>NC_135958.1:63099679-63469054 GCF_053455715.1 Rhinoraja longicauda
AAGCAGAATGTTTTTAATCAAGGAGCAATAAACTGGCAAGATGAACTTTGTGTAGCGTCAGCCCCGCATATGCACTTAGCTTCCACAAGGAGTCCCCAAACAGCCAGCAGCATTCTTCATAATCTGCCGCCAAACTACAAAGAGATTTTGTTTCATAAATTATGATGTTGTGTGTGCTTTGTAAGGCTCTTTTTGCTCAAAACATTAATTAGTTCCATTCTTACGGACTACCCACAAATTACATGCCAGGTTCTGTTAGCTGAGCTGCACACAATATTCCAAATGCGTTCTAACCAAAGTCCTATAAAGCTGCATCATAATTAATGGCCTGACAATGAAGGCAAGCACACTTTATGCCTCCTTTACCACCATATCTACTTTCAGGGAATATCAGCATGATTCACTGAGGCGCCTAAAACAAAATGGCTGCAATCAATGAAAGCGCAAGAAGAATACGACTGACTGTACAATTATTTGTCCACTGTAATACTCATCAGCAAACAGAATGGAGACCCTTTAATTCAGATCATTACTGGCCACCTCAGCAGATTGTACTCCTTTGCTTTTTTGATTCTTGGTACAGCTGATGTCTTCCCAACAAGGGAGATCTGATTTTGTTGGGAGGGAATGTTAAAGATCAGGCAGATTGGGGGGTAGGAGATCAAAGGAATATGAAACGTCATTGCATGCACATCTGATGCTGCATTGAGGTCAATTATCCAACCCTGGGTCCCAGCAAGATGCTTGGTGCAAATTCACAAAGTCACAATTTCACTCCAAAACTTTTGTTAATTAGAGTCACTTAAGATAAATTGGATCCACACAGGGCTGAAAAAAACCCAGTGTGTGATCCAATTTCTCGCAAAACAAATGAAAGTGAGACAGGAAAAAAAGCCTGAGGACAATTTTTATTAATTGTGAGAGAATCAAAGTGAACTGGGTTTGATTCTGCTGTTGGATGACATGGTTGAGACGGGGTTCAGAAAGGAGGAAAGCAAGAAATGGAAGCCAGCAATTGTTGAGAGCTGAGAACACAGAACATGTACAGGTTTGCAAATGGAGGAAAGGATCCTGGCTGTGTTCAGTGGAATATATTTTAATGCAAGGACCACACTCAATAAAGCAGATGAGCTGAGGGCACTGAAAATCATCTTGAAGTATGGTATCATAGCAATTACTGAAACATGGATTGAAGAGGAGAAAGACTGGCAGCTGCTGATAATTTCTGCCCACAGGCTTTTCATACAAGAAAGAGAGGGGGTTAAGAAAGTAGTGGTTGTGTGGTGGGAAGGAAAGAAGTGGTAATATAGACTGAAAAACCAATCATTGCTGTGAGAAGATATGATATTAGAACAGAGAACTTAAAACAGTACAGCAAAAAAACAGGCCTTCACCCCACAATATCCGATCAGGAAAAGTTAACCTAATCTCTGCCTGTATATGATCCACATCCTGCCTTCTCTGCATATCCGTGTGCCTAACTGAAAGTTTCTTAAGCAAATTATTGTATTAGCTTCCAGCATCATCCTTGGCAGCACGTTCCAGGTACCCAATACTTACTGTGTAAAAAACTTGCTTTGCACATCTCCTTTAAACTTTCCTCCTCCGGCCTTAAAGCTATGCCCCCTAACCATTGACATTTCCACCCTGAGGAAAAGAAGGATCATCATTTAGGGCTAATTGATTGAACAAAGAGGGAACAATCAAATTACTGGGAGTACTGCAAATGGTCTCAAGGAGATAGAAGAGCAGGTTCTGACAAGTGCAAAAAATCAGAGGCAGCAATAGTGGGAGATTCCAGTCAAGCTTAATATTAACTGGGCACCATCAGACTGAGGGAGTAGCAGCAACAGAATTCCTAAATTGCATTCAGGAGAATTTGTTTAATCAGTAAAATAAGAAATGCAGGTTACCTGAAACGATCCAATGCCATGTTGAGCTCCAAAGGTTCCAGTGAGCCCAGTCCAAAGATGTGTTGATCTTCAGGCTTCCAATGAGCCTGATTAGAACAGTGAAGGATGCCCCAGTCAGAGAAATTACATATTAGCATTATCTAGCATCATCCTTCCTGACTGAACGCAATGCAAATGCTTCACCTGAAAGAAGAGATTGGTCCCCAGATGGTGCGAAGGGAGGAGGTGAAAAGACAAACGTTCCATTGCCTGTGCTTGTTCTGATTCTAACCCAAGTAACCATACAACAACTTCCTATCACGTAACTATCTACCTCGGCCTTCAATGTTCAAAATCTCTGCTTCACCACATTTTGAGGGGAAAAGTTCCAGAAATTCGCGGACATCTGAGAGAAGACAAATAAATACCTTCATACTTGAGTCTGAAGAAGGGTCTCGACCGAAACGCCACCCATTCCTTCTCTCTAGAGATGCTGCCTGACCCACTGAGTTACTCCAGCATTTTGTGTCTACCTGTAAATACCTTCATCGTTGTCTTCAATGGGTCACCTTTTGAAAATAGCGACTTCTAGTTCTAAATTCTCCCGTACGATGCGCTGCAAATGTGGTCTCACAGACCCCCATATAACTGAAGCATAACCTCTTGACTTATATGCTCAAATCCCTTTGTAATAAATAGCATCTATTTACTTTTTCTCATTAGCCACTACAGTTTACCAGCCTTTTGCAAGGAACACCCACTACTCTCTGCATTTCTCATCTTCTGATATTTCATATTTCAGATGCATTAACCTCGGTGCTCTGCAGTTTCTCATCATTTTGATGATATACATTTTTTAAAACATTTCACTTGCTAAGCTGCAAAATGTCACATTTGTCCTACATTATTCTCACTTGTCAGCCCCGTGTCCACTTTCTTGACCTATACAGGTATCCTTGAAGCCTCCTTAAATCCTCTTCCTTCCTCCCCTGCCCGACTCTGCGGCATCAGCAGATTTAGCAATCATATCTTCCATTCGTTTACCAGGTCATTTTTACGAATATCAAAAGATAGAGTTTCGAGCACATGTTACATCTTGCTGGCACTGCACCAACTATTTATGCCTGCTCTCTGATTCTGTGCCAAGTGACTGATGTTTCAGTGGAAGAGCATTTGAGGTTAGTGACTACAACTCCACAAGTTTGAAGATTGCTTTGAGGAGCGAGAAGGTTGGACCTTGCGGGAAGGTACTAAATTGGAGGAGGACAAACTACAACTTTATTAAGCAGGAGCAGGAGAGGGGAGGGTAAACTGTTATTCGGTAAACCCACACCTGATAAGTGGGAGTCATTTACAGGCCAGCGGATCAAAGTTCTGAATGGCAAGGTAAAGGAATCTTGGATGACCAAAGAGGTTGCAAAGTGTAGAAAGGAACTGCAGATACTGATATACACTGAAGATAGACACAAAATGCTAGAGTAACTGAACGTGACAGGCATCATCTCTGGAGAGAAGGAATGGGTGACATTTCGTGTCATGACTGAAAAGTATTGACCCGAAATATCACCCATTGCTTCTCTCCAGAGATGCTGCCTGTCCTGCTGAGGTACTGCAGCATTTTGTGTCTAAAGAGATTGTAAATTTGGTTATAAAGAAAATGGGAGCACATGCAAGGTTTAAGAGGATGGAATCAGACAGGGCCTTTGAGGAATATAAAGAAAGGAGAAAAGATCTTAAACACTATCTTTGAGAGGTCAAAAGGGACCAAGAAATGGCTTTGGCGAGTTTGATTAAAGACAATTCCAATAGTTTGTATACCTACATTAAAAACAAAAAGGTAACCAGGGAGAAGGTTGGACTGCTCAATGATAAAGATAGGAATTTGTGCTTGGAGTCTGGGGTACTCAGCATGCAATTTGCATCTGTTGTCACTAAGGAGAAAGACATGGAGGACAGTGCAAGAGTAGCTTAAGAATAAAAAGGAGGAGGTGTTTGGTCTGAAGAGCATTAAGGCGGATAAATCCTTATTATTGATGGGATTTATCCCTGGTTATTGAGAGAGGCAAGAGAGTAGATTGAGGGAGCCTTGATGAGGATCTTTGCGTCTTCTCTAGTCGCAAGTGAGGTCACGGCTCCCTCAATCTACCCTCTTGCCTCTCCACGGAATCCAGGGAATTATAGGCCAATAAGCCCCACATCAATGGTAGGAAACTATTGGAGAGGATTCTTCGGGATAGGATTTACTTCCATTTGGAAGGGAATGAGTTAATTAGGGACAATCAAAATGGCTTTGTATGAGGCAGGTTGTGTCTTACTAACTTGATCGCGTTTGAGGAGGTGACGGAGATGATGGATGAGGGGAGGGCAGTATTTGTTTTTCTGCTTGCAAAGATGTGAGGGGGCTTCTCAGGGTTTGCCCCTTCTCTCTGGTGCAAGTGCAGTTGAGACTCCTCTTCATTCCAAGACTGCGTGATGGTGAAAGTTGGATGAGGGAATGCTGGTGTGGGGAATGTATCTTCAAATTAAAGTTACAGTCTGCAGACCAAGGGGATGTCTTCCCCCTAATATAAAGGAGCAGGAGGTGGTTTTCTTGGATAACCCGTGTAATCGGGGACCACCGCGAAGAACAATGAGGACCCGGCGTGGGGGGAACCACTGTGAGGGATGGTGGGAGAACAAAGGAGCACCTAGGGGGGGAGGGGGCACTCTAGTTTAGAATCCTCTGCCCAGGGGATAAGTCTGTGTTTGTTTGTTTGTTCATTTGTTCCGGTGAAGGCACTGTGCACATGGCAGCCTTTCTTTTTGTTTTCACTTTTACTTTCAAGTTTTTGTGTACCTTGTGTGTTGTGACTGCCGCTGTGATTCCGGGGATGAATAAAGTTTTATCGTATCGTGTCGTATCGTATAACTGGTAGGCTTTACCTATTGAACATAGTACGAGAATCTGCCTGTGGGGACCTGTGTGTGGATGATTTCTTAAAATAGCTGGGGTTCAACTGGCAGTGATCACCTTGGAGTCAAAATGTTGTGTATCTCACTGCAGAATTTTAGCCGATACCTCATCACAGCAATGGAGAGTTCTGCACTTTTCTACAAGATGAGTAACCGAGTTCCCCCTATTGCTGGACACTGGATATCCAATGATCCCACTCAAGGAAGCACTGGTATGTTCTCCATGAGGTTGTGGCTCTAATTGACCTTCATCTCAAGAACACTGGTTAATTTCTCTTGCTGTTTGTGTGAGCTTACTGGGTCCAACCCACTGTATTTCTTACATTGATGTGCTTTAGGAGGTGATTAGGAAGGTAAAACAATCAGGTTCACCTAATGATGTGAAATGTTTAGTGCCATCCTCAGTCTTTTGCTTTCCTGCCTCCTGATATTTGATGATTCTACCTGAAGACACTCAGGTGTATGCCTCATTACCATGATACTTCCTAAAACTACTGGAGCCACAAGGAGATCTTGTGGCATTGAGTGACCTGTGTGTGCTTGCTGACTGTGTCAGTGGGATCATCCAGGAGCTAGTTCACAGATTCCTACACATGATCATGAGTGGAGAAGACTCTCCTGGGCCTGGGATAACTGCATTAGCAATGTCTCCTCGATCACTGACTCCCACAGTCTCTTTAACACATTTGTGAGTCTCTGCTTGCACAGACAGGCCATTCCTCACTTCTATCACTTGCTGCTTTGTGTGCATAGAGCAAGTATAAATTCAGTCGACTAACTGTCCGTTAATTGTCCATGATGCAAACCCTCATTTATAGTGTTTGAGGCTCCTGTGCTACAGTTGCACACAGTTATAGGGGCAAACAACATGGAGATAGACCCTTTGGTCCTCTGAGTCCATACTGATCATTAATCACCCGTTCACATAATGTTATACTAATCCCATTTTATTCTATCCACATTCCCATCTTCTTCTCCCTGATTCTACGCTCAGCTACATACAAGGAACAATTTACAGTGGCCATTTAAACCTATCAATCTGCACGTCTTTAGGATGTGGGAGGAAGCCGGAGCACGGAGAATGTATAAACTCCCCACAGGGGAGTCAGGACTGAACCCGGGTCTCTGGAGCTGTGAGGCAGCAGCTCTTTTACTGCACTGCTGTGCTGCCCCAAATCAGGACCAGCTCGGCGAGGCAACTTTGTTGATGTGGACGAGTTGGACCGAAGGGTCTGCTACCATGGCTGCGTAGCTCCATGACTCTCTGAGGGTGATGACCTCTCATAGTCTGCCGGAGTAGTAAAGCAACTTGAAGGGCTCAATGGTCTGCTCCAGCTTCTTCTGAGAAAGTAGGAAGAGAAGTTTGTAAATTCTTCTCGCTGCCGTCGGCAGTGGTGACCTGGCGAGCAGGCACAGGCCACCATCAGATCACCACAGCTACCCCCTCACCTCATTTTATGCCTCTTGTCAGACACATAATCCTACAGGACTCCTGGAAGGCTGCTTCGGTGACTGGGAGTTGATTGGCCTCCCAGTACCCGGCCAGACTTCTCTGTCTCCTTTGTTGTACTTCAGCAAAGCCTCTGCACTCCGGGGACTTGCTGCACTGCTCGAAGCCTCAGCTTTTGTTTTAGCTGCTGTCGGCTTTAATAAGATCAAAGCATCCAGTAACTTTCATACTTAGTTCATTGTGATGCGATCGATTCTGACAGCTGGGACATCTGGAGGTTTATTTCTGGTCATATGGCAGTCCGCACACATTCGCACGTAGGTCTTATTGGAATAAACAGTAAAGAAAGACTTGCATTTAGACAGTGTCTTTAAAACTCATGGAATGAGAAAATGCCATTTTACAGTCAATTAAATACTAAAAAAAAAGTCACAAACTGCTGGAGTAGCTCAGCGGGTCGGGCAGCATCTCTGGAGAACACGGATAGGTGAAATCTTAAGATGCTCCTGAATTGCAGAGACCAATACGGTATGATAAATATAGAAGTTTCTGTCTTTCAATGTACGCTAAGGACTCCTATGGACACCAATGTCTGTTTTCATTCAGAAATAAACTTCATTGATAATAAATATATACAGTACATGAAATTCATTTGGAAATCCGATCGATTCAATTGATACGATGGGATTAATTCTGCCATCAAGCCAATACATCTATTGAACGCCACTCTTACCTCCTCTTTAAACAATACCCACGTGACGTGTTTTACGGGCCACTATACGGGACTCAGCCTCAGTGTGCCAGTGTGCAGTGGTGGCAAGAACTGAGACAGTGTTCCTTACCCACAGAGCCTTTACAGTGGCTACACTGAGCTTCAGTGTGTTCCTCAGCACACACTCCTGCGGTCTGGAACGTGCCAGTCGGCAACACTTGAATGTGGACGTCTCATTGCACTCGGTGCTGATGTGATAATGTGTTAAAACGTAGAAGAGTCGAGCACAGCAATGTGGACATTGGCCCACAATGCCTAAGGTGAACATGATGCCAAGATAAACTAATCTCATCTGCCTGAACATGATCCATATCCCTCCTTTCCCCTGCATATGCATCTGCCTATCCAAAAGCCTCTTAAGTGCCTCTCTGTAACAGCCTCCACCACCATCCCTGGCAGCACGTGCCAGCCAGGTATCCACCACCTTCTGTACCCTGCACATCTTTTGTTCTGGTTAAGTTGGCCGAGGGTTTAAAAAATAGCAGGAGATCTCAGTTGCCAGCCATTTTAATTCCCTTTCCCATTCTGTCCTTGGCCTCCTCCAAACACAAGCAGGGAGCACCTCATATTCCATCTGGGTAGCCTGTGACCCATGGCGTGAACCCAAATCCTCCAATTTCAGGTAATCCCCTCCCTCACTTCCCATCCGCCCAGCCCCCTCCACCTCCTCACACACACCTTTCTTGCCACTCCCCCAGCCTCCATCAGCCCATTCCTTTCCCCTTCTCCATCGAAACATCTACCACCTCTCCCTTCACCAAACCCCCTTTTAGTTTTCCCCCCTTCCCCAATGCCCCCCCCCCCATTCCCTTCCACCTACTGCCCCTCCCTCTGGTTCTACATTTCACCCCCCCTGTTATTTCCTTATCCGATTCCACATCACACCCCTTTTATCTCCACTTCACCTCCAGCCTTGTTTACTGCCTCCACCCATCTGCCAATTACCCATCCTCGCCCGGATCCATCTATCACGCCAATTCTTGTCCCACCCCTCCCCCTGCCCTCTCCCCATCATAGAGTCATACAGCATGGAAACTGGCTTCTCAGTCCAACTTCCCCATGCTGACCAAGATGCCATATTACACTAACCTCACTGTACCTGCCTGCATGTGGCCCATTCCCTTCTAAACCTTTCCTATCCATGTACCTGTCCAAATATCTTTTAGCAGATCGGTCAGAAGAAGATTCCTGACTCAAAACGTCATCTGTCCATTTCCATTCACAGATGCTGACTGACCTACTGAGTCCCTCCAGCTTTTTGTTTATTGTTTAAGATTCCAGCATTTGCAGTCTCATGTCTCTCTCTCTGGCTGAGGGTTAATATTATCTCAGAAACCCAGCAGAATCTGCTGACTCCTCTACAAACCATGACTACCAGTGTGAGCACTGGTTTAATGTTTCATTGACCATGCAACACTCCCTCTGCTCAGAGCTGGGCATGATTTGTGCTCAAGCTTCTGGATCGAGGGTTAAATCTGGAAGTGGCGAGACATGAGTGAGCCAGGCGGCCAAACACAGCAGCCGGACCTACACTAAACCTGCCAACTGCTACACAGAAATATATCTCATACCCCAGTTCCCCTTAGGATTTTGCTCCATTTTCCTAGCTCATCCATCTACATGGAGATAGATGAAGCTGCATTTAGTTGGGAAAAACGAACTGCTGGGGGAAGCTCAACTGGTCAGGCAGCATCTGTGTGGGGAATGGGTGGTCAACATTTTGGGTCGACACCCCACTTTAGGATTGAGTGTGGAGACAGAAGATAATTAATATAAAGAGGTCAAAGGGGCTATGAATATAAATAGATCTCCATGGCTTCTTTGCTGATAATGCCTTCATTGATTCTGATGGTTCTTGGCACATTGATCTTTATCTTTAGCTGATGACTCGCCTCGAACAGAATCATCAGGACTGGCAACGTCAGTTCCATTTCTCTCACCCTTTCCTCTTCCTACAGGAACGTAGTAAAGATTTTAACCTCAGCATCAGTGCACCAAATTCTCCTATTTATTGGTCCTCCAATTATTTCTACCTGCAAACTGAGGCATCCTGGCCATTCTTTTCATAGGGAAGTGGGGATGGGGTGGGGGTATTCAATGTTATCATTATGAAAGTTTGACAGCAGGAGCTATCATGTTCAAAGTCTCAGCACCTCCCAGTTCTCACCCTTACCTCCAAATACTCCTCTCACTTTGCAACATCTCCATTACCACTGACCCCCCCCCCCCCCCCCCCCCCCAAATCCTCATTTCCACTGCACCATCTCATGCAAAAGCAGGAGGGGAACCCCTTCCCTTTCACAGTCGTGGGTTGCAAATCTCTTTCTTGGAGAAAGCACAACATATATACATTTATTTGTAGTAGCAGGGCATTTCTCAGCCTTTATTCTGGGCAGGATTCTGTGGTGATTGTGTTAATGGAAGTTAATCCGGCAGCCTGGAAAAGATAAATTCAAATCCCACCGTGGCAGCTGGTAAATTTAAATTCATTTAATTAAATTGAAGTCTGTAATAAAGCACGGGGAGCAATAACTGTAAAAAGCGTTTCTCTATTTCTCTCTCCATTTGGCGATGATGAATAAAGAGGAACCCTGGATCTGTGCCAGAAACATTTATTAAACTCCTCATATGCGCAATCAGTAGACCTAGGTCTTTTACCTGAAATGTTTTCTCTGTTTCACTCTCCACAGATGCTGCCTGACCTGCTGAGTGTTTCCAAAAGTTTGTGACTCGATTTCAGATTTCCTACATCTGTAATCTTTTCACTTCCATTCAGGAACTTCCCAAATTCAACAAATGTTGGGCAGTTACTCTGGAAGAGAAAATTGGGCCTACTCATAGCTTAATCGCTGACTCGGTAGGAATACATGCAAGTTATGCACAAAGAGGGTGCTTCAAAAAGAGTTATTCCTTATGAAACACTCTCCCTAGCATCTGAGGTGAAACTGGGGAGTGCTGCTTTAAGGCAGAGTTAACAGAAAAGGAGGCAGTCACTTAAAACTGAGGAGTGTAGGAATTTCTCACAGCGCGTGGTGGAAGATCTTTAGGGCCATTTAAAGAGCAAGTAGATATATTTTTGAAAGTTGAGGAATTGACGGCTCTGGGGAACTGAAGGAGTGATAAGAGGATGAAGATATTTAGGTTTCCCTCCACTGACACTCTCCTCCGCCTCACAGAACTTTTTCTCACCCTGAACAACTTTTAACTACAAATCTACCGACTCCCACATTAATCTGTTCTACATGTCCTCTCTCTTGCAAAGACCCTATCTATCCCTCACTCTCCGTTTCTCCATCCCCACCACATCTGCTCCCAAGATGAGGTTTTGCTTCCTAAATGTCTTTAGTAAATGTTGCTTTCCCCCCCTGCTGTCATAGATGGATCCCTCACCCATGACTCCTCTTGTGTCCCACAATTCCACTCTCATTCCCCCTCCCCCGAAATGGAACAATGATAGTTCCCCTGCTCCTCGTCTTTCAAGCCTCTGCATCCAACACATTATTATCCGATATTTCCTCCACTTTCAATGTGATCTCACCGCCAGTCACATCTTCTCATCCCACTCCCTTTCCACCTCGCACAGAGAATGCTCCTTCTGCAACTCTGTGGTTCAGTTCTCCATTCCCACCCAAACCACCCCCTCCCCAGTTACTTTCCTCTGCAACTGCAACAGATGTAACACCTGCCCCAAATGCTTTCTCAGTCCTATCCATCCAGGGGCCCAAACAGTCCCTCCCAGATGAGACACAGGTTCATGTGCACCTCCTCTCACCTCATCTACTACATTCGATGCTCCTGATGAGGCCTCTTTTACATTGGAGAGATCAAGTCTGGCGACCATTTTGCCATACATTTGTACTCGGTCCGCCAAGGTTTGTTGGATCTCCCGGTTGCTAACCATTTGAACTCCCCTTCCCATCACCAAGCTGACATCTCTGTCCTGAGACGCCTCCATTGCCCAGGTGAAGCCACAGCAAACTGGAGAGACAGCACATCATATTCTGCTAAGGTAGCTTACAACCTAAGTCCTGGATAGAGTGGATGTGGAGAGGATGCTTCCACTGGTGGGAGAGACTCGGACCAGAGGGCGCAGCCTTGGAATAAAAGGACGTACCTTTAGAGAGGAGATGAGGATGAATTTCTTTAGCCAGAGGGTGTTGAATCCATTGACCACCATGAGGAGGGCCATCCATTAGGACAGCTGTGGAGGCCAAGTCATTAGGGATTTTTAAAGCGGAGATTGACAGCTTCTTTGATTAGTTCTTTAGTTCCTTTAGTATGGTGTCAAAGGTTATGGGGAGAAAGCTGGAGAAAGTGGTTGAGAGGGAAGATGGATCCACCATGCTCCTGTGACTTATGGTGGGAACATTGAATCCTCCAATTTTAGGTGACTAGATGTTGCAAGGGAACAGGTTCAATGATCTGACTAGTAGAACAGAAAAAAAATCTCACTCGTCTGTTGAGTTACTCAGGATTTATTGGCAAGAGAGAGAAGAAAAACAATACTTGTCTCGGTGTGCGCAGGGAAGGCTCGGTTTACTCTCTCGTCTCTCTCTCTCTCTCTCTCTCTCTCTCTCTCTCTCTCTCTCCTCTCTCTCTCTCTCTCCTCTCTCTCCTCTCTCTCTCCTCTCTCTCTCCTCTCTCTCTCTCTCTCTCTCTCTCTCCTCTCATCTCTCTCTCTCTCTCTCTCTCTCTCTCTCTCTCTCACTCTCTCTCTCTCTCTCTCTCTCTCTCTCTCTCTCTCTCTCTCTCTCTTCTCTCTCTCTCCTCTCTCTCTCTCTCTCTCTCTCCTCCCCCCCCCCCCCCCCCCCAGGCCACTGGCTATGGCTCAGTCCAGCAATGGCTGCTCACCTGTTGGTGTTGCATTAGTCCAGGTGCTCCCATCCTGCCGAGCCGACATCTTCATTGAACTTAGCGGGTTATTTCACTGGCAAAACACAGACTGTCAGCATGTTGGTTTAAAATATTGACAAGAACATTACATTATTAATGAACACACGTTGTCCTCTCAGTGTAAATGCAAGATAAATGCTCAGTGGACTGGAGTTTCTTTAGATGTAACCTGGAGGAGTCAAGTTCCCTGCCTCTATCCAGTCGCTGCCCAATCATTTGATAGCTCATTTCAAAGTCATAGAGAAATCAATTTCAAAAGAAGGTCAGCTCATGGAAGCAATTTGCCAGCTACTTATAATGTTTCTATTCTCAGATTTTGTATCTCAGATTGAATGGAATAGCTTGTAAAGATTACAGAGGTTTTGAAGGTAAAGAACGTGGAGTTATTTTACACTGGACTGCCTACCATACTTTGCATTGGTTCAGAAGTCAATTTCCCCAACGCTGGTCCTGCAGTTATCCATGCCCCCTTCACTCTTGTTCCTCGGTTGGCACGATAACTTGACACCAATTGTATCCATTTCGCTCCTGTGCTCGGTCGAATCGAATCAAATGGCGAGGGGTGACCAAAGCCAGCTGTTTTACTGCCACTGTAGTTTCCTTAGATTGCTTTACCTTTCTGTAAATTAAGGTGATGTGATATTAAGTGCACTCATAACAGAGTGGGCTCACGGTTGGCCGGAGACTACAGCACCAGGATTCCTGCTCAATGGATGCGGTCCATTCATTGGGATCAATTCCTAGAGATAACGTCGGGATTGACAGGAAACATTCGCATCGCTTGCCATCGGAATGAAGGAGAAAGGTCTTCATTTCCTGTGGTCCCACATGATGAGAATGAGTGGAAAGCTTATCCATCCAGGGAGTATGAATCTGATCAAGTACAGTGCAGGAACAGGTCTTACGTCCCATGACATCTATGCCAACCATATTTAAACTAATCCCATTTACCTATAAATGGTCTGTCCGCCTAATTTTCTGAATATCCACATGATTGTCTGAATGCTTATTAAAACTTGCTTTCATATCTGCTTCTAACACTTCCCCTTTGCAGAGTGTTCGAGGAACCTTTTGCTCTGTGTACAATACATGCCCTGCACATTTCCTTTAAACTTTCCCATTCTCACCTCCTCCTCTTCCCCTTTTGAGGCAGCCCCTCATTCTCAAGGATAACTCCAGTTCTGTGGGTTCCAACATTACTGACGAGGTTAATGTGGGAAACCCAGACTCTGCTGCAAGTGTGGCAGGAAGAATGGCTTTCCACGAATGGAATATCAGCTGAAGAGACAATGGTGTCTGATTGTGGAGGAAGGAACTGCTGGTTTAAACCGAAGATAGACACAAAATGCTGGAGTAACTCAGCAGGACAGGCAGCATCTCTGGAGAGAAGGAATGGGTGACGTTTCGAATTGAGACCCTTCTTCGGACTATTTGGGGGAGCTACCCATTTTCTTCCAGGACAGCATTTCTTCTGCTTGCCAATTTACAAATACACTTTTAAGTGGTTCTCTAGTTGCTGATCAATATCATGTTATAATCGACTTGGCCCGCGTAACACAAATAGTGTTTCATAATTCATTGATCACATTATGTCAAAGATAAAGGAGGGACTTTATGCTTGGAGTCACAGAATATAGGCAAGGCACTAAACAAGTAATTTGCATCTGTATTCACAAAGGAGAAGGACGTGGAATAGAGTGAGATCGGGGTGGAGATTACTAAAACAGAGATTTTAGTAAATAGAGTTTGAGATCAAGTAGGAGGTTTTGTTGGCTTCTGTAAATTGTCCCAAGTGTGTAGGATAGAACCAGCACGGACCTGGTAGGCCGAAAGGCCTGTTTCTACGTTGTACCTAAACAAAACTAATCTAAACTAAACTAAACTAAACTAAACTAAACTAAACTAAAGTGTTTTGCGAAACAATCGCCTAGTCTTGCCAATGTAAAGGAGGTCATATTGGGAGCACCGAGTGCAGTGGATGGCATGAGAGGAATTATGTGTGAACCTCTGTCTCACCTGGGAGGATGGCTGAAGCCCTTGGATGGATGTGAGGAGGAGGTGTACGGACAGGTGTTACAGCTCCTGTGGTTGCATGGGGAAGTAGCTGGGGAGTAGGTGGTGGGTGGGACAGGAGGACAGAACCAAGGAGTTGTGGAGGGAGCATTTTCTGCGGAAAGCAGAAAATGGTGGGGCTGGGAAGATTTGAGCAGGTTGTGGGATCACGTTGAAAATATCGGAGAATGATATGTGTAGGAAATAACTGCAGATGCTGGTTTACACCAAAGATAGACACAAAATCACGGGTGCTAATAACCACATGGGCTAACCAGACTGTAACTAATAACCATACTGGTTGACCAGTGTACAACCAATAACCACACAGATTAATCAGACTGTACACTAATAACCACGTGGGTTAACCAGACTGTACACTACTAACCACACGGGTTAACCAGACGCTACACTGTTAATGATGGTAACATCAATGGCATTGATGTGACAACTTCACAATCCCAAGCCACTTTGCAAAGGCAATACTTAATAATAATAATAATAATATATTTATTTTATATAGCGCCTTAACACATGCACAAAGCGCTTTACAAATACAATTAACATAGAAACAAACAGACAAACAGACAAACTATCCTGACGGAAAAGCGGCGAATAATCAACGCCAGCGTCCTCTCACGTCAGGGTCCGGCAGTAGACATTAAAGAACACAAGACACACAGATACAATTTTTTACACAAAACAGCCATCACAGTGATTGCTCTAGGCATACCCTCACTGTGATGGAAGGCAAAGTCTTATCTCCTCCTCGTTCTTCTCCCGTGGCGCCACGAGGCGATCGAGGCTCCCAACCCCTTGAAGCCCCCACCGGGCGATGGAAAGTCCCAGGGTCGAGCCGAGCAGGCCGATGAAAGTCCTGAGCCCCCACCGGGCGATGGAAAATGCCGCGGCCGAGCCACGCAGGGCGATGAGAGTCCTGAGCCCCCACCGGGCGATGTAAAGTGCTGCGGCCGAGCCACGCAGGGTGATGAAGGGCCTGCGGGCGGGTTGATCGTGCCTCGTGCTTCGGGGCGGTCGAAGCTGCTACGGCTGGAGCTCCCAAAAGCCGGTCGCCAGCCAGGGACCTGCGAGCTCCCGATGTTGCGGTCTGCAGGGCCCACGGCCGAAGCCTCCGAGATGGTAAGTCCAGGCCCTGCGACCGGAGTCTTCGAGGTCGATCCCAGCTGGAGGCCGCCGACTCCACGATGTTAGGCCGTTGCGCGAACGGAGATACGACACGGTAAAGGTCGCATCTCCGTTGAGGAGGAGATTTAAAAAAAGGTTTCCCCCAACCCCCCCACCACCCCCCTACATACACAGAATTAAAAATAAAACAAAACGTACATTTAACATCAACAATGACAAAAAAAACACAAAAAAAAAACGGAGAGACTGCCGGAGAGACTGCCGGTGAGCCGCAGCTGCAGAACACAGCCACGCCCCTATTAAATACTTAGTTTTAAAAATATAACACTTTACAAGGATATATCAAAATTACAGTGGCATGAATATTGATTTCTCTCACTTCAGGTAGCCCCGGCATTCCCTCTCTCTCTAACCCCCCCTCTCAAGTCACACTGGTTTCTCATTTTCACCCTACAAACAGCTTATAATGGCCTGTTTCCTTTATCATCGTTACTTTTTTTGCATATCTCTCATTCATTATTCTTTATCTCTCCACATCACCGTCTATATCTCTTGTTTCCCTTATCCATAACCAGTCTGAAGAAGGATCTCGACCCGAAACATCACCCATTCCTTCTCTCCAGAGATGCTGCCTGTTTCACAAAGTGTGGTGGGCCTGAAGGGTTGTGGAGGTGGGGAGGGTCGAGGCCATGGGGGATACTTTACATGGAGGTACTCAGAGTCCCTTAAGCAACATGGATCACCACATGCGTTTGGGATGGAGGTGGGACGGTGCACCAGTAGATTTCGCCGGTAGACGATATACGGTGGTGGGGGCAGTCTTTGTAGTGGAGCAATCATGATGTTGGAAGCTTACTTTGGGATCAGATATAAGACCAGTGTTTCACAGTAGCACAGTTAGTAGAACTGTTGCCTCACACCTTGAGAAACGCAGGCTCAATTGTAACCTCTTGTTTGCATGGAGATTGCATGTTCTGCCTGTGATCTCAGGGGTTTTCTCTAGGTGTTAGGGTTTCTTCACATATCCCAAAGACATGTGTGTGGGTAGGTTAATTTGCCATCGTAAATTGCCTAGGTGAGTGGTCGAATCTGGGAGGAGTTGGTGGGAATGTGGGGAGAATAAAAAGTGGGCCAAGGGGCCTGTTTCCATGCTGTATGATGATGACCATCAATATCCACTGGAGTCAACACACTGTGTGGGAAAGACCCCTTGGCTGTGGCTCACTCAGGCTGGGTTAGCCTAAAGTATCTTCCTGACCACACCGGCGGGACACCTTGTGTTTTGAGGAGGTTGCTATTTGACTGCTGCAATGTAGAGTTATGTAAATGAATGACTTAGTCAGATGTTTGAATGATATCATCATGTGGCCATATATGACGATGTGCAGAGTTACTTGCTGTCATGGTCAGAATGGACATTCTTGGTAGCAGTATCGACAGACCATCTTAGGAAGAATTCCAATTAATTTCTTTTACTATGACATGGTGGCACAGCGGCAGAGTTGCTGCCTTACAGCACCAGCGACCCGGGTTCAATCCTGACTATGGGTGCTTGTCTGTACGGAGCTTGTACGTTCTCCCCGTGACCTGAGTGGGTTTTCTCCGGGATCTCCGGTTTCCACCCACACTCCAAAGATGTACAGATTTGTAGGTTAATTGGCTTGGTAAAATTATAAATTGTCCCTATTGTGTGTTGGATAGTGTAAGTAATAATAATAATAATAATACATTTTATTTATATAGCGCTTTTCATATACTCAAAGACGCTTTACAGAGATTTTGAGAACATAGGGAAATTAATAAATAGATAAATAAGTAAATAAATAAATGAACAGAGAAAGGAGACAGTAGGTGAGGTGACCTTCAGTGGTTGAAGGCAGTACTGAACAGGTGAGATTTCAGCGATGTTTTGAATGTGGTGAGTGTGGGGGAGTCTCTAACGGTTTGGGGTAGTGAGTTCCATAGGGTGGGAGCAGCGATGGAGAAAGCCCTGTGCGGGGATCGCTGGTCGGCGTGGACTAGGTGGGCCGAAGGGCCTGTTTCCGCGCTGTATCTCTCAACTAAACGAAACTAGACACAGAAGGAGAACATTCAGCCCGTCCCATTACATTCCTCTCTCTCACATGTTCATCAACCCAGTTTAGATTTGTTTGCCATTTATCTGCCCTACAGGTAATTTCAGCACCCCTTTGGGATGTGGGAGAAAACTGGAGCTATTGGGGGAGAACCCACGCAGTCATCGGGAGAATGTCCAAACTACTGACTGAGAGCACACCAGGTCTGCATCGGACCTGGGTAACAACCGCATTCCACCAAGAGGTCAGAAAAATTGACAAGATTTAAAAAATTGGAAAATATCAGCATTGCTCCTTTAAGAGCAACATTTATATTCTCTTGGGCTTGGTGATTAACGCCAGAGAAAGGCCCCAGAAATGGGACCATCACGTTGAGAGTACGTGCAGTTTACAGGAGATTCAGAGACTACAGCTGTGCTTCAGAAGGAAATGAAAGAAAATGTCACCTCAGGCACATGCAGCCTGGGGGGTTTAACAAGTTGTGTAAATAATTCATATCACACAAGGGAAGGACAGAGATATGTCTCAAGGCCAATAATATCCCTGGGATCAGAGAGTGCTGCAAGCGTACTGATGTTGAACGCTGCAGAGAGAGAACATGAGGAAGAAATATTACCTGCGGAAGAAGGGCTTCAAAGCGTGGAAGCATTCACTAATGAGAGCTCTGTGCAAAGCTGAAGGCATCTCTCTCACGGAGACAGTTGAGGCTGAGCGTTCACCACCACCACCTTAGTGGAGTTAGTGGAGAGCTCTAAATTCAGCACACTCAATCACAAGCATGGGTAACTGCATCGCCATCCTCAATGATGTTTGAGATTTTCTAGATTGTGCACTTAGAGGCAAGACGGTGGGTAGTCCAAGACATCCAGTTACAGTGGTCAGGCGCAAAGGATCATTGTTTGATTTGCCGGGCAGGATTTCAACTTCCATGCAGATGGCAACTAGAATGCCAGGGACTTCTGGTGCCAACGACAGAAGTAACATTAGTCTACTGTCAAAGAAGCTTCCACCAGTGGAAGCATCATGTGACCACAGATACAAGTCCCTGTCACCTACAGCATGTACTGACAATCATCCCCCACACAATTGCGCTGTTAAAGAAAGACATAAAGTGCTGGAGTAACTCAACAGGTCAGGTAGCATCTCTGGAGAAAAAGGATGCGTGATGTTTTGGGTCAGGACCCATCTTCAGACTGTAAGTAGGGGTGAAGAGCTGGAGGCAAGAACAGCAGGAAGAATCAGGGGAGGGGAATTGAGTGTCGGTAGAGGTTAGTAAAAATTAGAGAACCCAATGTTTATACCGCTAGGTTGTAATATGAGGTGCTGTTCCTCCAATTTGCATGTGGCTTCACTCTGGCAACTGAGGAGGCCGAGGACAGAGAGGTCATTATGAGAATGGGGAATTAAAATAGTTGGCAACCGGGAGATCCTGTGTTCAGCGAAACAATCGCCGAGTCTACGTTTGGTCCTGCCGATGTACAGAAGTCCACATGGACGAATGCAGCAGATGAGATTAATGGAGGAACATGTTAACCGCTGCCTCACCTAAAAGGATTGTCGGGGTCCCTGGATGGAATCGAGGGTGGAGGTATAAGGGCAGGTGTTGAATCTCCTGCGGTTGCTGTAAGGGCAGGTGTTGCAAGTCCTGCGGTTGCTGTAAGGACAGGTGGTGCATCACCTGTGGTATAGTCCTGGGGTACAAAGTGTCTAAGAGCTACTCACATCAGAAGGAGGATGTGTGGCAGCAGCTTGTAAAATGAAACAGGAGTATAGTCTCAAATGTAAAATCAACAGTTCCCGATAAGAAATCATTGGAAAAGGACCTGTGCACTATTACAAACATAGCAGAGGAAAGGGGATTTATTGTGGACAGCATCCTGCTGCAAACTGAGATGACAGGGCTTCAGGGTCACCGCGCTGATTGACTGAAAGCCAATCCAGATGCTAATGGCCGCAGCTGCAGACAGCTCCATTCTGGGGAAGGATTCGCTTGATGAGAGTTCAGCCATCTCCCCTCAGGAAGGAACAAAGTCTGCTTATGACTTATTTAGGGGGAGTTTTGAAAGCCTTGGGCCAGATGTGGTATGTGGTGAGCAGTGGTTGCAGGAGCCTTGAGCCACTCAGTGTTGTGATTGACTCAGTGAACATTGGTCTCTCAAGGATACGGATTGATTTGCAAACCTGAAGCTCATTTTCAAGGATGTCTTCAGATTAACCTCCAAAGTAACATCTGGAGACATTGCTGTGTGCGCATTTATAGTTGTGACCAATGTGATTAGTGAATGGAAATACAAGGGACTGCAAATGCTGAAATCTTTCCCCTTCTCTGTTCCTTTGCCCTCCTCCATCCATTAGTCTCCCACCTCTCCGACTTTGCCCCCCATTTTCCTTTTATCCCCTCTCTTCCCTTCCCTTTTATCTCCATTTCATCTCTAGCTTTTGTTACTATCTCCACCTGCCTGCATCAGGTAGTGAACCTGAATCACCTCTCTTCACCTGAGTCCACCTATCGCTTGCCAGTTCTTGCCCCACAACTTCCACTCTCCTCCCTTTATCAGCTTTCTCCCTCAACTCCAGCAGTCTGCAGAAGGGTGCCAACCTGAAAGGTTGTCTGTCCATTTCCCTCCACAGATGCTGCCTGGCCTGCTGAGTTCCTCTAGCACTTTGCTTTTTTATACCTAGTGAATTCCTTGCTGTTTGAGTGAAATAACTGAACCTGCATCGTTGAACAGTTAATGCAAGTGCAACTCACTAGCATTCTAGCAGTGACAAGGCCTACTCAGGTTGCAGCAGCTAAGGTCCTCATACGTAATTTGAACCTACTTGAATTGGTTCTAGCTCAACTATCCAAGCACAGAATACTTACATGCTGAAGGATCAGGGTGTCTTTATCAAAGTGAGCATGACTGTTCTCCGGAGAGAGGACAAGGGTTTACTGAAGCTGGCAACAGCTCCCTCCGTTTCACAGAGGAACATGCAATAACATCTCTCAGGGAATAGATGTGATTCTAGGCAAGCTGTCAACTCTTACCACCAAAGCATCCATCAGAACTCTCCTGAGAGATTAAACAAGACAAACAGCTCAAAGACCAGCCTGAAGCTTTTGTCAACCAGACAAACTTAGCCGGGTTTGCCTTTCAGTAAAAAATCTCAAAGGGGCAACTGCCAGTCAATGGTCCACAATCATCAGTCTAGGAACAAACACTACACACAAATAGAAATAGACACGACACACACACACACACACACACACACACACACACACACACACACACACACACACACACACACACACACACACACACACAGCCACACACACACACACAGCCACACACAGCCACACACACACACAAACACACACACACACACACACACACACACACACACACACACACACACACACACACACACACACACACACAAACACACACACACACACACACAGCCACACACACACACACACACACACACACACACACACACACACACACACACACACACACACACACACACACACACACACACACAAACACACACACACACACACACACACAGCCACACACAGCCACACACACACACACACACACACACACACACACACACATTAACACTCAAACACACATTAACACACATTAACACACAAACACACACACACACACACACATTAACACACAAACACACACACACACACACACACACACATTAACACACAAACACACACACACACACACACACACACACACACACACACACACACACAACACACACACACAGCCACACACAGCCACACACACACACACACACACAAACACACACACACACACACATTAACACTCAAACACACATTAACACACAAACACACATTAACACACACACACACACACACATTAACACACAAACACACACACACACACACACACACACACACACACACACAACACACACACACAGCCACACACAGCCACACACACACACACACAAACACACACACACACACACACACATTAACACTCAAACACACATTAACACACAAACACACATTAACACACAAACACACACACACACACACACACACACACACATTAACACACAAACACACACACACACACACACACACACACACACACACACATTAACACATTAACACACAAACACACACACACACACACACACACACATTAACACACAAACACACACACACACACACACACACACACACACAGATACAATAACATACAAGGACACACACACACACAAACAAACACCAATTAAAACCCAATCAGACTCACATCCACACAAGCAAACATTTCTCTCACACATACACTAATGCACTAACACCCAAACATACAAATACAAATACGCACTCATCTGCATAAAACCGCATATACAGCCACGCAAGCATAACAATAGATAGAGGCACAAAACAGACATGTCGAATCTCATGCACACAAATGGTTTGCATCTGTATTACTGAGGAAAAGGACCTGGAGGACAGTGAGATCAGTGAGAAAGTGGTGGTGCTGAAGCTAAAGATCTTAAGGGGGCTAAGTAGCCGGGGCCTGATGGGATCTATCCCAGGTTTTTGAGGGAGGCAAGAGAGGAGATGGTGGAAGCCTTGACGAGGATCTGTGCTTCTTTTCTAGCCACAGGTGAAGTCCTGGAGGACTGGAGAGTGGCCAATGTTGTTTCTTTGTTTAAGAAGGGAAACGAAGAGAATCCAGAGAACTACAGGCCAGTGAGCCTCACTTCAGTGGTGAGGAAACTATTGGAGAGAATTCTTCGGGATAGGATTTACTACCATGTGGAAGAGGATGGCTAATCAAGGATAGCCAGCAAGGCTTTGAATGCGGCAGGTGGTGTCTTATTTTTTGATTTTTTGGTGATGAAGTAGATTGACGAAGGTAGGGTGGTGGATGTTGTGAACATGGATTTTAGTAAAGCTTTTGATAAAGTCCCTCATGGTAGGCTGACCCGGAAGATTAGGATATACGGGATTCACGACGACTTGGTCGTATGGGTTCACTTATTCATGGAAGACCCATTCAATGCTGCGTCTGGAAATGAATAATATTTCCATGTCAAGGTGGTATGTTGTGCAGCTGCTGCAAGTAAGAATTTCATTGTTCTGTTTTGGCATAATTGTTTCTTGAGATGGCTTTCATGTTCAGCACAGACACTGTGGGCCAAAGGGCCTATTCTTGTACTGTGCTGTTTTATGTTCTATGGTCTACGTAATTAGATTGCCAGAGCCAATATTTCAAATCCTATCCCGAAGAATTCTCTCCAATATTTACTGCCTATCCCTAATTTCTCCCAATGGAGAATGATGTGTCATTTTCATAAACTTCTACAGCTCTTCTGGTGAAGATGCCCCAAATGTTGCAGAGAGGTTCCAGGAGCCAGTTTGAACAACGTTGGACTGGTGATATATTTCAAAGTCAGGTTGCTTTGTGACCTGAAGATAGACACAAAAAGCTGGAGTAACTCAGCGAGACAGGCAGCATCTCTGGAGAGAAGGAATGGGATGATCCAGAGAGTTACTCCAGCTTTTTGTGTCTATCTTATGTTTAAACCAGCATCTGCAGTTCCTTCCTACACATGGTTTGTGACGTGAAGGGTCTCTATTCTATTTGTATGTAAACACGCACGTGTGTGTTGATGGGGTTTCTTTATGGGTGCATCAACATATGTGTGCGGTGTGTATGTGTGTGTTTGGGTGTCTATGTGTCTGGGTGTCTGTGTTTGGGGAAGGGGCATTATTACTCAGATGTGTGGAGTGTGCTTGTGCGTTAGTTGTTGTTGGTGTGTCATAAAGCACAAAGCCACATTGTGAAGCTTCTGGTAGATACAATTAGTGCTAAACAGCTGTAAGGGCTGTGGGCACACCCAGACTGTTGGGGGTGGCAGCATTGAATGGGGCCAGACTGTAGGGCCAGACCGTGGGTTCAAGTCAGTCTACGGGTCGGTCAGGCAGTGGGGTGAGCTCAGTTATGAGAGGAATCAGGCTGTGGGAGTGGTTTGGCTGTGGGAAGGCTCAGGATGCCGGAGGAGGTAGTTGAGGCAGGGACTATTGCAACATTTAAGAAACAATTAGACAGGTACATGAATATGACAGATTTAGAGAAATACTAGACAAAGTGGACCCGTTGGGCCCAAAGCTCTCCTGCATTGGTGCAGCACCCTGTCCTCCTTCCCTCCCATCTCTCCTCGACCCCCCCCTCCACTCTCCCTTCTCCCCCACTCCCCCCTTCCCTCCTCCCTCCTCCCCTCCCTCCTCCCTCCTCCCCTCCCCCTCCCCTCCTTTTAAACTTAAAAATGTGAATAACTGAAAAAATATAATACCGATTTCAATAAAACTACTTGCATTATCACTAAAGTGACAATGGTGAGTAAGGTGGGCCTAAAATTGTTGCGCTATTGTGTATCATTTTGGCTGAAGTTCAGTCACAAATAAGATAACAAACGAGAGTTTTAGTATATAGATGGGCCAAACGCAGGCAGGTGGGACTAGTGTAGATGGGACATGTTGGTTGGTGTGGGTAAGTTGGGCCGAAGGGCCTGTTTCCACGCTGTCTGACTATGATTCTAGGACTCTATCACACCCATACATTAGCTCTATGTCCAACACACTAGGGGGGAATTTACAGAAGCCAATTCTCCAACAAACACCACGGTGTCACCCAGAACAATAAGTGGACAATGTAAAATAAAAACAGAAAATGCTGGATATAATGGGACGAACTTAGATGGGGCATTTTGGTCAGCATGAATGAGTTGGGCCGAAGGACTTATCTCCATGCTGTATCAATCTATGACTCAACTCAGGTTGGGCAGCATCTGCAGAAAAAGAAACAGATTTACTACATTGTGTTCATAACCTTTCACAAAGGTTAGGCAACCTGCTGGCCAGTGAATAATAGGTTTTGCCCAAAGATAATAGAGGAGCAAGATAGACCACTCAACTCTAAAAACCGTAGTAGGTCATGGGTAAATTTCAGCGCCATTTTAGTAAGCAGATTCTGTGTGCTGGACTGGGCAGTGTTCACAACTCTCTGCGATTTCTTCGTATATAAAATGTTTGCAAACAATTATTTTTGTTCAACTTCGTGGATGTTGATAGTTGACATTTATAAGTATTTCTTGAAGAGTTCCTGCTTCGTGACCTTTAAACTTTGGATGTTACTGATTGAATATTTACACTAGAGATCCACTCTGTCTGTATCAGGTCAATTGATCATATTTAATGAACTGGTCTTCTTTGCTTTCTCTGTTAATTTTAATTTCACCTCCATGAGCTGTATCCCTTTTTGTTTTATTTAAAAAAGTCATGGAAGCAGAGATTAGGCATTTGCAAACAATAGAACTCTACTGTATCCACAATATAATTGAAAAGACATTTAACTTTATACTTAGAGCCAAGAACATTTGAATTGGTGAATTGATTAATTAAAAACCCTTGACAGCCACTAAAATGACCAATGCTGCCTGACGTGGTACATGAATCCAATTTAAATAGACGCAGTGGTGGAGTGAATCACCGGGTCAGGCAGCATCTCTGGAGAAAAAGGATGGGTGATGTTTCAGGTTAGGACCCTTCTTCAGACAAGGGGGGAAAGCTGGTATAAATCAGGACCTAATCTTTTCATTGGTTAACTGACATGCAAACAGTGCAACCCTGTACATCTCGCACCCAAAATGATGTAAATCTTACCACGAGTGACAGAAATAAAAAGTATTATCCATGTTTTTGAAGTACATTTTTGAATGATTTAAAATTGAAGGGGGTTGGTGCAATATACTGCTAACCCACAAATGTGTCATTATGAGATATTCACACATCTGGTCACACACATGGAATCTCCCCTGCGCTTCTGACGGTGGAGTTTGGAGCCCATTCATGGTGTGAAACATTGTAAGATCCTTCCGCTTTCTGTGTTTATGGAAGCCTGTTTCCCTACATGAGGTATGCAGAAATGACAAAATATCAATTTTGTAATTCAAATAACAGATGAAGCATGGTGCTATTTTGCACTGCAAATTTTATGAAAAGGTCTGGTTAAAAAAACGACTCTGAAATGTTTTTCTTCCGTCCGTCACGGAATCCTCTGCATTCCGTGGGGAGTAAGGTTAATCCTTGCAGGACCTCCTGAGGCTGAACAAAGACTTCAGAGAAAAGTGAATGAATGTCCACGTGCATTCACATGATGATATCACAGAGGATCCATTCATGAGTTGGGAACAAGGCACGGTTCAGTGCAGTGACAGGCCACGGGTTTCAGGAACAATGCATGGCGCCTACGTATTGAGGCTGTGCAAGAAAACAATCAGAAGATTATGCATCAGACGCCTCTGTCCCTTCTGAATAAAATGACTTCATAATCATAATAATCATAATCATAATAATCATAATCATAATCGTACTTTTTTAACCAAGTATGTTTTGCAACATACGAGAAATTTGATTTGCCATACAGTCATACCAATAAAAAGCACAAAAACACACAAAATACATTTTAACATAAACATCCACCGCAGTGAGTCCTCCACGTTCCTCACTGTGATGGAAGGCGAAAGAAAAGTTATATCTCTTCCCTTCTTTGTCCCGCGGTTGGAGGTCTCGAGCCATCTGTTGATGGGACGATCTTGGATCCCATGGCCGGTGGTCGGGCCCTCCGCGTCAAGCCAATCAAGCTCCTGCATTGGGGGGATCTCAGCTCCCCCGCGCTGGGCGATCGTACCCCGGGTCGGGGCTATCCCGAACCTCTTGCAACTTTGGAGCTTCCCGACATCAGTCCCTACCCGAGACTGCGAGCTCCTCGATGTTGAAATCCATGGGCCGCGGTTGGAGCGTCAATCCCAGGCATGGGGGCGCAGGCTCCAATGGTAAGTCCACGGCCCCGCGGTGAGACTCAAAGTCTCTCGAGCAAGGCCGCCAGCTCCAGGATGTTCGGCTGCAGAGCGATCGGAGATGCGATCCGGAAAACAATCGCATCTCTGACAAGGTAAGAGATTGAGAAAAGTTTCCCCCGACCCCCTCCAACCCCCCCCTACATAAAACAACCCAGAGAACATTAACACACACTAAAAATAATTAAAAAGACAAAAGACAGACAGACTGTTGGCGATGCTGCCATCGCTGACGGCACCACCAGGTGGACTTGGACAAAGACCTAATATTGAGTAGCTCCAAGGTTATGCTGAATGTGTCCCAAGTGTATAAATGTTATGAGTCAGTCAACGTATATTTTGAAACAATAAGTAAAAGGATCAACATTTAGTTTGGATGTGAGTATTTACCATTAAACTTGATTCATATCATAACATGGAATATATCCACTGTACTTGATCCTTAGTTGCCATGGTTCCAACTAATTGAGAGATCAAAGTGAGTGCGAAATTGGTGTCATATGTACCAAGAGATCTTTATGTTGATCACATGCATTGTCGGTGTACCAAGGTTGAAGGATGTGCTCAAAGCATCCTTGAGAAATGCAGTCATGTTCAGACCAGTATTTATTGCCCAGGCTTAATTGGCCTCAAGGAGTGAAAGGTGATACCTCTAGTATTCCGTGTGGTTTTGCTGCTCCCACCATGCTGGTGGGTAGAACTTGACAGAACGGAGCCTCTGCAGAAATCCACGATCTCATTTCCCATATCGGGGAAAAGAAAATATTTGAGGGGAACAGTCTTTGTAATCGTGACCATCTTTGAGAAAGGATGTATAAGGCATGATTTGCAAGTTTGCAGATGACACTAATGTGAGTGCCATTGTAGATAGTGAAGATGGTTATCAAAAATTGCAGCAGAATCTTGATCAGTTGGCCAGGCAGGCTGAGGAATGGTCAATGAAGTTTAAAACAGATAAGTGTGAGGTGTTGCATTTTGGGAAGTCAAACTAGGGTCGGACCTTCACAGTAAATGGCAGGGCTCTGGGGAGTGTTGTACAGCGGAGGGATCTAGGAGTACAGGTACATAGTTCCTTGAACATGGTGTCACAGGTAGATAGGGTGGTTAAGAAGGCTTACATTGGCCTTCATATGTCAGAGAATTGAGTATAGAAGTTAGGAGGCTATGTTACAGTTGTACAAGACATTGGTGAGGCCACATTTGGAGTATTGTGTTCAGTTTTATTCATCCTGTTATAGGAAACTCGGTGTTAAGCTGAAAATGGTGCAGAGAAGATTTACGAGGATGTTGCCAGGACTCGAGGACCTGCCTATGGGGAGAGGTTGGTAAGCTAGAACTTTATTCCTTGGAGTGCAGACGGATGAGAGGTGATCTTATAGAGGTTTAGTTTAGAGATTTTATTCAGAGTAGGGGAATCAAAAACCAGGGAACGTAGGTTTAATGTGAAGGGGAGGGGGGGGGTATTTAATAGGAATCTGAGACAATAGACAATAGACAATAGGTACAGGAGGAGGCCATTCGGCCCTTTGAGCCAGCACCGCCATTCAATGTGATCATGGCTGATCATTCTCAATCAGTACCCCGTTCCTGCCTTCTCCCCATACCCCCTGACTCCGCTATCCTTAAGAGCTCTATCCAGCTCTCTCTTGAATGCATTCAGAGAATTGGCCTCCACTGCCTTCTGAGGCAGAGAATTCCACAGATTCACAACTCTCTGACTGAAAAAGTTTTTCCTCATCTCAGTTCTAAATGGCCTACCCCTTATTCTTAAACTGTGGCCCCTTGTTCTGGACTCCCCCAACATTGGGAACATGTTTCCTGCCTCTAGCGTGTCCAACCCCTTAATAATCTTATACGTTTCGATAAGATCTCCTCTCATCCTTCTAAATTCCAGTGTATACAAGCCTAGTCGCTCCAGTCTTTCAACTGGGGCAACTTTTTCACACAGAGGGCGGTGGGTACATGAAACGAGCTGCTAGAGATGGTAG
Organism: Rhinoraja longicauda; assembly: GCF_053455715.1. Classification (NCBI taxonomy): domain Eukaryota; kingdom Metazoa; phylum Chordata; class Chondrichthyes; order Rajiformes; family Arhynchobatidae; genus Rhinoraja; species Rhinoraja longicauda. The sequence continues at coordinate 63,127,807 of NC_135958.1, forward strand.
TTGTGGCAGGTACTATCAAAACTTTTAAAAGACATTTGGACAGGTACATGGATAGATAGGTTTAGAGGGATATGGGCCAAACACAGGCAGGTAGGACTAGAGTAGATGGTGCATCTTGGTCGGTGTGGGCAAATTGGGCCCAAGGGCCTGTTTCCATGCTGTTTGACTCTAAAGGAGACAATGTCACAGTGCCTGTTGACCACTGAGGGCAGTATGGATTATGTTGTCTTGTGTTCAATTATGTTTTAAGTATTTTCACCTGTGTGTCATTATCATTTGTGTTTACTATTGAGCAAAGATACTAGAGGAGCAAGATGAACCACCGTCGAAATCGCCAATACTGAAGTGCAGTACGCAAAGGAACGTAACGTCCGCCATTTTAGTAAGCAAAACCCGCCGTTTGCTATGCCTTTCGCAGTGTAATCTGTGTTTTGGGGGAACAGTATGTATGATCATACCATAAAAATGCAGAATATATCTCATCTATCAATTCACAGATTTTTGTTATTTTTCTTTTAAAATGTTTATGCAAGTTTCTGCCCACTAAAATGGCGCCATGACATACTACGGTTTTTAGTGTCGAGTGGTCTATCTTGCTCTGCTCTATTATGTTTGCTATTGAGTTTCCCATTAGGGTGCTGATGTTTGGCTCTGTCTACTTCAACTCCCAACCCGAAACATCACCTATCCTTTTTCTCCGGCACGTTGCACAGTGGTAGAGTTGTTGCCTTACAGCGCCAGAGACCTGGGTCTGACTAAGGAGACCTTAGTCAGACCTGGGACCTGACTAAAGGTGCTGTCTGTACGGTGTTTGTATGTTCTCCCCATGACCTGCATGGGTTTTCTCTGGGATCTCCATTTCCTCCCACAATCCAATGACGTACAGGTACCAATTGGCTTGGTATAACTGCAATTGTAAAATTGTCCCTAGTGTGTGTAGTTGGCACAGGCTTGGTGGGGAGAAGGGCATGTTTCCGCTCTGCATCTCTAAACTAAACTAAGAAAAAATGCCGCCTCACCCGCTGAGTTATTCCAGCATTTTGTATCTATCTGAGTCCTTACCAAAGTTTTGCAAAGCTGCAACAAAACTTCCTGACTCTTATATTCAATGCTCTAACCAATGAAGGCAAGAATACCATTTGCCTTCTTCACCTCTTTATCTACTTCCCTTGCTTCTTTCAGAGACTTAGGGACTTGCACCCCAAGATCCATCTGAATGACAATGCTGTTAAGAATCTTGTTATCAACTGTAACCTTTCACCTTACATTTAGCCTGCCAAAGTGCAATACCTCACACTTGCCTGCTCCTCATGGAGCTGTCTTGAGGACAGTCAATATTACATTCGAGGAGGTGCTGAACATCTTAAGGTGTATGAAGGTGGATAAATTGCCTGGGCCTGATCAGATATATCAGAGGACATTGTGGAAAGCTAGAGATGAAATTGCGAAGGGTCTGGCCAAGATATGCGAATCATCATTAGATACAGTTGAGGTGCCGGAAGACTGGAGGGTGGCTAATGTTGTTCCTCCATTTAAGAAGGGCTGCAAAGGGAAGCCTGGAAACTAAAGACCAGCGAGCCTAATGCCTGTGATAGGCAAGTTACTGGAGAGAATTCTGAGGGATAGGATACATTTGCATTTGGATAGACAGGACATGATTGATGTAGAGTCATTGTGGATAGAACTGAGAAATTGTAAGGGTAAAAAGACCCTAATGGGAGTTATCTACAGGCCCCCAAACAGTAGCCTGGAGATAGGGTGCAAGTTGCATCAGGAGTTAAAATTTGCATGTAATAAAGGTAATGCTATGGTGATTATGGGAGATTTCAACATGCAGGTAGACTGGGAAAATCAGGTTGGTATTGGACCCCAAGAAAGGGAGTTTGTAGAGTGCCTCTGAAATGGATTCTAAGAGCAGCTTGTACTGGAGCCTATCAGGGAACAGGCAATTCTGGATTTAGTGTTATGTAATGATCTGGATATGATAAGGGAACTCAAGGTAAAGGAACCATTAGTAGGTAGTGACCATAATATGATGTTTTAATCTGCAATTTGAGAGAGAGAAGGTAAAATCAGAAGTGTCAGTATTCCAGTTGAACAAAGGGGACTATGGAGGCATGAGGGAGGAGCTGGACAAAGTTGACTGGAAAGGGACCCTAGCAGGGATGACGGTGTAACAGCAATGGCAGGTATTTCTGGGAATAATACAGAAGATGCGGGATGATTTCATTCCAAAGAGGAAGAAAGATTCTAAGGGGAGTAAGAGGCGACCGTGGCTGACAAGGGAAGTCAAGGACAGTATAAAAATGAAAGAGTAGACGTATAACATAGCAAAGATGAGCGGGAAGCCAGAGGATTGGTAAACTTTTGAAGAACATCAGAAGATAACTAAAAAGGCAATACTGGGAGAAAAGATGAAGTACGAAGGTAAGGTAGCCAAGAATATAAAGGAGGATGGTAAAAGCTTCGTTAGGTATGTGAAGAGGAACAATCGAGGAGAATGGTCAGGTTAGAACAACGAGACCTAGGTGTCCTTGTACATCAGTCACTGAAATTAAGCATGCAGGCAGCGAAGAAAGCTAATGGCATGTGGGATTTCATAATGAGAGGAGTTGAGCAGAGGAGCAAAGAGGTCCTTCTGCAATTGTACAGGGCCCTGGTGAGACCACACCTGGAATATTGTATGCAGTTTTGGTCTCCTAATTTGATGAAGAATATTGTTGCTATTGAGGGAATGCAGCATAGGTTAACAAGGTTAATTCCCGGGATGGCATGACTGTTTTATGATGAAAGAATGGAGCGACTGGGCTTGTATTCACTGGAATTTAGAAGGATGAGAGGGAATCTTATAGAAACATATAAAATTATTAAAGGATTAGACAGGCTAGATGCAGGAAACGTGTCCCCGATGTTGGGGGAGTCCAGAACCTGGGGCCACAGTTTAAGAATAAAGGGTAGGTAGGCCATTTAGAACTGAGATGAGGAAAAACATTTTTCACACAGAGAGTTGAGAATTTGTGGAATTCTCTGCCTCAGAAGGCAGCGGAGGCCAATTCACTGGATGCATTCAAGAGAGAGTTAGATAGAGCTCTTAAGGCTAGCGGAATCAAAGGGTATGGAGAGAAGGCAGGAATGGGGTACTGATTGAGGATGATCACATTGAATATGGTGCTGGCCCAAAGGACCGAATGCCCTACTCCTGCATCTATTGTCTATGTATGTACGTATGTACGTATGTACGTATGTATGTACGTATGTATGTATGTGTGTATCTATGACATGATTAAGGGTAGTCAGCTCGGTTTTGTACGTGGGAGATCATGTCTCACAAATCCGAAGAAGTAACTAAACAGGTTCATGAGGGAAAAGCCATAGATGTTGTCTATATGGACTTCAGCAAGGCATTTAATAAGGTTCCGCATGGTAGGCTGCTCTGGAAGGTTGGAATGCATGGAATCCAGGAAGTTAGCCAACTGGATAGAGACTTGGCTTCATGGAAGGAAGCAGAGGGTGATGGTGGAAGGTTGTTTTTCATACTGGAGGCCTCTGACTGGTGGTGTGCCTCAAGGATCTGTGCTGGGCCCTTTGCTGTTTGTGGTTTATATCAACAATTTGGATGAGAATGTACAAGGCATGATTAGTAAGTTTGCAGAGGACACGAAAGTGGGAGGCATAAACATGGACCAAACACAGGCAGGTGGGACTAGTGTAGATGGGACATGTTGATCAGTGTGGGCAAGTTAGGCTGAGGGGGGTGATTCCATGTTGTATGACTCTATGTTTGACAAAGGAAAGCCTCATCTGCTGAAAGATATTACCCCTGGTGGGTCACCACTAGCCTGTGGGAAGGAGGTGTGTCTCTCCTACATCCTGTCCCACTCGGGGACCGAGGCCTGAGGTACCGTCAACCCCTCCTACATAAATTGGGATTGATGCGGATGGGAGCGTCTCGGCTGGCACAGAATTTGTGGGCCAAAGGGCCTCTTTCTGTGCAGCATGTCTGCTTGACTTCTTCAACTGTGTTCAGTTGTTTTATTGATGTGCCAGCAAAGAGCACCAGATGTGAAATGTGAGATGTGAGTGTGACAGCTAGCAATGATCTGCCTTTACAAAAAAATGATTAGATTATTAAGCTACTGAATTGGAACACATTAACTCTCACTTGGCAGTCGGGGCCTTTTGCGTCATTCCCTTTATTTGCATGTTTATTGACTTTGCGTGTGTCCTTCGTGGCAGGATGTATAAAAAAATCTGCTTGTCAGTGTGGGATAAGGAGAGCATGTGAGTCACAGAGAGGCAGAGAACTGCCAGGGAACTGAGAGAAAGAGGATGAGCAAGAAAAGATGGCATTGGGGTAGAAAAAAATTGGCAGAGGAGTATAATCGGAGGGAGGGAAAGAGAATAACCGAGGGGCAGGAAGGAAATAAGAAGAAATGGAAACAATAAAGTAAATAGTGGAAAGTGACAGAAAGAAAGGAGAGGTTTAGATTTGGAGGAAAGAAAATCAGCCGTACGCAGGATGAGTTGTGACACTAGGGAACACTCAGGTGCTTCATGCTGTGTTGCTTCTGGCAGCACTAAGTGGTAGTTACAGTTTTGATGTTAATCAATTGCCTGTTAGATCAGCTCAGTCCGTGGGTGGCCTGTACTATTCTGGAAAGTTAAACACTTGCGAATATACAGTGACCTTAACAAAGATGCCAACGTCTGACGTGCAGCTATGGAGGGCTTGCTCTCAGCAATCCAGCTGGGAAGGAATGACAGTGAAGGAAGCCACGCGGGAACGTGGCCCAGGTGGGCTGGGGGTTGGCAGCAACAAGACGAGGAGGCTGTCATTTCAAACAGCGGTGTATATGAACATCTGGCAGGCGGTGGTGAATCTCTAGAATCCCCCATCCTGGAAAACCATGGAGACTGGATCAATCGGGGTGTTCACATTTTCAAAATGCCAGGTAATTGAGGACTATGGGAGAGGCACATTGAAGAGGAGTTGAGGCCTAGGGCAGATCAGCCATGCTCGCATTGAATGGCAGGGAAGGCGTGAGGGATCATGGGACTCCTACTCCTGCTCCTATTTCCTTTGGTTCTTGTACCAACTTTCTCCAAACCAGGAGTTTGGCTGGAGGAGGTGCCATGATCTCAAAAGGGGGCTAAGGTAACTCATTCTGATGATGTCCACAACTCGCACTCTCTGTTAGAACTTACTCTCATGTTTTTCCCCCCCCCAAGCAGCTATTATGTGACTGGGGACTTCACCACGCAAAGGCTGGCCTCTCCGCACGTTACCATCTACACTCATGCCTGCCCAACACTTTATTTCTCGGGAGTGACAGTTCTTGCCGTGCACTCATCTGTTTCTCCAATCTGGGATCTGTGCCCTGCAGCAATGGAAGAGTGGATGCCGCGGTCCCGTGAGTGACTCCGTGATAAAGGCCAACTCACAGCACCACGCAGCTTACTTCAGCAAACAAGATGCCACAAAATCCTACAAATCAAATAGCAGAAGCACATGCAGGAAACAGCCATTCTAGCCTTCGTGGTCTCAGGCCACCACCAATGTGTTTACAGCCAATGGAATATTTCTAGAGTGGAATTAACAATGGGAGATGAATCAAGAGGTTTGAACTTTGTCCAGGATTCCTGAGAAAAGTGTTCAGACCCATCATCAGAAAACAGACTTGGGAGCATTTACATTCCCCTAAAGAAGCAGATGTAGGCTTGGTTGAATGCTTCCTCTGATCGATGGACGGTACAACTCCCCTCATTATACCACTAGAGTCACAGCACACAGCACATACCTGAATATTCAGGCTGCAAAGTTGTCTCACTGAGAAGTGGGAAACGCCCCCCCCCCAAACCACAGCTAGCATGTATTATTGGTATTATTTATATATTAGTTATGTATTATTATGGCTTCGTTTTTCCTTCTGCCCAATACATAGAAACATAGAAAATAGGTGCAGGAGTAGGCCATTCGGCCCTTTGAGCCTGCACCGCCATTCAATATGATCATGGCTGATCATCCAACTCAGTATCCTGTACCTGCCTTCCCTCCATACCCCCTGATCCCTTTAGCCACAAGGGCCACATCTAACTCCCTCTTAAATATAGCCAATGAACTGGCCTCAACTACCTTCTGTGGCAAAGAATTCCACAATGTCATGGGTTCCCAATCCATTCAGATACTGTAATATTTTGTTATTCCAGTCAGAGGCTAACAGCCACTTTAGCTGGAGGATTAAATGGCTCGGTGTGCATTGAGCGGCTCCATTCATTCTGCCGCCCATCTGGCCCTCTCCATGTGCATGACTCCTGGACCCATGTCCACTGGTATCCCTGATGCTGCGACCAGGTGATAATTCCTCATACTTGTTTGTACATCCTGCTCCACAAGTGCAGAGTTTGGCTGCATACAGCAAGCCGTCGCCAGATGTCCCATTCCTCAGCTGCAAACCCTTCACTTCAGACCTGCCATGCACAAGGATGGAGTGAGAATATTGGGAAGCAAAAATTGCACTTGAATGTAAACAAATGCAAGGGAGATTAAAAAGGCCCAAGATAAATATATTCACCATATAGTGGACACATTAATGACACAAACTGCAGCAAGGCCAGAAGATGATAGAAGCTTGGTTCCTAATCCTATGAAAGGACAGGTGTTACATGTGCACAGGCTTCAGATTTCTCTCCAAGTTACACACTATCCAGGCTTGGTTGTTCATTATCAGAGAGTTAAGATCCCTGAACTGCCCCACTGTGGCAATTCCTTCACTGTTTCCTTTATCATCGTAACTTTTTTGCTTATCTTTCATTCATTATCATATCATATATATATACAGCCGGAAACAGGCCTTTTCGGCCCTCCAAGTCCGTGCCGCCCAGCGATCCCCGTACATTAACACTATCCTACACCCACTAGGGACAATTTTTACATTTACCCAGCCAATTAACCTACATACCTGTACGTCTTTGGAGTGTGGGAGGAAACCGAAGATCTCGGAGAAAACCCACGCAGGTCACGGGGAGAACGTACAAACTCCTTACAGTGCAGCACCCGTAGTCAGGATCGAACCTGAGTCTCTGGCGCTGCATTCGCTGTAAAGCAGCAACTCTACCGCTGAGCTACCGTGTCTTTATCTCTCCACATCACCGTCCATATCTCTCATTTTCCTTATCCCTAAGCAGTCTGAAGAAGGGTCTTGACCCGGAAGAAGGGTCTTGACAGCTGCCTGTCCTGCTGAGTTACTCCAGCTTTTTGTGTCTACCTTCAGGGTAGAGATTGGTCCTGTGTCAGATAGATAAGGAGAATGCAGGCTCATTGCCAGGTTAGTGCTGATTTATTTGGATAACACTTTATGTCTGAAGAAGGGTCTCGACCTGAAACGCCACCCATTCCTTCTCTCCAGAGATGCTGTCTGTCCCGCTGAGTTACTCCAGCATTTTGTGTCTACGTTCGATTTAAAGCAGCATCTGCAGTTCTTTCCTAAGACTTTATGAACTCAGTTGGCTTTGGTGAGCCTGAGCTGGAGAGAGTTACTGAACCCCAACTGCTTCAGTAAGGTGGTGCCAGCAACAATTCAATGACTAACAACTTCCTTTGAGTCAGGCAGGCAGGCCACTGTGAGTTTAAACCCTGCTCCAGGATCTTAAGCACATAATGCAGGATGACAACCCAGTGTAGCAGCAAGACAATGGAGAAATGTCAGGCCTCCTGCATGGAAGAGTAAGTCAAGTGTGGTGTAGTGACTGCTGCAGGCTTTGCGGGAAGGAAATACATATGTGCGCAGTCTTCGTAGCTTGGCAACTGGAGTTGGGTCATTGATCTTTGTCCCTACATTATGTCTTATTCTTGGGATGTCGGATGAAAGACATAGATCCAAGCAGTATGGAAACAGGCCCTCCAGCTCAACCTATCCATGCTGACCTGGTGTTTTCCTGAGTTTTGGCACATTCTTGGCTCTTGATTCTTGAGTATTCATTTGTCTGAATTTGCCCATAATCTTCCAAATCCTTCCTATCCATGTACCTGTCTAAATGTCTTTTAAATGTAATTGTACGCATCTCTGGCAATTCCTTCCATATACCCACCAGTTCCCTGGCTACATCCTTGCAAACCTCTCTACTTTTCAAGAAGGATATATGTGAGAGAAGGGTGCAGCAAGAGTTCACCAGTTCAGCTCTCGTGATGTAGGAAGTCATTTGAAGAGAGATTAAGTAGGTATGCCTATATTCTCTGGCGTTTAGGACCTAAAAAGATTAGTTTAGTTTAGTTTAGAGATACAGCGCGGAAACAGGCCATTCGGCCCATCGAGTCCGCACCGACCAGCGATCCCAGCACATTCACGCCATCCTACACACACTAGGTTCAATTCACACTTATACCAAGCCAATTAACCTATAAACCTGTACGTCTTTGGAGTGTGGGAGGAAACCGAAGATCTCGGAGAAAACCCATGCAGCCACGTGGAGAACGTACAAACTCCGTACAGACGGCACCCGTAGTCGGGATCGAACCCGGGTCTCTGGTGCTGCAAACGCTGTAAGGCAGCAACTCTACTGCTGTGCCACCGTGCCGCCCAAAGGTGGTGTAATTGAAACCTAGAAATCTTTGTGGAATTGACACTTCCTCTGAATGAGGTATTGAAAATCCGGGGTGACGCACTCAAAGTATTGGGTTGGCCATTCAGAACACTTGCAAAAATGAATTTCTTACCTATTGAAATTGTTGGAATTCTCTAGGCAAGAGAGCTGTCGAATCATATTGATATATTTTGGAATAGAATGGAATACTTTATTGTCACATGTGACTGGGCACAGTGAAATTCTTTGCTGCATACCCAATGTATACAATAAATATTTTATTGGATATTTAGAGAATCATGGGATAAGTAGTCAGTGTTGGAAACTGGTCCTGAGGTCAATAAAATCAGCCACAATTAAATGGCAGAGTAGGCATGAAGGGCTGAAGACCTACTGCTGCTGCTGTTCCTAATGTTCTCATCCCTGATATTGGCTGCCTTGCTGCAGTGAACGATGAGGTGGCTGCTTGGGCGAATCACAGTAATCAGCATGAAGAGCAAGCAGACAATGTCACCGCTAACTGGCGTGTGGCGAGCTGGCATCAACTCCTCATTATGTCCCCATGCCTTATCCAATTCCCAGGTCACAATCTCTCTTCAACGAAGGGACTGACACAGCCTGAGCAGTGCTTTTCCACCAGCCTTGCCAACAATCAGCAGCAGGTTACTGCAATGTTCCTGATTAAATGACGAGGTATTTATCTGCGACCTGCTCACTGCTGTGGCACAATTTTATTGCTCCAATCCAGAGAATTAACCACCTTCTCTTCTGCTTGTCACGTAGAAGCAGGCATCGTTTCCGTGTCTGGTTCTTTGTCTGAGTTATGATTCGATCAATTCCCTGTGCATTTTTAAAATCTCTCTTATTGGTTTCTCAACTGGGGGCATTAATCATCAGGAAGGCACGAGGTCCATTTCACTTTGGTTGCATTACATTCTAGTGCTTTTTGTTGTGGCTGCAGCAATGCATCAAAAAAGGTTGTGCTTAGGCTTCGTGAGGTTCAGTTCGTGCCCTTGATGATCGGCACATCCTCTATTTGATTCTGGTTAGGGAAGGCAGATCAACCACCCTCCTTAAAATGAAAAAAACTTGCATTCGTAGAGCATTGAGCAGATTTAAAAAAAGCATAATCTGATCTCATTACTGCTTATTAACCACACTACATCATTTGGTCTTGCCCTGACAGAGATGTTTCCTTTCTTCCACCCCGTCACTCCCCCACTACCCTCTCACCGAAAGAAGAAGGGTCTTGATCCGAAACGTCAACCATTCCTTCTATCCAGAGATGCTGCCTGTCCCGCTGAGTTACTCCAGCATTTTGTGTCTACCTTTGCTGTAAACAAGCATCTGCAGTTCCTGCCTCCACACCTAAAACTAACGTTTTATTATTTTCCGAGTTCAGACCTGAGACATAGATCGTTTCTCTTTCCACACATGCTGCCTGACCTGTTGAGTGTTTCCAACATTTTTGGTTTTTATTTTGGATTTCCAGCATCAGCAGTATGCCATCCCTTACTCACAATTTCTCCATCTTCACTGCACCTGCTCCCAAGATGAGGCTTTCCATTCTTGGACATCCACGATATCCTCTTTCTTTAGTAAACATGGTTTCCCCCCCTGCTGTTGTGAATGGATCCCATACCTGTGCCCTGCAGGTCTACTCTTACCCCCCCCCCCTCCCCCCACAGAATCAAGGTTCTCTGGCTCCATACCTTTCACCCCACCAGCCTCCACATCTAACACATCATTCTTCGACATTTCTACCACCTGCAATACGATCCCACCAGGGACACATCTCCCCACATCCACCTCTTCCCGCTGTCCATAGAGTTCACTCCCTCCGCAACTACTTGGTTTGTTCTTTCCTTCCCACCCAAACTGCTCCATCCCCAGGTACTTTTCCCTGCAACCACAGGAGATGTAATACTTGCCTGTATACCCAGGGCCGTTTTTACAGCATTATGGGCCCCCGGGCAAAGCAGTGTACTGGGGCCCCTACCGTTACTCTCCCCCACCCCCCTTTCCCTACCAGCCCCCCCCTGTCGTGCCGGCGAAAAGCACTTACCGAAAAGCACTTAGCGATGGACTTAGGGTGCTACATTGTTGCGAAAAGCACTTACAGATCGCTGTGAGAAGCACTTAGTGACCGAAAATGTTGCGAAAAAAGCACTTATTGAACCTACATTTTTAAAGTAGTATTTATTTATTGCAAGTCACTTAACATACACAGATCAGCATGGGGCCCCTATGCTCGTGGGCCCCCGGGCAAGTGCCCATCAGGCCCATGCGTTAAGACGGCCCTGTGTATACCCCCTGCTGTCACCTCCATTTATGGACCCCAGCAGCCCCACCAAGGCAAGAAAGAGGTTCATATACATCTCCTCTCACCTCATCTGCTGCTCCCGATGTGGCCTCCTTTACATTGGCATTATCAGCGCAGTCTGAGTGACCGTTTCGCCGGACTCTTGCACTCAGTACGTCAAGGCCTGCTGGATCTCCTGATTGTTATACCCTCCCATTCCCACACCGACATTTCTGTCCTGGACCTCCTCCATTGCCAGTGTGAGCGCACGTACAAACGGGAGACACAGCACATATTCCGCTTGGGTAGCTTACAACCTAATGGTATGAACATTGAATTCTACAATTTAACACCAACTCTGCCTCATATTTTTCGCTTCTTTGCCCCACCCCCCTCTCTGTCCCGTGGCGTGGTATTTCTCGGTGGCCCCAGCTTCGGTGCACACCCGTTTCCCTCATTATCCCAATTCCCTCTCCCCGCCGTTCCCTTCCACCGATCTCCCTCCCTCTGCCTTTTCATTTCCTCTTTCAATTCCACTTCTCTCCTTTTCTGATACCCTTTTGTCTTCTTGTGTGCTTTTCCTTTAGTCACCTTTTGTTACTCGTTTGTCTTGTTTAAATCTCTAGCATTTATCCACACATCTACCAATCAAAAATCCCCCCTCACCTGTATCCACTTATCACTTAGATAGACACAACCTGCTGGAGTAACTCAGCGGGACAGGCAGCATCTCTGGAGAGAAGGAATGGGTGATGTTTTGGGTCGAGACCCTTCTTCAGACTGACTTCAGACCACTTACCAGACTTTGTCCCATGCCCACCTCTTTTCCAGTTTTCTCTCCCCTGCTACAATCAGCCTGAAGAAGCATCCCAACCCAAAATATCATCCATCCATGTCCCCCAGAGATGCTGCCTGACCCCCAGCATATGTGTCCACCCAAGATTCCAGCATCTGCAATTCCTTGTGTCTACATCTGCTGGTTTTTACGTGCCTTTATACAGAGAGTTTCACCTCAGAACTCAGCACATTCTGTCATTGATCTGTTCCACTCCCTTCATTATATAGAGTTTCATGACCTCTGAACATCCTAAAGCAATTTGCAACCATTCAATGCCTGTAAAGTGTAGCCACTGTTGCAGTAAACACAACAGTCAATTCCATTGCAGCAAGGAACAGCACTGAGCTAATAACCAGATAATCTACTGTAGTTATGTTTGCTGAGGAATGGCATTGCTGACACATTTAATGTTGCTCCTTGATATCTTATATACTCCAAAGGGAGGCATATGTAGCGCCAAGAATGTAGCACCATTTCAATACTGTACTGAAAATCAAGCTAGTTGTCACCTCTGAAACCCACAACATGTGACGTCCCCACTATCATGAGCATCTCCAATATCTCTTGGATATGGTCCTGAGCCAACACTTTTTCCTGATCGCCTTTGTTAATTTTATTGGAACGGCAAGATTAGCATTCCGTTCACGGCAGGCATTGATGGGATTCAGTGAGGCACTCCTTCCCACCGAGATAGGTTGGGTTGCAGGTGGAGGAATACAGTTTAGCCTCAGACAATTCAACTGATCTTTGAATTGGGAAAAAAAATCCTGGTTATTGTATCAGACTGGCATGTGGGGTAGCTCTTAAATCATCATCTCTGTTTTGCATCAGTGATTAACATCTGTGCACCTCTGGATAGTTTTGTTGAGGTAAAAAGCTCTTTCCCCGAGGCTTCTGTTGTTCAGGCCAGATGCTAAATCACATATTCAGTTGTACACCAGGAGAACATAAATAATTCTTTACTTCTTCCGTTTAGTAATCCAGAGTTCCCCCTGGAGACCTACCCAGTGTTTTTTTCTCGACTGTCATTACAACGACAGAATATTTAGTCATAATCAAGTTGTGTTTTATGATAACTTGTGAGTAGCATTTCAAAATCATGACAACAATTGTAAAGTTCTTTGGGATAGCCTGAAGAGGTGAAAGGTGCTCTATAAATGCAACTCTCCTTCAGTGGGGCCTAAGTTCCTGAAAGGATCCTGGTGTTGATGTCTAATGTCAGACTGTTTCTCTAGTTCACCTTCTTCAGCCTCTTCCGAGGATTTCACACCATTGAAAGACAGAGGATCAAAAGATGTAGAGCTATCAAACTGCAAGGGTAAAAAGACCCTAATGGAAGTTATATACAGTCTTCCAAACAGTAGCCAGATGCAGGGTACAAATTACACCAGGAAGCAATTACAGAAAACAAATGGAATCTTGGTCTTTATCGCAAAGAGTATAAAACACAAAAGGAAGGCCATCTCACGAGGATTATATAGGGTTTTGTGAGATGACACTCAGAGTTCCACATGCCGTTTTGTTCTCCTTATTCAGTTTAGTTTAGAGATACAGCATGGAAATAGGTTCTTCGGCCCACCGAGTCCATGCCAACAATCACCTATACTTTAGTTCGATGTCATCCCAGTTTCACATCCTACACACTAGGAGCGATTTACAGAAGCCAACTAACTTATCAATGTGAGAGGAAACCGGAGCACCCGGAGTAAACCCGCGCAAACCCACACTGTCACAGGGTGAATGTACAAACTCTGCACTGACAGCACGAGTTTTCAGGATTGAACATGGATCGCTGGTGCTGGTGCAGTAAGGTGGCAACTGGACCATTGCACCACTCTACCTGCTTTGGAGCAATGCCGAGAAGGTTCACCTGAGTGATTCAAGAGACAAAAGTATTGTTTTAGGATGAAAAAACAAGTTCATTTGTTCCATATTCTCCAGAGTTTAGAAAAAAAGAGAAGCAATCTTGTATTGTAGATCCCAAGAATGATTGACATGGATTGATGCTGAGAGATTGTTTCCCCAGTGAGGCAATCCAGGAGTTATCTCAGAATAAAGGGATGTCTGTTATAAGTCAACGATGACAGGGATCTTTTTTCTCAAAAATCCTTGGAAATCATTAATGTAGAAGCCTGCAGAGGTTGAATCTTTATGTGTAAGGCAAAATAGTTCGATTTTCAGGGCAAATTAGGGTTATGGACCCAGACGTGAAAGTGCAAAGGGGTCACAAATCAAAACAGCCTTATTTTAGTTGAGCGAGCTGTCTCCTGCTCCTGTTTCTGATGATGTTGTATTTGCTCCAATAATCTCCAGTTGAACGGCCTGTCCTCCTCTTGTGCTTATCCTAAATCACCATTGTAGTTGCTCTGTTATGTTGCTCCAGGTCAGAAAGATCTCCAATTTAAAATGTTCATCCTTGTGTTAAACTTTTTCCAGGGTTTATGTGACCTCTTCCAACCTTGCAGCTGTTTGATGTCTCAGCATTTCCTCTTCCTCATGTCCTCATCTACAGCTGCGCCCTTAGCAACCTGAAGGTTCCACAGTTTCATCCTAAATGTCTCCGTGCTTTGATTTCTCCTAGTTGGGAGCATTGTCAAGCCTCTGGGCTTGTATACACTGGAATTTAGAAGGATGAGAGGGGATCTTATTGAAACATATATGATTATTAAGGGATTGGACACGTTAGAGGCAGGAAACGTTCCCAATGTTGGGGGAGTCCAGAACCAGGGGCCACAGTTTAAGAATAAAGGGTAGGCCATTTAGAACAGAGATGAGGAAAAACTTTTTCAGTCAGAGAGTTATAAATCTGTGGAATTCTCTGCCTCAGAAGGCAGTGGAGGCCAATTCTCTGGATGCTTTCAAGAGAGAGCTAGATAGGGCTCTTAAAGATAGCGGAGTCAGGGGGTATGGGGAGAAAGCAGGAACGGGGTACTGATTGTGAATGATCAGCCATGATCACATTGAATGGTGGTGCTGGCTTGAAGGACTGAATGGCCTACTCCTGCACCTATTGTCTATTGTCCATCTCTTTCTGACTGCATCTTTAGTGCTGTGCCAATTTTTGTTTGTCCGTTGGTGCCCCTGTATTGCTGCATTAAATTCGCTATAGAAAATGTTATTGAACAATTGTTCTGAGTACTCATTGCTGAGTGGCTGCACTGAAATAATGGCAACAATTAATAAAATAAACCACAGCATCAGGATAACACTTAATAGGTGTATTAATAGAAGATAAATGCATGGCACTTCATGATTTATTGGGACTTTTACTTATTCTGAGTTGGCATCAGAAACTGGGCTGATGGCATGAAAACTTTGTTCGGAAAGTTGATCATCCTGCCAGGTATGTTCATTGCTGCAAAACCAAGCTGCTGGAGGAACACAACCGGTCATCCAGCATCTGTGGAGGCAAAGGGATGGTCGGCTTTGTAGGTTCGAGTCCCTGCGTTACGACTGAGGGTCTATTGTCATCGTTTAATGTACGTTTTGTTTTATTTTTAACTCTATGTGGGGGGGGGGGGGGGGGTGGTGGGGGGGGTTGGGGGAAACCTTTTTTCAAATCTCCTCCTCAACGGAGATGCGACCTTTACCGTGTCGTATCTCCGTTCGCGCTACGGCCTAACATCGTGGAGTCGGCAGCCTCCAGCTGGGATCGACCTTGAAGACTCCGGTCGCAGGGCCTGGACTTACCATCTCGGAGGCTTCGGCCGTGGGCCCTGCAGACCGCAACATCGGGAGTTCACAGGTCCCTGGCTGGCGACCGGTTTTTGGGAGCTCCAGCCGTAGCAGCTTCGACCGCCCCGAAGTGCGAGGTACGATCGACCCGCCCGCAGGCCCTTCATCGCCCTGCGTGGCTCGGCCGCAGCACTTTCCATCGCCCGGTGGGGGCTCAGGACTTTCATCGGCCTGCTCGGCTCGGCTCGGCCCTGGGACTTACCATCGCCCGGTGGGGGCTCAGGACTTTCATCGGCCTGCTTGGCTCGGCCCTGGGACTTACCATTGCCTGGTGGGGGCTTCAAAAAGTTGGGAGCCTCGATCACCTCGTGTCACCACGGGAGAAGAAATCAGGAGGAGATAAGACTTTGCCTTCCATCACAGTGAGGGTGTGCCTAGAGCAATCACTGTGATGGCTGTTTGTGTAAAAATTGTGTAAAAACTGTATCTGTGTGTCCTGTGCTTTTTGCTGTCTACTGCCGGACCCTGACGTGAGAGGACGCTGGCGTTGTTTATTCGCCGCTTCTCCGTTAGGATAGTTTGTCTGTTTGTTTTTATGTTTGATTGTTTATGTAAAGCGCTTTGAGCATCTGGAAAGGCGCTATATAAAATAAATGCTTATTATTATTATTATTAATAGAAAGAGGTGAGGGAAGGGGTGTAGCAGGAGCTGGTAATTGATTGGTGAATCAAAGTGCGGTGGTCCTGATACAAAGTCTTGACCCAGAACATCGATTATCCCTTTGCCTCCGCAGATGCTGCTTGACCCACCGAGTTACCCTGGCAGTTTATTTTTGACGTAGATTTCAGTGCCTGCAGTCTCCTTGTGTCTCCATACTCATTACAGCACTTGCTGCAGTTCATCATTGGGCCACCGGGGGTGCTTTGGAGCAATGACTGCCACCGTTTGTCATATCTCTGCGTGTCTGATTTTGCACAGTCTAATCCTATCAACATCACAAGTGCAAATCTATTCATCTCTCCAATAAAAAAAAAATGCTGGTGTCATTATCATGCTCTCATTTCCTTAAATCTCATCAACGATGCAGAGGTTCCACAGTGTGTATCCCCATCAATCAAAGCTAGAAGGGCAGAGAAGGTTACTTGGCAGGAGTGAGGTTTTAAATGGATAGAAATTGCATTTAATATAACATGTTCCAATTAACTGATCAGACGTCATACTGTGGAATCAATAAAAATGCTAATTATGCTTTAAAACCCGTAGATCCACACTGATTCATCCGTGACATGCTGACCATTTCTTTATCTTGTCTAGTTATATTGGCCCAGCTTGGTAGCACTTTCTGAAGTAGTAAGTAAATATAAGATAATGGTAAGGTGATGATTTATTCAGACACATCTGCTGTTGGTTATTTGAAACTCTGGAGTCAATCGCAAAATGTACATAGGTTATGTGTTGGAAAGAACTGCAGATGCTGCTTTAAATCAAAGATAGACACAAAATGCTGGAGTAACTCAGCCGGACAGGCAGCATCTCTGAAGAAAAGGAATGGGTGGACAGTTCAGGTCGAGACCGTTTTTCCGACATATAACATAGGCTATGTGTTGGTGTGCATCTGTGGATGGCTCTTTAATCCATCCTCCCTTATATCAGTCTTGCCCACAGGCATGATGGAAATGGGAAGTGGGCAGGTGTAAGGTTTGGCAAGGGCACTGAAGGCCATTACCCACCCCACCCCATTTCCTTTCACATTGACCCAATTAGTACCATATAGAGTTCAAAAATGCACTTGTGGCTCCAACACCATTATCACCCATGTCTGGTGTGTGAGGAAAGTATCAATTGCTTCTGTAGGGGAATTCAGAAGGCATATTCTAAAATTGATGCCAGGATATTTTGAATGATCCTGCCCCAGATTGGCTGAGGACTCTGCGGACTTTGGATTGATCAAGGCAAGAAGTCAATAGACATGTAAGAAAAAGGTTATTGAGTGATTTGGAGCTTGGACAAGTAAATGGAGTTGAGATAGAGGGAAACAGAGCAGGGGTCTGAAACCACAGAATATATTGTCTGCAATGTCAGTACGTTCATTGGTTGTTGGTGGAGTGAATGGCAAGGAGGTCACAGAATAAGACAGGATGGGCCAAAGATTGGCGAGGGACTAGGGGGGAGGTGCAGTATTGTCCATAAATCAGGACAATAATCTTATAATAAATATTTCAGGCAGTTAGGACTGCAAGAGCAGGGGGAATGATGTGCTCAGGATAAAGTGCAGGGAAAGGACATGTCTGTTGCTTCAAAAGTATTGATGTTCCCGTGAGGTGAAGTACAAGTGAAGATGCCTGAAGCATGGAGAGAAGTCTGATAAGTAGTCATGTAAAATTGTTAAACAACACTCTGAAAGCTTACGTCAGGAACAAGCCATCTGTCTCCATTATAAAACCATTAACATTTGCTGAGCAGAAACGCAACATTTTACCCCAATGTTTTGCTGTTTAGTAACACTACCCAGGGCGCTGCCATTCACTGACTATGCCCTGGCATGGTTTAACTTCCACAAATGCTCCTGCCCACTTTCCCTGTTGATGTAAATACTGTTGCAGCAGAAAGGCATGCATTGGTGATTGCACAATTGCAGAGGGATGCATTTGCATTGGAGGAAATGCAGAGAAAGTTCAGTTGATTATTGGAACAAAAAGGGTGTCTACATGGGCGGCACATTGGCACAGAGGTAGATTTGCTGCCTTCCAGCGCCAGAGATCCAGGTTCAATCCTGACTACGGATGCTGTCTGTACGGAGTTTGTACGTTCTCCGTGTGACCATGCGGGTTTTCTCCGGGTGCTCTGGTTTCTTCCCACACTCCAAAGATGTGCAAAGTTGTAGGTTAATTGGCTTTGGTAAAATTGTAAATTGCCCCGAGAGTGTAGCATAGTATTGACAGTATGGATAGAAACAGGATAATATGGGTTGATCTCGGGTCAACATGGACTCGGTGGGCCAAAAGGCCTCTTTCCGTGCTGTATCTCCAAAGGAAAGAATGAACAAGATGCTGTGGGCAATGGGGGCTAGAAGAATGAGAGATGGAATTAAAGACTCTGAGAAGGTAGATGCTGGGTGTTGATTCCTCCTTGTGGTCATTCCAGAACAGGGAAAGTTCAGAACAGGGGGTTTCCCACTTAAGATAGAGGTGAGGGGGAATTTCTCCTCTTGGGGTTTTATCAACCTCCCGAATTCTCCTCCGACTACTGAATACATCTAAAGCCAAGATAGATTCTCAGTTAAAAGGAGAGTGAAGGATATGGGCTGGACTGTGCAGTTGAGGTCCAAAGCAGATCTGCCAAGAGGTTGGATGACACAGTTATGCTCCAGTTACTTAGATTCTTTCTGAAACCAGCTCACTCCGACCAGCTCACACAGGAGCCTATAAATATCATCCAGTGTACTGACAGATAATCCAGCACAAACACACACTAATCAGCACAGCTATTCAGCCGACAGCACACATCAGTCACGAGACAACCACAGAACAATCAACGCCAGGCAATCAAAACCAGCACACGCCAACCAATACAAATACATGCTAAATAACACGAACGTCCACCAACTAATACAAGCACACAATAATTAGCACACGCTAATTGATACAGGAAAGAACCGATCAGCACACTCCAACTGATACTAGTGTAATTAGTACATATAAACAAGTGGAAGCACATGCCAGCTGATACAAACACACAAGGACCAAACAACTGCTACAAGTACGCACCAAAAGGATACAACTATCAAAGTAAAAAAAACAAGTGTGCAATTACCTTTCAATTCAGACAAACACACATGCAGCAAACACCAATAGGTACAAGGGTACACCACTCAATACAAGCACACATCATCCAAAACAAGCACACAACAGACATCAGGCATAAGCTGATGGGAATGCACATTAGCTGCACATACTAGCAATAGTAAGCATATCTTTGCCTGCACACTCTGCGCAAGAACATAACATCAGCCAGTGGAAAATACCATCCAACGCCATCTCACTCATACTAAGATCACATGGACTGTTAGTAATTCTTTGTGCTAGAATTATGCATTCCAAATGTTAAATTATGCTCCTTAAAAAGTTTGGATACAATTGCAAGTTATTCACGAGTCCTTTGGCCTTTCAGAATGCTGCTCTGTTCTCAATGATATTGTGTTCCTTTGGCACAATGCTCACTGTGCCTTCCATTTTGTTCTGTGCAGGCTTATGCCACCCACATCATGGCTATTTTATACCACTTTGCAATGTCCAAGCAAGCAGCTCACGTCAGCACTCCTGACTGTCATGTGGTCATTATCACTGAGTCCTATTATGTTCTATTTTTGCTGAGTCCTATTTCCCAACACATAGCAGCTTCAATGAAGGCAAACCCTCTCTGTGCAGAATGCAGCTCTGAAACTGTGCCAACTTTTGAAAGTTATACAAGTGTCTTGTGTTGTAAACAAGGCTCACATCGCCAGAAACTGTGCAAAGTCTAAAGTGAAATCTCATCGCAAGGCTCACAATATTTGTCTTCCAATAAACATGTCCAATGTATGAGGCACCAGCATTAACAAGTTAAGAAAGAATTACCACCCTTCACCTCTACAATAAAGGCAAGCTAAAGGTGATAGGGCCGGGTGAGAAAGAGATTGTGTGAGACAGAGAGAAATGGATGGGACAGGGTGGGACAATGTAGGATAGGGTGGGATAGAGTGGGATGAATTGTGTTCTGTTGTCAGACGAATTGTGGACGATGACAAGTCAGAGATTAGGAGGGGGATCGATCGTTTGACTGAATGGTACTGGAACAACAATTTGCTCTCAAGGTCAGTAGAACCAAAGTAATGATTGTTGACTTTAGAAGAGGAAGGCAGAGGATCCACAAACCTGTCTTTATCGACGGGTGGGTCTTGGAGAATTCCTGGGTGTGCATCATAAGGAAAGTCCATCAATGCCTCTACTTTCTTAGAAGATTGAGAATATTTGGTATGTCAACAAATACTCTCTTGAAGTATGGTAGAGAACATACTGACTGATTGCAGGTGGCACAGTGGTGCTGCAGTTACATTGCTGCTTAAGAAGAAGAAGCATCAGAGACGTGGGTTCGAACCTGACGATGGGTGCTGTCGGTACAGAATCTGTACTTCTCCCTGTGATCGCGTGGGTTTTCTCTGGGTGCTCCGGTTTCATCCCACATTCTGATCGGTGTAGACTCGGTGGGTCGAAAGGCCTGTTTTCATGTTATATCTCTAAATTAAACTAAACATCACCTGGTTTGGCAACTCGAATGCTCAGGAACAAAGGTTGGAAAAAGCAGTGAACATTGCCCAGTCCATCATGGGGACTGACCTCTCCGCCATCAGGGTTCTATAGGGGTGCTGTCTCAATAAGGCAGTCAGCAACATTAGGGATGCACACCACCCTGGCCATGCTCTCATTTCATTTCTTGCCATCGGGAAGAAAGTATAGGAGCCTGAACAATGTAACGTCTAGTTATAGGAGCAGTTTCTTCCCAACATTCAGGCCATTGCATACTATGAACTCCAACTAAATTCCCTCTAAACCTTTCCTATCCATTTACCTGTTCAAAGGTCTTTTAAATGTTGTTATAGAACCTGCCTCAACTACCGCCTCTGGCAGCTCATTCTTTCCACCCATCATCCTCTGTGTGAAAAAGTTGCCCCTCAGGTTCCAATTAATTTTTTTTCTCTCACCTTGAACTTATGACCTCTGGTTCTTCCCTAGCCTGGGTAAAAGACTCAGTGCCTCAACCCTATATCTTCCCCTCATGATCTTATACATCTCTTTACTATCGCACCTCGTTCTCCTGCGCTCCAAGGAATGAAGTTTCGGACTCTTTCCAGCTTAACACCATTTTTTCTATAGCAGGGTGACCAAAATTGAAAACAATACTCGAAATCTCGGCTCACTGACGTCTTCTATAACTCTAACATAATATCCCAATGTTTGTATTCAATACCTTCACTATGACGCCACGTCATAGAATGATACAGCATGGAAACAGGCCTGTTACAGTTCAACTTGCCCATACTGACCAACATATCCCATCTACACTAGTCACACCTGCCTGCTTGTAGCCCATATCCTTCAAAACCTATCTTATCCTTGTACCGATCCAAATGTCTTTTAGATTTTAGTTGCCGATAGTAGATTCAAGATTCAATTTAATTGTCACATGTACCAATTAAGGTACAGTGAAATTTGAGTTACCATACAGCCATACTAAGTAAAAAACAACAAGACACACAGCCACATAAAATAAAATTTAACATTAACATCCACCACAGCGGAATCCACATTCCTCACTGTGATGGAAGGTAATAAAGTTCAACCATCTTCCTCTTTGTTCATTCGCGGTCAGGGCTGTTGAACCAACTTAGCTTCACTGTAACAAGGCATAAACTGGATTTACTTCCAGTTTACTAATAGCTGTATTAAATTTTTTTTTTTTAAAGTGGTTAAGTGGATTTTTGTGAAAAGTGTGTGGGCATTCTTTGAAAATGTACAGGAGATGCATATCTGGTCTCTGGGTTGCATATCTGGGTTGGGAGCCCACTTTAAATGTAATGGCTGATGGCCATAAACATCGCGAAAATTCCCACGCTTACCTGACCATCAAACTGTCGCCTCCAATCTACCTGTCAAATATCCTGACGGTAAATAAATTGGTTAAACACAAGCATTTTATGGTATTTTGAAATGACTTTACTTATTTCAATATTATGTGCTTCTAAATGCATCTAAGAGAACCTATCAAACCTATCAAGCATGCGACAGCGCCCGCAAGAAGCAACGATACCTGCCGACAAGCCAGCTGTCGCCGACGGATTTCAAACCGGATGATTTCTCAGCGACGCGCTGAGATCCACTACGATTTGTGGAAGACTCCTCACGATCATGCCCACGACACCCCGGCGAACTGTCGGCGACAGCCTAGTCGCCGGCAGTCGCCTTAAAATCGCCTAAGTGGGACAGGCCCTTTAGGCTTTGCACTGGCAGCACACAGACGTAAGCAGCAGAAAGATTGGACTGCCTTATAACCTACCCTGCACCACCATCCATTACATCCCCAGCCCCATCGGTGGAAGAATCTTTGTTCCCAAATTTGCCACCTGAGTTCACAAAGCCAAAACAGAGGTAAATCAGTCTCGATGCGGATGGACTGCCCAAGAAGAAGAATGAATGGGCACCCAGATCTCCAGATACTGTAGTGAAATCCTTTGGAAGAGGTTCAAAGGGTATTTTATTGTCACGTGTACCAATTAAGGCACTGTACCTTAATTGGTACACGTGACAATAAAATCGATACTCGATTTACCATACAGCCATACAAAAAAAAGCAACAAAGCACACAACTACATAAAAGTGAACATAAACATCCACCACAGCGGATTCCCCACATTCCTCACTGTGATGGAAGGCAATAAAGTCTAATCTTCTTTCCTCCTTATTCTCCCGCGGACGGGGCAGTCGAACCATCTGCAGTTGGGGCGATCGAAGCCCCCGCGTCGGGGCGATCGAAGGTCCCGCAGCCGGCGATCGAAGGTCTCGCGTCGGGGTGATCGAAGGTCCCGCAGCCGGCGATCGAAGCTCCTGCAATGGGTCGATCAAAGCTCCCCGATTGAGGCGGTCGAAGCTCCTGCGTTTTGTAGCTCCCGAAGTCGGTCCCTAACCAGGGATCGCGAGCTCCATGATGTTAAAGTCTGTAGGCTCCTGCGGTTGGAGCTTCCGAGGTCGATCCCCGACAGGGACGGCCAGCTCCACGATGGTAAGTCTGCAGGCTCCCGTGGTTGCAGCTCCCAAAGTTGTTCCCCAGCATGAGGCCGCCAACTCCACGATGTTAGGCCGCAGTGCAGACGGAGATACATTACGGAAAAAGTTGCATCTCCGTCGAGGTAAGAGATTTAAAAAAGTTTCCCCCAACAACCCCCGCCCCCCCCACACCTCCCACATAAAACAAAGCTAAAGAACACTAAAATATACATTTAACACATACTAAAAAACAACACAGATGAAAAAGGACAAGCAGGCTGTTGGCGAGGCAGCCATGGCGGTGCCACCCAGTGGAGAATTGCCACTAGGAGCAAGATTCTGAGTAGATGTGGGCTCTGGAAATTAATTAGGAGAGTGATGAAACACTGAGGGAGACACAAGAGACTGGTGATTCTGGAATCAGGAGCAAAGAAAAAAAGCTGGAAGCACTCAACGGGCCAGGCAGCATCTGTGGAGGGAAATGGACAGATGACATTTTTGGTTGGGGCCCTTCTTGAATCTGAAGAAGGGTTCCAACCCAAAGGTTAGTCTGTCCATTTCCCTCTACAGTTGCTGCCTGACCTGCTGAGTTCCTCCAGCTGTTTGTTTTTTCCAATGGAAGCGAGATGTGAGGAAGGTCAGTTCTAGGAGTATGGTGCCTGAAATCGGATCCCAGTACCTTTGTATGTTTAATGAGTTCACGCACAAGTGCTCAAGGTCAATGAACACATTTCTTGCAGTTCCTTTTTATTACATTAACAAATACCATCAATCAACGTCTGCAGAACTGCACATGTTGCTGCACAGCTCCAACATTTACCCAACAAAATCGATCACCATTCAGAAGCCCCACTGTATAGTTGCATGCATGCCTAACACACTGCAAACAATGTAAGCAGACAAAAAGGTCTAGAAATTCATTGAAAAATGCATTTGAAAATAGGCACATTAAAAAGGACATTTGAAATATAATCAGAATGTTGGAAATTTGAAATATAATCAGAAAATATGGTGGGTTCAAACTGAAATGTTGCTCTTTCTGCAAGCGCACATTAATGCAGAAGCTGTTTTGCATGCTGGTCCCAGAAGAGGATGTGCCACCGTACATTGCAATCCCTCCACTCTTTCAAATCTTTATTTCAACAGCAGCATTTCTTACACTAACGATGTCTTCTACTCTGTGGCTTGATCTGTTACTGGCTGACCGTATAGCAGCTGGCTTTGATCCGGTTCCAATGTTTATTGATCATGAGAATGATCAGCCATGAACACATTGAATGGCGGTGCTGGCTCGAAGGGCCGAATGGCCTCCTCCTGCACCTATTGTCTATTTATGTTGAAGCAGGTCCAACTGATCATTTGCAATTGTCTTTTGTTAAATATCCCAATCGAGTTTCTGCCCAAACTGTTTCTTCACTGTCCAAGGGCTGATAAATCCATTCCCATCAGTACTACAGCCTGGAGGTTTTAACTCAATGTACTGCCCAGGCAGCATCAGGTTACCACTTAAATAGGAGCCACTTATGGCCTTGAAGGGCTCTCGGGAATGGGAGTGGTGCATTAACTGCTGAGATTGGATTCAGACAGACTATCTTCTGTATTCTGCCTAATCATAAATTGATAAATAAGTTTATCCTGGAGTCTTTTAGACGTCCACAGAATTCATGGAAGAAAGCACACTGACTGCAATCCCTTGTCAGAGCACTGATTAGTTCCAATACCAGAGAAGGGCTGGAACTGTTGACTGAGCAGTGAGGAAAGGCAGTCAGAACCCAAGGCCAGAGTAGTCCATGTGTCCCCATGGGTCTGCCTGGCAATTCAGTAAGATCGACCTTTCACCTCAGTGTCACTTCCTGCACTGACACCATATCACTTGGCTGCCTCATTCTCCATTACGTTAATGCTGCCAGTGTGGTTGAGCCGCTACCGTAAAGTTGCTCTCAAGGGATAGAAGGAGACTGGGCCGAAGGACAACTTTTACGTCACTGTGAGCAAGAGTTAGCGTCTCTGTTCATTGCCTCATCCAAAGAGTATTCTTCCAACAAGTCAGCTGCATTGTAAGCTAATGGCATTCATTCCTGCACTAAAATCCTGTCCACTGCCCTGCCCTATGAGAGGAAGCCACTGCTCTGCATCGTAGTCTGCATCGTAGTCTGCATCATACAGCTTCGAACTGTACTGCTGGTGGTGCTTCTGAGCTGCAGAGTTGGATAAGCTTATGTTTAACTTCCTGGAATGAACCCCACCAGCGACCTACTCAAAGTTAGGAGATCTTCCACTGAGCCCCTGCTGGCAGAGTATTGCACCCCTGTTCATTAGCTCCTTACAGTTTCATTAGTTATATTCAGTACTTTAAGTAGTTGGATTCACAGTTCCACAGTCTTTCAAATAATAGTTTCATTCTTTTATTCATCCGTATAACGTGGGTGTCTGTGCAAGGTCAGCAGTTATTGTCCATTCCTAATTGGGTCCTGAGCTCAAAGGCTGATTGGGGGCTTACATCGAGGTGTGGGCATATTCACCAGCTAACCACTGTTATCCACGGCGACTAATGGCTTAGCCTTGTCCGTGTCTGCAAAAGGACAATCCTGTGACCAAGCTTCCCACGCAAGACCGTTTCAGTAGCTCTTGTCTTCATTTTCCTGTCAGAAAATAATAGGTTCCTTCCAAGCTTCTATGGGGGAGGGTGGAATTCAAAGATTGATAGTCACTACATTTTTTATTTCCCTTTTTTCAATATTTTGTAGAACCATGTGGAACCACTCTATTAAAGAATGCGCAGGAAAATAACAATAAAAAATGTTTTACTGAGCACAGCCTGACATTTTACTTTGTATAATTCTTCCTCTCACTGATTTCTTCACTTATTCATTTGACACAATATGTGCCTCATTGGCAAAGCAGCATGCATTGCCCATTGCTCACTGCCCTTAAGAAGTCGGGGGGGATGGGTGAGTTGCCTTCTTGAACTGCTGCAGTCTTTGGGTGAAAGAGTTCCCTTAGTGCGGTTGGGCAGGGAATTCCAGGCCTTGGAAGGTGCCAGCGATCGGATGAAGGGTTGGTGATACATGTCTGACTTGGAGTGGTTGTGTGCTCATGTTCCTTCTACCCAAGCCCCTCATGATGGCAGAAGTTGTGAGTTGTGTCATGGTTGCCATGGACATTGTGGGCTCAAAGACCTGCTCCTCTGTGCTGCTGTTCTATGTTCTGTCATTAATTAGACCGCTGAAGTTATTAATGAACAGATCAAAGATTAATTCGGGCTGTGGTTCAGGTAATACGTTCTTGTGGTGGAAATGAGTACAACCGTCACTTTCACTGACACTGGAGGGCTTTCTTCCAGCCACTCCCGTCACTAAGAAACTCCACTCAAGGGAAAAGGAAGGCACGATCTTTCACTCATTTTACAAATTCATGATATCTCAAGACATCACGGCCAATGATGCACTGTAACACATAGGCAGGGTTGTAACATAAGGAACACAGTGGTCAGTTTGAGCACTGGAGTTTGTTCCTGATTCCACACCAGCAGTTTGGCAATGGGGAGATCACCTGGCTGTGGGGGTGATGACTGAGGATCAATATTGATTGAGGCACATTCACAAGGAAGAACATTGTTTTTCTTTGAATTAGTGTCGTGGAACTTTCCATATTTACCCGTGAAAGCACTCAGGGCCTCACTAAATTGACAGACACTCAACCAGCCCTATTCAGGATACAGCATAAGCTTTGGCGGTGGGACTGTGTGTGTCTTGGACCTGCATTTGATGAGTCAGACAGACCAGCGTTCTCCTTCTGTTCTGGCCTCCAAATGCAGCTGGGATGAATCACAGAAATCAAAATGCATACAGTTCAGGAGAAACTTCTTCATTGTACCTCTGTTCACTGCTCAAGAGAATATGCAATTATTCCCTTTCTCCTGCCCTTTCCCCCCGCCCTGTAAATTCTATTTGGGCGGCACAGTAGTGCAGCTGGTTGACCAGATGCCTCACTGTGCCAGAGAACCAGGTTCAATCCTGATCTCGGGTGCTGTCTTTGTGGAGTTTCCACGTTTTCCTTGTAACGGGGTGGGTTTCCTCTGGGTGCTCCGACTTCCTCCTACATCCCATAGGCATGCGTTTTGCAATGGTATTGATAAATGTTTCTCTGAAGAGAAGACTATTGAATTTCAGTTGGGTTTACACATGTAGGTCACTTGATTTGAAAAGAAAGACTACTGCATTGACCTCTCTAACAAATGAATTTGAATAGCTGGTACAGACTCTCATTCCCATGCTTACCAGCTCCCTGACTGAGTTTGGAGCTAGGGAGCAAAGAGGAAGGTTGAGAATCTAATCAGAATAACTATTTTGTTCTCAGTGTTATCAAAACCAAAGAACTAATTATTAATTTCAAGGGGGGGGAAACCGGCATTCCAGGAACATGCTTTCATTGATTGGATGGCGGTGGAGAGAGCTAACAGCTTTAAGTTTGTGGGCATGTATATCTCTAAAGATCTGTCCTGAACCAAACACATCATTGCAATCATAATAAAAAGTTTTCAACTTCAATGTCTCTTCTTCTACAGAAGATTGAGGAGGTTCGGTCTAAGGCCCCCCCTCGGTCATGGCTGACCATGGGTGATGCATCCTGGTTGTTGGCTGCTTGCTCCAAACCTCGGCTAGAGCAGCGTCGATGTGTGGTCGGATGCAAGCCTGGGCGATGTCATATGAAGGACAGGCTGTTGCCCATCCAGCACGTCCCCCCTCTCCACGTCGCTGATAGATCCAAAGGAACAGCAGAGCCATCACAGCTTGGCACCAGCGCCATCGCAGGAGCTGCCAGAATGAGGTTGTGGACAACGACGAACTGCCTCAGGGACACCGACTCCGGATTTTTCTTGAGGTTTACTCCTGGAGACTTTTCCATGACTGGATATGGCCACAAGGCAGTGGAGATTTTAGATCAGAGTTTTCCCTCTCCTAGTTGGACTGCCTTCCCAGGCTGACGAGCCTCATCTGCCCGAGAGGGCAGAGGGGGTGGGGTTGCTCTGCTGGTAAGGAATGATATTCATTCCCTTGCAAGGGGTGACATAGAATCAGGAGATGTTGAATCAGTATGGATAGAAATGAGGAATTGTAAGGGTAAAAAGACCCTAATGGGAGTTATCTATAGGCCCCCAAACAGTAGCCTCGACATAGGGTGCAAGTTGAATCAGGAGATAAAATTGGCGTGTCACAAATGTAATGCTACGGTGGTTATGGGAGATTTCAACATGCAGGTAGACTGGGAAAATCAGGTTGGAAATGGACCCCAGGAAAGAGAGTTTGTAGAGTGCCTTTGAGATGGATTCTTAGAACAGCTTGTACTGGAGCCTACCAGGGAGAAGGCAATTCTGGATTTAGTGTTGTGTAATGATCCTGATCTGATAAGGGGACTAGAGGTAAAAGAGCCATTAGGAGGCAGTGATCACAACATGATAAGTTTTACTCTGCAAATGGAAAGGCAGAAGGGAAAATCGGAAGTGTCGGTATTACAGTATAGCAAAGGGGATTACAGAGGCATGAGGCAGGAGCTGGCCAAAATTGACTGGAAGGAGGCCCTAGCAGGGAAGACGGTAGAACAGCAATGGCAGGTATTCCTGGGAACAATGCAGAGGTTGCAGGATCAATTTATCCCAAAGAGGCGGAAAGACTCTAAGGGGAGTAAGAGACACCTGTGGCTGACGAGGGAAGTCAAGGACAGCATAAAAATTAAGGAGAGGAAGTATAACATAGCAAAGAAGAGTGGGAAGACAGAGGATTGGGACTCTTTTAAAGAGCAACAAAAGTTAACTAAAAAGGCAATACGGGGAGAAAAGATGAGGTACGAGGGTAAACTAGCCAATAATATAAAGGAGGATAGCAAAAGTTTTTTTAGGTACGTGAAGAGGAAAAAAATAGTCAAGGCAAATGTGGGTCCCTTGAAGACAGAAGCAGGGGAATTTATTATGGGGAACAAAGAAATGGCAGACGAGTTAAACCGTTACTTTGGATCTGTGTTTACTGAGGAGGATACACACAATCTCCCAAATGTTCTAGGGGCCGGAGAACCTAGGGTGATGGAGGAACTGAAGGAAATCCACATTAGGCAGGAAATGGTTTTGGGTAGACTGATGGGACTGAAGGCTGATAAATCCCCAGGGCCTGATGGTCTGCATCCCAGGGTACTTAAGGAGGTGACTAGAAATAGTGGAAGCATTGGAGATCATTTTTCAATGTTCTATAGATTCAGGATCAGTTCCTGTGGATTGGAGGATAGCAAATGTTATCCCACTTTTTAAGAAAGGAGGGAGAGAGAAAACGGGTAATTATAGACCAGTTAGTCTGACATCAGTGGTGGGGAAGATGCTGGAGTCAATTATAAAAGACGAAATTGCTGAGCATTTGGATAGCAGTAACAGGATCATTCCGAGTCAGCATGGATTTACGAAGGGGAAATCATGCTTGACAAATCTACTGGAATTTTTTGAGGATGTAACTAGGAAAATTGACAGGGGAGAGTCAGTGGATGTGGTGTACCTCGACTTTCAGAAAGTCTTCGACAAGGTCCCACATAGGAGATTAGTGGGCAAAATTAGAGCACATGGTATTGGGGGTAGGGCACTGACATGGATAGAAAATTGGTTGACAGACAGAAAACAAAGAGTGGGGATAAATGGGTCCCTTTCAGAATGGCAGGCAGTGACCAGTGGGGTACCGCAAGGTTCGGTGCTGGGACCCCAGCTATTTACGATATACATTAATGACTTAGATGAAGGGATTAAAAGTACCATTAGCAAATTTGCAGATGATACTAAGCTGGGGGGTAGTGTGAATTGTGAGGAAGATGCAATAAGGCTGCAGGGTGACTTGGACAGGTTGTGTGAGTGGGTGGATACATGGCAGATGCAGTTTAATGTAGATAAGTGTGAGGTTATTCACTTTGGAAGCTGGATAGAGCTCTTAAGGATAGCGGAGTGAGGGGGTATGGGGAGAAGGCAGGAACGGGGTACTGATTGAGAGTGATCAGCCATGATCGCATTGAATGGCGGTGCTGGCTCGAAGGGCTGAATGGCCTCCTCCTGCACCTATTGTCTATTGTCTATTGTCTACTGAGACTCATGGGGGCGGGAGTGTCTACCTTCCCGTCTATAGCACCTGCCCGCTGCAGCCTTCATTCGGTATGTCAAAGAATACTTTGTCGAACTTCTACAGATGTATGGTAGAGAGCGCATTGACTGGTTGCTTGTCAACTCGAATGCCCAGGAACGAAGGAGACTACAGAGAGTGGAAGACATTGCCTGGTCCATCACAGGTACTGAACTCCCCACCATCATAGGAGGCGCTGCCTTAAAGTTGCAGCTAATATCTTAGAAAGGCACACCATCCCGGTCACACTTTCATTTCACTACCATCATCAGGAAGAAGGTACAAGAGCCTGAAATCTGACCACCAAGTTGAACAGCAGGTCCTTCCCAGAACCATCAGGCTCTTGAACACTGTGCAACACTGACCTCAGCAGCTCTGTTGCATTACAGGCATTGTTTTTTGCACTATTATGGTTACATAGAAACATAGAAAATAAGTGCAGGAGTAGCCCATTTGGCCCTTCAAGTCAGCACCGCCATTCAATATGATCATGACTGATCATTCAAAATCAATACCCCATTCCGGCTTTTTCCCACTATCTCTTGATTCCCTTAGCCCTAAGAGCTACAGTAAATCGAACTCTTCAAAACATCCAGTGAATTGTCCTCCACTGCCTTCTGTGGCAGAGAATTCCACAGATTCACAAATCTCTGGGTGAAAAAGTTTTTCCTCATCTCAGTCCTAAATGGCCTACCCCTTATTCTTAATCTGTGACCCCTCTTTCGGGACTCCCGCAACATCGGGAACATTTTTCCTGCATCTATCCTGTCCAATCCACTAAGAATGTTATGTTTCTATAAGATCCCCTCTCATCCTTCTAAATTCCAGCGAATACAAGCCGAGTCGACCCATTTTTTCATCATACGTCTTTGAGTATATGAAAAGCGCTATATAAATAAAATGCATTATTATTATTATACGTCAGTCCCGCCATCCCGGGAAATAACCTGGTGAACCTACGCTGCATTCCCTCAATAGCAATAATGTCCTTCCTCAAATTAGGAGACCAAAATTGCACACAATACTCCAGGTGCGGTCTTGCCAGGGCCCTATACAACTGCAGTAGGACCTCCTTGCTCCTAAACTCAAAATCCTCTCACAATGAAGGCCAACATGCCATTAGCTTTCTTTGCTGCCTGCTGTACCTGCATGCTTACTTTCAGTGACTGATGTACAAGCACACCAAGGTCTCGTTGCACCTCCCCTTCTCCTAATCTGACTAATTCAGATAATAATTTGCCTTCCTGTTCTTGCCACCAAAGTGGATAACCTCACATTTATCCACATTATACTGCATCTGCCATGCTTCTGCCCACTCACCCAAACTATCCAAGTCAGCCTGCAGCCTCATAGCATCCTCCTCGCAGCTCACACTGCCACCCAGCTTTGTATCATCTGCAAATTTGGAGATGTTACATTGAATTCAGATACCCTGAATTCAGATACCCTGATTCAGAATCTGCCACACATTCAGATACCCTGCAGTTATTAATTTATTGTATTTTCATTTTTTATATTAAATCACCGTGTTATTGTGTTTATGGACCTCATACTGCAGCAAATAAGAATTTCATTTTCTGTTGTTGGTTCATATGACTATTAATCAGTCTTGATTCCGTTATTTCCTAAAATATTCTCCCACTGACATTCCAGCCACTGCATTCCCTTGTGAGGAGGTTTACTAGAGCTGCTGGGCATACTTTAAACTTATTTTGTGGGAAAAAATGGGACGCAAAATAGATATGCAGTTGGGCGAAGGTATAGTCATACATAGAAGGTAAAGTGAGCACATTCAGTAGGCAGAGAGACATGGGTGTGATAAAGCAAGGCTAAGTTGGATTTATTTTAATGCAAGAAGTCTAACTCTATGAGTCTAACTTGTAAGGCAGATAAACTGATTGCTATCACAGAGACATGGTTGAAAGAAGGGCAGGACTGATAACTCAATATTCTAGGTTATAGGATCTCGTCAAGTCAAGTTTAGATTTTTGTCAAATGCCCAAGTATGGTGAGATACAGGTACAATCAAAATCTAGTTTGTGGCAACACCACGGGTACATAGACTCAGGTCACACACAAAAACATACAAACAAACAAGACAGCGAGAAAAGACCTCAAAAAACAGACATTGTTTACCGTGGACACAACCACTGTGCACATAATTTCTCCTGGTCACCTTACTCTACAACGTAAACCTCGATTACTTTCTAACCTTTTTCCAGCGAAAGGTGATAGAACTAAATTTTTTATTCTGCTCATCTCTCTTGGCCGACTGGATATGCTTCATTCCTGAGCATAAGCAGTGCTCTAAGATTAATAATGGACTGATATGATCAGGCAAAGGCAACCGCACCAGGGCATGAAGCTCCTCAAGAAGATCTGGGGTCTGAGTATGCAAAATCAAAAATGTAATTGGCATAGAGTCAGAGTCATAAGCACAGAAGCAGGACCTTCGCCCAACTTATACAGATTGACCAAAATGCCCCATTTATACACCTCTATAAGATCAACCCTCATTCTCTTGTGCTCCAAGGAATAGAGTCCCAGTTTGCTCAACCACTCCCCATAGCTCAGGCCCTCGAGTCTTGGCAACATCCTCGTAAATTTTCTCTGCACCCTTTCCAGCTTAACAACATCTTTCCGGTAACACGGTGTCCAAAACTGAACATAATACTCTAAATACGGCCTCACCAATGTCTTATACAACTACACCTCCCAACGTCTGTACTCAGTGCTCTGACTGATGAAGGCCAATGTGCCAAAAGCCTTTTTGACCACCCTATCTACCAGTGATGCCAATTTCAACAAACTATGTACATGTACTCCTAGATCCCTCTGCCCTACAACACTACCCATAGCCCTACAATTCACTGTGTAAGTTCTGCCCATGTTAGTGTTCCCAAAATGCAACACATTTCTCTGAATTAAATTCCACTAACCATTCCTCAGCCCACCTGCCCAACTGATCAGATACAGTAAATAGTCCCACCCTTTTTCCCCCATGTATAAAACGTCAAAGAATAGAGGGCGTACCGTTAAGGTCAGAGAGGGAAAGTTTAAAGGAGACGTGTAGTGCAGTTTTTTTGCACTGTGTGTGGTGGGTGCCTGGAATACGCTGCCAGGGATGGTGGTTGAGAGGTATGATGGTGATATTTAGGGGGCTTTTACATAGGCACATGGATATGCAGTAAATGGATGAAGAGGTATCACCTGTAGGCAAAGGAGATTAGTTTAACTTGGCATTGTGTTTGCCACAGACATTGTGACCCTGTTTCTGTGCTATACTATTTTATGGTCTATGTTTTCTTTAAGGAGGGATGAACGTGTATTGGAGAAAGTGCAGCGTTGGTTCATTGGGTTGATTTCTGGATTGAAAGGGTTGAAGAAGTTTAGAAGAGTGAAAAGCTGTGGTATTAAATTACGTGATTTTGAGGAAGACTGTAAAGGTTGATACTGAGAGGATGGATTTCCCCTTGTGGGTGGGGGGGGGGGGGGGGGAATCTAGATTTAGGGAGCACATTTTCATACCATGTGGTCACCCACTTTAGAAAGAAATGGCATGAGTTTCTTCCTTCAGAATGCTTTGACGCTTTTGAATTCTCTGGGGGTGGAGTCATCAAAATGTTTAAGAAAGTATCACAAAGTATCACAAAAAGTTCAGTCTGAAGAAGGGTCTCGACCCGAAACGTCACCCATTCCCTCTCTCCTAGATGCTGCCTGACCTGCTGAGTTACTCCAGCATTTTGTGATACTTTCGATTTGTACGAGCATCTGCAGTTATTTTCCTACACCGAATATTTAAGAAGACTGGATGGCATTTAAATTACAAGGTATTGTAGGGGCCCGAGGCAAGTGACGTTGTAGCCAAAACTGTTTAGGCTTGAGGAGCCAAGTGACCTTCTCCAACTTTTATGTAACCACTTGCAGTATGAACCTGCCCCGGGTCAGCTCAGATTGCAGGTGGAACCTGGGACTGCTTTAGTTTAGAGATACAGTGCAGAAACAGTCCAACAAGCCCGTGCCGACCAGCGATCCATGTACACTACTAGCACTATCCTACACACTAAGGACAGTTTACAATTTTTACTGAATTGACCTACAAATCAACCTAGTCTGGCGTGAGTAACACTGTCTAAGGATTTGATCGACTAACATATAGCTTCTGCTTGGCTAACTCATTGCAGACTCTGAAAATAATTTAGAGACTTTTTTAGATTTCGAGTGAGTTCATGCTGACCATGGATCACACAATCTCACTCATTCTATGTTATCCCACTTCTAAGACCCGACCTGAAACATCGGCTGTCCATTTCCTGCTGTAGATGCTGCCTGACCGGCTGAGGTCCTCAAGCTGTTTGTTTATTGCTCATTGCACAGAATCCTGAGATTACCAGTGTTTGTGTCAATCAGCCAGGACACCTTCTGAAAACGTGATCAGCCAGGTTCTAGAATTGACCTGCATAATCTTAATCTTACCTCAGCAATGGAACAACATTTTTGTCTGTTGTCCTAGTCTATGTGCCTGTGATGCAAAAGTTAACTAAAAAGGCAATACGGGGAGAAAAGATGAGGTACGAGGGTAAACTAGCCAATAATATAAAGGAGGATAGCAAAAGTTTTTTTTAGGTACGTGAAGAGGAAAAAAATAGTCAAGGCAAATGTGGGTCCCTTGAAGACAGAAGCAGGGGAATTTATTATGGGGAACAAAGAAATGGCAGACGAGTTAAACCGTTACTTTGGATCTGTCTTCACTGAGGAAGACACACACAATCTCCCAAATGTTCTAGGGGCCGGAAAACCTAGGGTGATGGAGGAACTGAAGGAAATCCACATTAGGCAGGAAATGGTTTTGGGTAGACTGATGGGACTGAAGGCTGATAAATCCCCAGGGCCTGATGGTCTGCATCCCAGAGTACTTAAGGAGGTGGCTCTAGAAATAGTGGAAGCATTGGAGATCATTTTTCAATGTTCTATAGATTCAGGATCAGTTCCTGTGGATTGGAGGATAGCAAATGTTATCCCACTTTTTAAGAAAGGAGGGAGAGAGAAAACGGGTAATTATAGACCAGTTAGTCTGACATCAGTGGTGGGGAAGATGCTGGAGTCAATTATAAAAGACGAAATTGCTGAGCATTTGAATAGCAGTAATGGGATCATTCCGAGTCAGCATGGATTTACGAAGGGGAAATCATGCTTGACAAATCTACTGGGATTTTTTGAGGATGTAACTAGGAAAATTGACAAGGGAGAGTCGGTGGATGTGGTGTACCTCGACTTTCAGAAAGCCTTCGACAAGGTCCCACATAGGAGATTAGTGGGCAAAATTAGGGCACATGGTATTGGGGGTAGGGTACTGACATGGATAGAAAATTGGTTGACAGACAGAAAGCAAAGAGTGGGGATAAATGGGTCCCTTTCGGAATGGCAGGCAGTGACCAGTGGGGTACCGCAAGGTTCGGTGCTGGGACCCCAGCTATTTACGATATACATTAATGACTTAGACGAAGGGATTAAAAGTACCATTAGCAAATTTGCAGATGATACTAAGTTGGGGGGTAGTGTGAATTGTGAGGAAGATGCAATAAGGCTGCAGGGTGACTTGGACAGGTTGTGTGAGTGGGCGGATACATGGCAGATGCAGTTTAATGTAGATAAGTGTGAGGTTATTCACTTTGGAAGTAAGAATAGAAAGGCAGATTATTATCTGAATGGTGTCAAGTTAGGAGGAGGGGGAGTTCAACGAGATCTGGGTTCCTAGTGCATCAGTCAATGAAAGGAAGCATGCAGGTACAGCAGGCAGTGAAGAAAGCCAATGGAATGTTGGCCTTCGTAACAAGAGGAGTTGAGTATAGGAGCAAAGAGGTCCTTCTACAGTTGTACCGGGCCCTGGTGAGACTGCACCTGGAGTACTGTGTGCAGTTTTGGTCTCCAAATTTGAGGAAGGATATTCTTGCTATGGAGGGCGTGCAGCGTAGGTTCACTAGGTTAATTCCCGGAATGGCGGGACTGTCGTATGTTGAAAGGCTGGAGCGATTGGGCTTGTATACACTGGAATTTAGAAGGATGAGGGGGGATCTTATTGAAACATATAAGATAATTAGGGGATTGGACACATTAGAGGCAGATAACATGTTCCCAATGTTGGGGGAGTCCAGAACAAGGGGCCACAGTTTAAGAATAAGGGGTAGGCCATTTAGAACGGAGATGAGGAAGAACTTTTTCAGCCAGAGGGTGGTGAAGGTGTGGAATTCTCTGCCTCAGAAGGCAGTGGAGGCCAGTTCGTTGGATGCTTTCAAGAGAGAGCTGGATAGAGCTCTTAAGGATAGCGGAGTGAAGGGGTATGGGGAGAAGGCAGGAACGGGGTACTGATTGAGAGTGATCAGCCATGATCGCATTGAATGGCGGTGCTGGCTCGAAGGGCTGAATGGCCTACTCCTGCACCTATTGTCTATTGTCTATTGTCTATCGTACTTGTGCATAAGGTAATAAACTGGATTTGAGAGACCGACGGTGCATCGATATTCATGCCTACTGTAACAGCCACATGTCCCTAGTTAGCAAACGGGCACAGTCCCCGGTGGAGCTTGTATGTGCCGTTCACTTCTGGATAAAGACAGAGGATAAGGATGAGTCGAGAGAGAGGGCTGAGAAAGGGAGATTGATTGCGAAACGGCTGGGTGCCTGTGAGTCAGAAGGTATCAGCTGTAACATGTTCCCCATGGGTGAGGTGGGATTGAAATGAACACATTGCTTCCGGCAATGTCACACACTAATTAACAGCCCAGCATTTCATCCCCATCCCATTTCAATTAACAAAGCCTCGTCTTTCTGCTGTTAAGTATCTATAAATAATTTGGCCGATCAATTTTGGTTCATTAATGATGATGTAATGAACATTTAAACTTAACTTCAGGAAACATGCTGGCGTATGTGACCCAGTCCGCATCGATGGTGACAAAGGTGAAATGGTTGAGAGCTTCAAGTCCCTTGACGTTAATGTTATAAACAATATTTTGTGGACTATCCACATTGGAGCAACAGCCCAGAGAGCACACCGACATCTCGACCGTCAGGAGATTGAAGAAGTTCGGCATGCTTCCAATGACCCTTACAAATTTTTACAGATGCACTATAGAAAGTGGTTGTATCGCAGCATGGTCTAGGAATAGTTACAGTATGCCCAAGTCAGCAAGAAATTGCACTGAGGTGTGGATGTTTTCCAGTCCATCACACAGACCAGACTCCCACTATTAATGTGACACCATCTAGACTTCTCGCTGCCAAGGGAAAGTAACCAACATAATCAAAGACCTTTCCCACCTCAGCCATTCGATGCATCCGGCATAAGGTATAGAAGCTATACAGTGCACGCCACCAGTTTCAGGAACAGCTTCTAAATGGTTCCTCCATAAGTTAGGGTCCAGTCCAATTCCCCTCTATCTCATTGTGGACCTTGGGATTTGTCTCTGGAACTATGGTGCTAAAATGCTGAGAATTATCTTCTGCACGCTTTATCTTTCGTTTCGCTCTACCAATTGCAGTTGAGTTTAACTTGATTGCATTTATGTAAAGTATTATCTGATTTTCTGATTTCATTGGATAGTATCCGAAACAAAGCTTTTCACTTTCCATTTGACAATAATAAAACTAAACCTAAAACGTAGGTGAAATTCTTGAGAGTTATAGGTAGCTATCTAATCATGCGCAAGGTTGATTTTGGGAGCTGTATATATTTATGTGTAGATAACTGCTTATGTGTATAGACATCCAATTAGGTCTGTGGGTGGCTGGGTGTGAATGTAGATGTCATGAGTGGACTTTCAGAAAGCCTTTGATAAGGTCCCACACAGGAGATTAGCAGGCAAAATTAGACCACATGGTATTGGGGGTAAGGTATTAACATGGATAGAGAATTGGTTGGCAGACAGGAAACAAAGAGTCCCTCTTAAACGGGTCCCTGTCAGAATGGCAGGCAGTAGCGTATGGAGTGCCGCAAGGCTCGGTGCTGGGCCGCAACTATTTACAATATACGGTATATTAATGATTTAGATAATGGGATTTAAAGTAACACTAGCAAATTTGCAGATGACACAAAGCTGGGTGGCAGCGTGAACTGTGAAGAGGAAGCTAGGAGGTTTCAGGGTGACTTGGGCAGGTTGAGTGAGTGGGCAGATGCATGGCAGATGCAGTATAATGTAGATAAATGTGAGGTTACCCACTTTGGCGGCAAGAACAAGGAGGCAGATTATTATCTCAATGGTGTCAGATTGGGAAAAAGGGAAGTGCAACAAGACTTGGGTGTCCTTGTACACCAGTCACTGAAAGTAAACATGCCGGACAGCAGGCAGTGAAGAAAACTAATGGAATGTTGGTCTTCATTAGGAGAGTATTTGAATATAGGTGTAAAGACATCCTTCTGCAGTTGTACATGACCCTGGTGAGACCACATCTGGAGTATTGTGCAGTTTTGGTCTCCTAATTTGAGGAAGGACATCCTTGCTATTGAGGCAGTGCAGCATAGGATCACGAGGTTAATCCCTGGGATGGCGGGACTGTCATATGAGGAAAGATTGGAAAGACTGGGCTTGTATTCACTGGAATTTAGGATGAGAGGGGATCTTATAGAAACACCTAAAATTATAAAAGGACTGGACAAGCTAGGTGCAGGAAAAATGTTTCCCATGTTGGGGGAGTCCAGAACCATGGGCCACAGTCTAAGAATAAAGGGGGAGCCATTTAAAACTGAGATGAAAAAAAACTTTTTCACCCAGAGAGCTGTGAATTTGTGGAATTCTCTGCCACAGAAAGCCAATTCACTGGATGAATTTAAAAGAGAGTTAGATAGAGCTCTAGGGGCTAGCGGAATCAAGGAATATGGGGAGAAGGCAGGCACAGGTTACTGATTGTGGATGATCAGCCATGATCACAATGAATGGCGGTGCTGGCTTGAAGGGCCAAATGGCCTCCTCCTGCACCTATTTTCGATGTTTCTATGTTTCTCTGAGTGTGGATGGCTTTGAATATATATTTGAGCAAATGCATGGGTTTTGAATAATGTTGCTTGGCATGTGTCTCTGCTTGGTGAGTGTGTGGGTATGAAACGTAACCTACCACTCACTCAGTGCCCATGTTCAGTGGGAACATTAGTCATGCAGTGTAGAAATAGGCCCTGTGAACCAATGTGCCCACACCGACCAATACGTCCCAACTACACCAGTCCCCTTTGCCTGCATTTGACCCATATCCCTCTAAACCTGTCCTATCCATGTACCAGTCTAATTGCTTCTTGAACGTGGTGTTAGTCCCTGCCTCAACTACCTCCTCTGGCAGCTTGTTCCATATACCCTCTACCCCTTAGCATGAGAATATTACCCCTCAGATTCCTAAAAGATCTTTCCCCCTTCACCTTAAACCTTGTTTTCGATTCTCCCACTCTTGGCAAGAGATTTTGTGCGTCCACTCATGATTTTATACACCTCTATAAGATCACCCCTTATCCACCTGCACTCCAGGGAATAGAGTTCCAGCCTGTTCAACCTCTCCCAGTAGCTCAGACCCTCAAGTCCTGGCAACATCCTTGTAAATCTTCTCTGCAACCTTTTCAACTTAACAATATCTTTTCTATAATAACTTGGGCAAGGCCATAATTAAAATAGCTATTGCCGCACGCTCAGCCTGCCATCAGTGCGGCACTTGTTCTGCTCTTCCTGCTGAGCTCCATATGCTTTAAGGAGACATTACCATATTCAGTCAACAACAACAACAACAGCTTGCATTTATAAAGAGTCATTAACGTAGCTGAACGTTCCAAGAGTGTTTCAGTCAATCTGTAACACTGAGCCAGAAAAGGTTCTTGTTAGGACAAGTGACCACATCTTTGGTTAAAAGCACAAATTTGAAGCCGAATCTTTACGCTGGAATGGAATTGAAGGAGGGGTTTCAGGCTCAGTGAAACTATTTTTTAGTTTGGAGTAGTTTAGTTTAGATTATTGTCTTGCGTACTTTGCCTTGCTCAAATTGATTCCCATCCTACATACGAAGCAATATTTCTTCTGTCTGTGTTTCCATCCTTGACTCTGTCCCCACATTATCTGAAGATTGGGTTACATTTTGCTGTCCTTCTGCACTCCTCTAATAGATTCCCAATGGAGGTATCTGTCTCGATGGCTTCCCATGGCGTCTCTGTATGAAGAAGGCTGTAATTAGACATTGATTTCCTGACCTGCTCTGGGTCCACTGTGAGATTGTATTTCGGATTTTCAACATCCAGAGTATTTTCCTCTTATCTATCAGCCAATGATTATGCTTCATTTAATTTGGGAAATCTAGGAAGTGACTGGATTGTATTCACGAGAACACGGGGCAGAGCTGAAGCCCTGCATTGGTACAAATTGAACTGCTATTACATTAATCAATCCAATAAAACCTTTTGACTCAAAATGTTTTCTTAGACATTCAGTTGCATACAGTAACTCAGTTTAGCTGATTTACAGACTTTGACATTGTTTCTTGTCTCCATGAAATTCCAGCGGCACTTCTAGGCATCAGTCATAGAAGGTAGGAAGATAAAGCACAGGAATTGGCCCTTCGGCCTTAACTGTCTGTGCCGAACATAATGCTAAGCTAAATTAATTTCATCTGCCTGCACGTGATCCATACACTTCTTACTTCTGATCCATACCCTTCCATGCCCTGCATATCCATATGCCTATCGAAAAGCTTCAAACGCCAGTCACCTTCCATCATTTGCATGGCAGTGGGATGACATTATTATCAGTATAGTGTTACTCTGGGAGCGTTGTAGGAGAACCTGGGTCACATTACACTAGGATGGCTGGATAATGGGAATTCTTGGAGGAACATGGATCATTCAGCATGATGCAAGTATAGAATGGCTGCTGGTAAGAGACTTATTGCCCTTATTCTTCAGCAACTCCTTCAGAACATCTCCCAATATCCCCCCCATCCACATGATATCCAGCTGTCTCCATTAATGCTGATCTAATATCTCTTCCTAACATCCATCTCCTGATCCACCTTCCTAATGCCAATCCCCCGATCTCCTTCTTTACTTCTGGACTCCTGATTACCTTTCTTTACTGCTCATGTCTTGATCCTACTGTTAACACTAGTCTGTTAACCCCTCCATTAATGCCAGTTCCCTCATCACTCCCCTTAATGCTGAACTCCTGATTCAACCACCTTACTGCCTATGTTCTAAGGCCCCTTCTTCATCCCCTTTGTTGATGCTAAACTCCTGGTGCCCATCTTTAGTGCCATTCCCCTAAATGCCAGTTGCTTGCTTCCACTTGTTAACAAACTTTTCATTTAACTTGGGGAAATATTGGAATATAACTGGGATTGTTGCCTTGTAATGAGGAACATTTAAGAGAATTGTTGTAAATTTGGTTTACATTGGAAGACTAAATAAGAAGAATCCATGACCACAATTTCCATAGATCTCTGTGGTAAGGTAGTTGGCAAATGGCAGATTTATCAGTAGCTTTTCAAAGGGAACAGGATCTACCGTGAAAAGGAAACCATATTGCAGCGGAACGAGATATGGGAATAATTCGTTAAAAAAGAGAAGCACAATAAATGGAATAGTTTCCTTCAATGAGATTTGATTCTATGATTCTATGATTGCAAGTAAACATGCAATGGTTTGGTCTAACAGCACTTTGAACTACATTGGTAGCCCAACTAGTAACTTCATCCTCCATTCATATTTCTGGCATCTACAATTAAAAATCGTGTGCCTTCAATCATTTCTTGAACGTTTTTATTGGCCTGTCTTGTTCACACCAGACAAGAAAGAACTGTGGCTGAGGATGAAGGTTTGGGAGCAGCCAATTACACACATCACTGAAAGCTAGTGGACAGGTGCAGAAAGCAATTAAAAAGGCTAATAAAACTCTATTAATTTTTCCTCAAGAGGGCCAAGGTATAATTGCTTCCATTGTACAAAGCGAGAGTCAGACATCATTTGGAGTGCTCTTCTAGTCAGTGTGCAGCAGCCCAGGTAGCATATCTTGGACCAGAAAAGATTAGACATAGCTTCACCAAATGATAATGAGATGAAAAGGAATAAATTATGAGGGAAATGTACATATATATGGCTTCAGTATTGAATATGTGGGATTGATCTGACCAAAGTCCTTAAAATGATAAAAGTGATGAAATAGAGGCAGGTAAATAATTCTCTCTGATGGGAGAAATCAAGAGCAAAAGGAAATGATTTTGAAGTGAAAGTGGACTGTTCAGTGGGGTAATAGGATAGTATTTCTTAATTCAGAGGACAGTGGTAATCTTCCAAAGGCTGGGAATTTGGCAGAAGGTGTGGTATGTGTCGGGTGCCTTTGAGAGTACCTTCCCGAAGCAACCATCCCCGATGACGTCAATGTATTCGATGCTTGTTTTGAACAGAAAACCAGTGTCGATATCATCTTCGGGTGCACATGTAGTAATGGCCACTGTTGCAGATGTCAGATTGGCCTTGCAGAGATTGTATGCATGGAAAGTTCCCAGCTGTGTCCCAGGACCGATGACTGGCTGGAAGGTGTACTTATGGACATCTTTAACATCTCCCAACACTAATCTGAGGTTCCCAACTGCTTTTGGAAGACCACTGTCATTCCATTGTCAAAGAAAAGCAAGAGGGCGTGCAAGTGATTGTAGTGTTAGTGAGGGGGCACTTTGGGACCAATGATCATAGTACTAATACTTTAAAAGTAATTATGGAGGATAGGACTGGCATAGGTTCTGATAGGATAGGTTCTGATTATTGCAAGAGAAGGAGTCAGCAATTAAATAAAATTGATTGTTTTTTCTGTTCGTTCTTAGAGCACTCTGCACACTAGTTAGGGCGTCTGTGCCTCCTGAAACCACTACACTCAGATGCTTCTAAGAGTATCTGAAACTACACATACCACACATACCCAATCTACGCACACTGCACACACAAACTACACACACACAAACAGCATCCACGTACACACACAGGCATATGCAATACAAATGAAACATACAGACACAGTCAAATACACAAAACCTCCACACTCATATACACACACACACTAACTACACACATTCAAACATACTCGAACATGCAGACACAAACAGCAGAAAACAAACATAGACACCCAAACAGTTAAAGTCACAAGCACACATCGCAGATAAACACATCATACACAAAAAAGCATGCACAGCTACATATAAAGACATCTTCAATGACACAAATAGATCCTCACTCACACCATGCATACACATGAGCAGATATATGGTGATATATTTATATTTAGGCTGTACAATAACTACAATTAGCTGTGCAAATCATCTGCAAGCAACCTAATTGTGTGCAATAAATGGTCTCAGCTGCTTTGAACCCATGATCTCCAAGTCCCATTGGTTTCCCCTGCACCTCACGTCGGCAGCAGCTGCTCCTTCCCTAATGAGCCTGTGCTCAGCAGAGCCAATTCTCAAGGCTGCCAAAGAGTGAAGGACATCAGTTCTATTAATTTACCGCCAATGATTAAAGGTTCCACTTCATTCACAGTCTTTCATCTGGGAGTTGTAGGCGATTACTGTCGTTCATTCGCAAGTGACTTTCCATAGAGCATTAACAGAGCAATAACTAATATTCACCAACATTTAAAACTGTACCAACCAAGAATATTAATAATACTTTAACAATGAACATCACCGTCTCTGTACTAATCAGCTAGCGGACCTAAGAATAGAAGAGATACTTGAATCATTGCAACTTGCTGATGACTGAAATAATTTTTCTGCTTTGTAGAACTGGTAGGGCCCCGTCAAACTCTGTTTTTTTTTTTTTTAATTGATGGTTTTGCGAATCATTCTCACCCCAAAAAAATAGTAGAAATAGTCCATTCGGCCCATCAACCATGGCTGATCTATCCCTCCCTCCTAACCCCATTCTCCTGCCATCTCCCCATAACCTCTGACACCTTTACTAACCAATATTCTATCTATCTCTGCCTTAATAATATCCACTGATTTGGCCTCTAAAGCCTTCTGTGGCAGAGAATTCCACAGATTCACCACCCCACTTAACAGAATAATCCCTTTTTCAATCTCTCTAGATTGAAATGGAACTGAATAAACTTTCCTACATATTGAAAGTTCTTCTTAGACTTTTTTAAACTCTCAGTATATTTGGAGACACATAAGACTGCAGATGTTGGAATCCGGAGCAAAAATAAAAGTGCTGAAAGAACTGAACGGATCTGGGAGCACCAACGCAGGG
This sequence comes from Rhinoraja longicauda, assembly GCF_053455715.1. NCBI lineage: Eukaryota > Metazoa > Chordata > Chondrichthyes > Rajiformes > Arhynchobatidae > Rhinoraja > Rhinoraja longicauda. Next base: position 63,172,419 of record NC_135958.1, read on the forward strand.
AATGGACAAACAGTGTTTCAGATCACAACATTTTTCCTGCTTTTTGTGGCTTTTACAGCACAGATACAAGGCCTTTTAGCCTATCTTATCGTCAAACAAGGTGTCTTCCGAAGCTAGTCCCATTTGCCTGCATTTGGCACATAGAAGGATGAGGGGGGATCTTATTGAAACATATAAGATAATTAGGGGATTGGACACATTAGAGGCAGGAAACATGTTCCCAATGTTGGGGGAGTCCAGAACAAGGGGCCACAGTTTAAGAATAAGGGGTAGGCCATTTAGAACGGAGATGAGGAAGAACTTTTTCAGTCAGAGAGTGGTGAAGGTGTGGAATTCTCTGCCTCAGAAGGCAGTGGAGGCCAGTTCGTTGGATGCTTTCAAGAGAGAGCTGGGTAGAGCTCTTAAGGATAGCGGAGTGAGGGGGTATGGGGAGAAGGCAGGAACGGGGTACTGATTGAGAGTGATCAGCCATGATCGCATTGAATGGCGGTGCTGGCTCGAAGGGCTGAATGGCCTACTCCTGCACCTATTGTCTATTGTCTATTGTCTATTGTCTATCCCTATTAAATCTTTCCTATCCATGTACATGTCCAAATGTCTTTTAAACATAGTTGTACCCACCTCTACTAAATTCTGCTGGCAGGCCATTCCATTTATTCTCCACCCTTTCTGTGAAGAGGTTGAACCTCAGATTCCCTTCAACCCTCTCACCTTGAACCAATGCATACTAGTATTAGATTCCCCGACCTGGGAAATAGACTGTGACTATCCATCTTTCCTACACATCTATAGTCCATCCCGAAGAGTAACTTGTATGCAATTTTAACTCAAACACTCGGATTGTGTATGAAGGAACTGCAGATGCTGGTTTAAACCGAAGATAGACACAAAATGCTGGAGTAACTCAGTGGGAGTTACCGAGTTTTCTCTCTCCATAGATGCTGCCTGTCCTGCTGTGCATTTAGAGGTTACGTACTTTAGTTTTTAGTTTAGAGATGCAGCATGTAACAGACCCCTTCAGCTCACTGATTCCACACCGACCAGCGATCCCTGCACACTAACACTATCCTACACACTAGGGACAATTTACAATTTTACCAAGCCAATTAATTGACAAACCTGTACACCTTTGGAGTGTGGGAGGAAACCAGAGTTCCCAAGGAAAACCCACGCAAATCACGGGGAGAACATACAAATTTCACACAGCCAGCATGCCTATTTATGATTGGCGCAGTAAGGCGGCAACACTACCGCCGTGCCACCGTGCCACCACTAAAGAGTAAATAATTATATTTATACATGATACATGTGTGGTCTCCTAATGCAATGACTGGGAGCTATGGTGAAAGTCAAGACCCCAACAGCCCTCACTAGGATCATGGACTCCTACAATAAATCAGACAGTGATGGGGGTTAGGGTGGGGGGTGGGCCCTGATTGGTTAAGCCTTCATTCTATTCTGAGATCCATTGTCCACCTCCATTGTGACATCAGTTCCTTAGTAAAGGGGAGGGAAGCCAGGACCAAACTGATCCACAAAGGCCAGTTTCACAGCAGCTCAGCATAGATTGAATGGGATGTGTGGAGCAGGGAGTGCAGCTCAGTGCAGTAATTCCTACTTCTCATGTCTCAGTACAAAGGAGAGACAGAATGCTGTGGCAGCATTTGCAGCTCTAACCCAGTCAGAGATCACTGATGAATTGATCCTTGCAGTGTTCTGCATGGCTGCACAAAATATTTGCTTTGTAAACAGAGCCAATTATCCTCCGTGTGTTACACAGCAATCCTTTACAGTATATTTAAGTAAAGCTGGGATTGCATTGTCAGAATTAATATAAAATCCGATGGGCACAATTTCATTGACAAACTTCATGAAATCATACTTTTACCTAAATACATTCAATTACCAGTTTATAATCACTTGTTGATATTGTTTAATAAATACTTGAAGTGGAAATCAGCAAGAATTAATTTGAGGTAATTCCTAAAATTGTTCATTCTCTTGAAAATCACCCGATCCCTCAGTTAAATTCCTCCCAATAACTTATTCCATAAACAGTCTGTTCGCACAGTCGCCACCACATGAGAACTGCACCATGTCAGCAGGTTGTGGGTTTGGAACACAGTTTGTCAGATTGCTAGATTTGTCAGAACAAATTGTCAGATTTGAGGAAGGATATTCTTGCTATTGAGGGCGTGCAGCGTAGGTTTACTAGATTAATTCCCGGAATGGCGGGACTATCATATGTTGATAGACTGGAGCAACTGGGCTTGTATACACTGGAATTTAGAAGGATGAGAGGAGATCTTATCGAAACATATAAGATTATTAAGGGGTTGGACACGTTAGAGGCAGGAAACGTGTTCCCAATGTTGGGGGAGTCCAGAACAAGGGGCCACAGTTTAAGAATAAGGGGTAGGCCATTTAGAACTGAGATGAGGAAAAACTTTTTCAGTCAGAGAGTTGTGAATCTGTGGAATTCTCTGCCTCAGAAGGCAGTGGAGGCCAATTCTCTGAATGCATTCAAGAGAGAGCTGGATAGATCTCTTAAGGATAGCGGAGTCAGGGGGTATGGGGAGAAGGCAGGAACGGGGTACTGATTGAGAATGATCAGCCATGATCACATTGAATGGCGGTGCTGGCTCGAAGGGCCGAATGGCCTCCTCCTGCACCTATTGTCTATTGTCTATTGTCTAACCGAACCATCATTTCCCACTATTCCCTAAGGTGAGATACAAGAGAAAATAAGACTCAATTTTAGAACTAATGCCATTGGAAAAATCTATCCTGCACATACATAATGTCTGGTAAACACAATATATTGGAATTGTACCAGCACGTGTAACAAAGTTGAAGCGAGTGAATTGTTTATGAGTACAACAAAATAAAGGCCCTGCAACATCAGTCATTTAATTTGGTTCCAGTGACCTTCCCAAACAGCAGAGCAGAGGAGGATCAGATCCATGTGGGACAGGGAATTGCTGCGGCTTCCTAACTCAGTGTTGCAGCAAGCAGAGTAACTGCTTCATAGCTCCAACGACCCATCTTCATCCTGACCCCAATGCTATATGTATGGAGTTTGCAAATTCTCCCAAAGACTGTGTGGGTGTCCTTCGGGTGTTCTGGTTTCCTCCCATATTCAAAGTCAACAGAGATTGTCGTCTCGGTTTAGGTTTATTATTGTCACGTGTACCAAGGCATAGCAAAAAACCTTTGTTTGCGTGCTATCCAATTAAATTAGATAATACTATGCATGAATACAATCAGGCCAAACTCAATTCCGAAGGTAAAGAGCAAGGAGAAAGATATCAGAGTGCAGATATCAGTGGGCGGCACGGTAGCGCAGCGGTAGAGTTGCTGCTTTACAGCGAATGCAGCGCCGGAGACTCAGGTTCGATCCTGACTACGGGTGCTGCACTGTAAGGAGTTTGTACGTCCTCCCCGTGACCTGCGTGGGTTTTCTCCGAGATCTTCGGTTTCCTCCCACACTCCAAAGACGTACAGGTATGTAGGTTAATTGACTGGGTAAATGTAAAAAATTGTCCCTAATGGGTGTAGGATAGTGTTAATGTGCGGGGATCGCTGGGCGGCGCGGACTTGGTGGGCCGAAAAGGCCTGTTTCCGCGCTGTATATATATGATATGATATGATATGATATAGTTCTCAGCATTGTAGCATAACAATTCCAGAGTCAAAGCCCAATGTCTTTAATGAGGTAGGTTGAAGAATCAGAACGAACAACCCTAGCTTATGGAAGGACCGTTCAGAAGTCTGATAACAGAAGGGAGGAAGCTGTTCCTGAGTCTGGTGGTACACGCTTTCAAATCTCTGTATCTTCTGTCTGATAGGAAGTGGGAGAAGAGGAATAACTGAGGTGGAAAATATCCTTGATTATATTGCCTCTTTCCTGAGGTGAAACATAGATGGAGTCAATGCTGGCGAGAGCTAGAGAGTGATCATCTGTAAAAGACATGTTGATTGAGGCTTGGATTGGCCAGAAAATCAGACAATTCAAAAAGAAAGTTCTGCAGGCGCCTGAATTCTGAAATCAAGCCGAAAGTGCTAGAAAGTCAGAAGGTCAGGAGAGAGGAACAGTGTGAAACATTTTTCTGTTTCCCACTTGAGAATTACTGCCTGACCTGCTGAGCATTTCCAGCACTTCTTTTTACGTATAGCTGAGAAAACTGTCATGCTCTCTCTCAAAATAATGCCATGGGATCTTTAGTCTCCAGTGGAGAGATCGGCAAATCTTTAGATTATAATACTGTTGGAAGGTTCGTACCACTGACAATACAGCTTTCCCTCTGCACTGCATGAGAGAGTCAGCCCATAATTGTTTATGTCATGTGTAGGAACCACAGATGCTGGTTTAAACCAAAGATAGACACAAATAGCTGGAGTAACTGTCTGACCCGCTGAGTTACTCCAGCTTTTTGTGTCGATTGTGTACGTCATGTCTTTGGAGCGAGATTTGAAGTCATAACCTCATGAATCAGCTTCCCACTGACTCCAACTGAATCCAAGGGATGGACTTCCCACGTGGGAAGTGGGAATGTTCCCTGAGCATCCCTCCGAATGATTCCAGAGCGCTGTATCGTTGGCAGTCTCTCTTCCCCATTCAGTTATGAAGAATCTTCTACACTTTGAGAGATAGTATATCTTGTGATACAGCAGCCAATGGCAAGCTGACAAACGTCTGGGCAATGGCTTCCATCAGACCCCCTCTCACTGCTACTGTAGTTATTTGCCGACACGTGACAAGTTAGAAACAGGACATTCGGCCCACCAGGTTAATGATAGTGAATTTGCCTTTTTAGCCCATTCCCAGTTAATTTCATAAGGCCTTAATTTTTAAGGCAGAGATAGACAGATTCTTGACTAGTACGGGTGTCAAGGGTTATGGGGAGAAGGCAAGGGAATGGGGTTAGAAGGGAGAGATTGATCAGCCATGATTGAATGGTGGAGTAGACTTGATGGGCCGAATGGCCTAATTCTGCTCCTACCATTTGATCTTATGACATGATAAGTCATAGGTGCAAAATTAGGCCATTCGGCCCATCGAGTCTACCCTGTCATTCAATCATGGCTGATGTATCTTTCTCTCTCAACCCCATTCTTCTGCCTTCTTCCCATAACCTTTACCAAACAATAATTAATTTATCCCATTTCATCCAGTCTGCACAATGGATTCCAAGTCTCCTCATGAATTTATCTAACTTTTCATTAAATTTGCCCCAGTTATTGTGTGCGTTTGTGGGGAAAACACTCTCACTCCATTTAAGGCTAAATAAACACAGTTTATTGTGTGCCCTGCAATGGTTTTAGCAGAGAACTATGTACGTGAAGATCCTTTCCCTGTTATAACCCTCATATATATATGTTCTTCCAGCCACATTTCTTTCCAAAACCAGATGACAAAGCTCTGCGTTCCCTGCTCCCACGCCTGATCAATGAAGAATAATTGTGACTGGTCGAGAAATCAGGTATCACACACTTCGACTTGGTGCACAGCAGCAATACTGATGTGGAAAGTGACCTGCTCCCCACATGGGTCACAAGCATGGAACTAGTCACACACACAGCCCACTCTAGGGAATGCCAGCCTTCCTTAACTTCTCACTACCATCAGATGTAGAAGGATCTTGGACTGCAGATATCACAAAACGCTGAAGCAACTCAGCAGGTTAGGCAGCATCTAGGAGAGAAGGAATGGGTGACGTTTCGGGTCGAGACCCTTCTTCAGTCTACAGATATATCTTCGGGTGCAGAGATAAACAGGAACAGAGGTTTCTTCCTGGGTCACCTTCACATTCATTGCCAACTTCTCCTATCTGAACCGCACCCTCAATGCTGTACTGCCTTTCTGGCGATAGATGCAATTTCACAAACCTGCTCTCACAGATTCAGAGCTCTCAAGTTCCTCTCTTTTCCATTACAGCTGTCTTTAACAACCATCGTAACAATGAATACATCCACTTAACCTTCTTTGCTGGAAGGTGAACGAGCCCAGCACTGCTAATTTCTTCGCACAACTGAAATTCATCTCATCTGGGAACACTCCGGTGAATCGTTTCCCGCTCCTTCTTGGCGACCTTGCTGAAATGTTGTGCGCAGAATTGAAACCGCTGCATCTCCTGATATAACCAACAAGTGGTTCTTAAAACCTAGCAACCAAGCTATTGTTTGTGTGCCCTTCTACTGACGGAGACGGTCAAAAATGCAAAGCTGCGTGAGCCTTCAGCAAACCTGCAGGCGGATCTCAGCTGAAATTCACTTGGTCGAGACGGGATAACTCAGCGTGGTCCTGGATAGACCTCCTCATCACGTTGAAGGCCATCATGGTCAGACACACCAACATCCTTTCCTGACCACTGCCTCCTTCAGGCTTCCTGTCACCTTCAGGAGGACCGTAAGGCAGGCAGAGGGACGTAGAAGTTAAACGTCTTGTTTTGTATATATCTTTTATTATTCTGAATAAAATGTATTTTTATGGGAAAAAAATGTGTCCTTCTACAGTCATCCCCTGTATTACAACAGCTTGCCTAATGGAAAATCGCCCCTATGGAATCACTACCCACAAAATCTGAGATGTAGAATAAAAAATTATTTTTTAGGCAATTTACATGAGAAAAAATAAACACAATTTCTTTTTTTTTTAGCTCATATTTCTTGATGCATGTGCAAATGGTGTGGTTCTGTGTTATAAAAAATTGTGATCCAGATGGTTTTCTGGGGAAGCAATGACCCAGCTATAACAGGGGGCTGTCTACATTTCGAAAACCAAAGAGAGGTTTAACCTTTTTAACTGGTCCTATCTTCAATCAAAACGGAGCCAAAGTGCTGGGGCAACTCAGTGGGTCACACAATATTGCTGGAGAACATGGGCAGTTAACGTTTTGGGTCGGGACCCTTCTTGAGACTGATTGTGGGGTTGGGGTGGGGAAGAAAGCTGGGAGAGAAGTGGAGCAGGACATATCCTGGCAAGTAATAGGTGGACACAGGTGAAGGGGCTTTTGATAGACAAATGGAAATTCAAGAGATGAAAAGACAGAAGGTGTGAGGCAAAAGGATTGAGAATTTCAAATTGTGAAGCTAGAGGAAGGAATTTAGGTGGGGGGGGGGAGGAGTGGGGAGGGGAGAAATATGCATGAATCCAGGTAATGCACAGGGGAGAGGGGGGTGGGGGGGGTAGAAAAGGGGGTGGTGGTGGGTGGAAGGAGGGTGGCGGGGTTTGGTAGTTACCTACAATTGGAGAATTCAACATTCATACCATTGGGGTGTAAGCTAGCCAACACGCTGCAGTGGGAACGGGCTTGTGGCCTCCTGTAAGAAAACAAGGATAGAATTCCCCTGGCCCTCACCTTTTACCCCACCAGCCTGTCCCTACCTGTCTCTCTTCCCCATCCCTCATCTGCATCCAGGGATTCCAACAATCCTTCCAGGTGAGACAGATAGGGCGGCACGGTAGCGCAGCGGTAGAGTTGCTGCTTTACAGCGAATGCAGCGCCGGAGACTCAGGTTCGATCCTGACTACGGGTGCTGCACTGTAAGAAGTTTGTACGTTCTCCCCGTGACCTGCGTGGGTTTTCTCCGAGATCTTCGGTTTCCTCCCACACTCCAAAGACGTACAGGTATGTAGGTTAATTGGCTGGGTAAATGTAAAAATTGTCCCTAGTGGGTGTAGGATAGTGTTAATGTACGGGGATCACTGGGCGGCACGGACTTGGAGGGCCGAAAAGGCCTGTTTCCGGCTGTATGTATATGATGATATGTTCATGTACACCTGACTGTTTGCACGGTCTGCCAAGGCCTACTGGATCTCCTGGTTGTTACCCATTTTAAATCCACATTTTTGCGTGGGGGCGTGGCTGCGTTCTGCAGCTGCGGCTCACCGGCAGTCTCTCTGTCTTTTTTTTGTTTTTGTCTTTTGTTATCGTTTAAATGTATGTTTTGATTTATTTTTAGCTCTGTATATGTGGGGGGTGGTGGGGGGGGTGGGGGAAACCTTTTCTTCTAATCTCCTCCTCAACGGAGATGCGACCTTTACCGTGTCGTATCTCCGTTCGCGCTACGGCCTAACACCATGGAGTCGGCGGCCTCCAGCTGGGATCGACCTTGAAGACTCCGGTCGCAGGGCCTGGACTTACCATCTCGGAGGCTTCGGCCGTGGGCCCTGCAGGCTGCAACATCTGGGGTTCGCAGGTCCCTGGCTGGCGACCGGCTTTCGGGAGCTCCAGCCGTAGCAGCTTCGACCGCCCCGGAGCGCGAGGTTTGATCGACCCGCTCGCAGGTCCCTCATCGCCCTGCGTGGCTCGGCCGCAGCACTTTCCATCGCCCGGTGGGGGCTCAGGACCTTCATCGGCCTGCTCGGCTCGGCCCTGGGACTTTCCATCGCCCGGTGGGGGCTTCAAAAGTCAGGAGCCTCGATCGCCTCGTGGCACCACGGGAGAAGGATGCGGAGGAGATAAGACTTTTCTTTGCCTTCCATCACAGTGAGGGTGTGCCTGGAGCAATCACTGTGATGGCTGTTTGTGTTAAAATTGTAATTGTGTGTCTTGTGTTTTTATTGTCTACTGCCGGACCCTGACGTGAGAGGACGCTGGCGCTATTTGTTCGCCGCTTCTCCGTCAAGATAGTTTGTCTGTTTGTTTTTATGTCATAACTGTTTTTGTAAAGCGTATTTGAGCACTTGGAAAATCGCTATATAAAATAAATGTTTATTATATTATTATTATTATTATAAAAGGTTAAAAAGCAGGACCTTCAGATTAGTAAACACTGGATTACTCCGGAGGCTAATGAGGGTAGGAACTGGAAGAAAGGACAGATTAATACGTGGCTGAGGAGTTGGTGCAGGGGCAGGTATTCAGATTTTGGACCATTGGGGTCTCTTCTGTGGCAGAGGTGATCTGTACAAGAGGGATGGTTTGCACTTGAACTGAAGGGAAACCAATATCTTGACAGCAGGTCTGCTGGTGCTACACAGGTGGGGTTAATCTAGATTGGAAAGGCCATGGGATCCTATGTAGGACTGAGGCAGGTGAGAGGCTGGAAGTTGGTATGAATAGTGATGAAATAAAGTTCAGTGGACAGAAAAGGCAGGAGAAAAGTAGGAAGCAAGGAAGGACTGTTAAATTGAATTGCACTTATTTTAATGCGAGTGGCTTGTTGGGCAAGATGGTGAACTTAGCGAGCGGATAGATATGTGAAAATGTTTCTTGATTACTATTCTCTGGGTAAAAGACTCTTTGCCTTTAGCCTATCTATCCCCCTCGTTCTGTATTATCAGATTATGCATCAGCCTCCTGCGCTCCATGTAATAAAGTCCAAGTTTGCCCATCCTCTTCCTCCAGCCCAACCCTCAAGTCCCAGCGACATCCTCGTAAATCTTCCCTGCCTTCTTTCCAGCTTAACAACGTCCTTTCTATAGCAGAGCAACCAATACTGATGACAATACTCCAAATAGTATAAGAAAATAACTGCAGATGCTGGTACAAATCGATTTATTCACAAAATGCTGGAGTAACTCAGCAGGTCAGGCAGCATCTCGGGAGAGAAGGAATGGGTGACGTTTCGGGTCGAGACCCTTCTCCAAATGTTGCCTCTCCAACATCGTGTACAACTGTATCATAACATCCCAACGTCTATATACTCAATGCCCTGACTGATGAAGGCCAATGAACCGAAAGCCCTTCTTGACCACCTTATCTACCTGTGATGCCACTTTCAATGAACTATGTACCTGGACTCTAGATTTCTTTGCTCAACTGTTTAAGATCCTGCTGTAATTTTTGATAACCATTTTTGCCATCTATGATGCAAAATGGCACTTTAGTGTCATCTGCAAATTTATCATCTGCAAACTTAGACTATGACTAAGTTTACAGACTTGATGTAGATAAGAAGGTCAAAGCTTGTAAACAGTCCCAGGACCAGGCTTCAGTGAGAGAATGAATTTCATGATCTTACCAGGACTGCCAAATTAAGACTGTTACCTATTTCTCCAGTCTTTTGCTGCTAGATTTTAGCATCAGCACCAGGAATGTATCTATCCAATGGTATACAAGTGCCTTCCACAGTTAGAATGAGACTAGATAGCCTACCCCTACTCACATTCAGCACAGCCCTTGTAATTGTTTTCTGACTTTCCTGCACTAACGATCGCTGGTCCTAATGCTCACAGCAACAGCTGTGTGCGTACTGCATCCTGTCTCAGTTTGCTTGCACTGAGGATAGATACAGGGTGATTAATGGTATGCTCAATGCAGAAAATCAGCAGCCATAAATATCTCACCCTCCTATTACAAGAGAGGTGAATATTAATCACAGAGTAAAGACTGAATGATTAATGATCACCTCCCACTGAAAAGCACTAAAGAGAAGATGATTGGTAATTGATGAAAAAGTGCAATCAACATGGACATCCTTGTCAATGAATCCTGACATCGTTGTATCCCAGACCATGATATATCCTCAGGATCAATAACATTTGCCGACTCTCTACAGATCCATTTATGTATCACAAACTCAGGTTGTCCAAAGAGTTTCAATGTCAATAAAGTCATGGATGGACATGGTTTGATGGTGGCATGGTGGAACAGCGATAGAGTTGCTGCCTTACAGCGCATGCAGCACTGGAGACCCGGGTTCGATCCCGGCTACGGATGCCGACTGCACGGAGTTTGTACGTTCTCCCCGTGACCACGTGGGGTTTTCTCCAAGATCTTTGGGTTCCTTCCACACTCCAAAGACGTACAGGTTTGTAGGTAAATTTGATTGATGTAAGTTTAAATTGTCCCGAGTGTGTTGGATAATGCAGGGATCACTAGTCGGTGCGGACTTAGTGGGCTGACGGATCTGTTTCCACGCTGTATCTCTAAACTGAACTAAACGACATCATAGAAATAGATGCTTTAGCCCGCTATGTCCGTGTTGATCATCATCAAAGATACTAGAGGAACAAGATAGACCACATGACACTAAAAACCGTAGTATGTCATGGCACCATTTTAGTAGGCAGAAACTTGCAGAAACATTTAAAAAGAAAAATAACAAAAATCTGTGAATTGATAAATGTGATATATTCTGAATTTTAATGGTATCATCACACATACTGTTCCCCCAAAACACTGATTACACTGCAAGGGGCATAACGAAGGGTGGGTTTTGCCTACAAAAATGGCTCCTTTGCGTACTACACTTCGGTATGTGTAATTTCAACGGAGTGGTCCATCTTGTTCCTCTAGTATCTTTGATCATCATTTAAATCATCCTACATTAAACCAATATTTTATTCTCCTCACATTCCTATCAACCTCCTCTCACATTTCACCGCTCACCTGCAAACTAGGAGCAATTTACAATGACTAATGGGGGGAGCATGCAGACTTCACGTACAGAATACCAAGGTCAGGATTCAATTGGAATCGCTGGAGCTGTGACTCAGTAGCTCAGCCAGCTTTGTCTGTGTGTTGCGCAGTTTGGTTTTGCCTTATTTTTATTTTATTCACTTTTGATTTCTCTACCCCCCCCATCTCTCATGCTGGGCAAAGTCCCACGTCCTACAAGCCAGAGTTGTTGGGACAAAGTTATTAAAGGCTAGATGCGAAGTGGTAAGAACCTGTTTCCTAAGGTGAACAAGACGATATAGATGGTTCAATGGTTCAATGATTCTTTATTTTCACGTGCACCAAGATACAGTGAATTTCGATTTTGCAAACAGTTTTGTAAAATTATTGCCATACACATGTACAATCTCAGATTAAGTACAGAATGTATGGAAACAGCCCACTGAGACCATATGCAAGAGTCGCCATGTTTTGACGCCATTTTCAAAGTCCCAGCTGCAGCAGGCTAAAAAGGCCAGTTGCAGCCGTCTTCTTGATCCGAGTGAACCATTGTCCCTCTCCTCGCCTAGCCACCTTCAGCCTTTGTGCCCCGGGGCACCTTCGGCAGCCGACCTTGAGGGCGCAGAAGCTAACACCCCAGTTGTTGCCGGCCCTTTGATCTAGTGTCCACCACTATCGCCAACTCCATCCAACCTCTCCTGGTACTCTGGTCCTTGGGCATGAGATGAAGGCGGGCTCAGCGGCTTCCCCTTCCAGGCAGGTTCCCAGGTCCGCAGTGGGCAAGTCAGGCCTGTTGCTGGATTATGGCCACGGCCCAATGGGTCCAAGATACATATTGAGCGGGAGAAGGGAGAATTTTTTTGCTGTTGAGGACGATTGAAGTCAGGAACACACCGTATCTGGAACACATTCAGCCAACATTAGAATCATCAAGACAAGGAAACCTATGGACCAGATGCTGGTAAATACAACCAGTTTTCAAGAGAGAGTTAGATTTAGCTCTTAGGGCTAATGGAATCAAGGGATATAGGGAAAAAGCAGGAACGGGGTACTGATTTTGGATGATCACCCATGATCATATTGAATGGCGGTGCTGGCTCGAGGGGCTGAATGGCCTACTCCTGCACCTATTTTCTATGTTTCTATGTTTCTGGTACAGATACACAACAAAAAAACATCCTGACCTTTTTGCTGACAACTTGGATCTAGTTCTGGTGTTTCCACTCTCACTTTAAAATAAACTCACTTACCTGCCAATAGACAATAGACAATAGACAATAGACAATAGACAATAGGTGCAGGAGGAGGCCATTTGGCCCTTCAAGCCAGCACCACCATTCAATGTGATCATTGCCGATCATTCTCAATCAGTACCCCATTCCTGCCTTCTCCCCATACCCCCTGACTCCGCTATCCTTAAGAGCTCTATCTAGCTCTCTCTTGAATGCATTCAGCGACTTGGCCTCCACTGCCTTCTGAGGCAGTGAATTCCACAGATTTACAACTCTCTGACTGAAAAAGATTTTCCTCATCTCCGTTCTAAATGGCCTACCCCTTATTCTTAAACTGTGGCCCCTGGTTCTGGACTCCCCCAACATTGGGAACATGTTATCATATCATATATATACAGCCGGAAACAGGCCTTTTTCGGCCCTCCAAGTCCGTGCCGCCCAGTGATCCCCGTACATTAACACTATCCTACACCCACTAGGGACAATTTTTACATTTTTTACATTTACCCAGCCAATTAACCTACATACCTGTACGTCTTTGGAGTGTGGGAGGAAGCCGAAGATCTCGGAGAAAACCCACGCAGGTCACGGGGAGAACGTACAAACTCCTTACAGTGCAGCACCCGTAGTCAGGATCGAACCGGAGTCTCCGGCGCTGCATTCGCTGTAAAGCAGCAACTCTACCGCTGCGCTACCGTGCCTCTAATGTGTCCAACCCCTTAATAATCTTATATGTTTCGATAAGATCCCCTCTCATTCTTCTAAATTCCAGTGTATAGAAGCCTAGCCGCTCCAGTCTTTCAACATATGACAGTCCCGCCATTCTGGGAATTAACCTAGTAAACCTACGCTGCACCCCCTCAATAGCAAGAAAATCCTTCCTCAAATTTGGAGACCAAAACTGCACACAGTAATCCAGGTGCGGTCTCACTAGGGCCCTGTACAACTGCAGAAGGACCTCTTTGTTCTTATACTCAACTCCTCTTGTTATGAAGGCCAACATTCCATTGGCTTTCTTCACTAACTGCTGTACCTGCATGCTTCCTTTCAGTGACTGATGCACTAGGACACCAAGATCTCGTTTAATGTGGATAAGCCTTACACTTATCCACATTAAACTGCATCTGCCATGCATCCGCCCACTCACACAACCTGTCCAAGTCATCCTGCAACCTCATAGCATCTTCCTCACAGCTCACACTACCACCCAGCTTTGTATCATCTGCAAATTTGCTAATTTGCTAAAATAAACTCACTTACCTCCCTTGCTATAGCAGATGCTCATCAGGCAGACGTGCAATTTAAATTGCCATCATAGCCGGTCCAGACATTGTGGGCTGAAATGCCCTCCTGTGCTGTACTGTTTCCATAATTGTGAACACAACATTTGCACTGTATAATTGTATTTTTAAAACCATTAAAGGTTTGTACTTTTTCAAGCCAAGAACCAACATTGATGTAATTTGGTGTTTAAATCTCAGATCTTCTCTGCTCCTCTGAAGCTTGCAGTGTTTTTCGATTAATTCGGTGCTCTTCATTTACGCTCAGAAAATGCATGGCTTCACATTTGTCTACGGATGTGCTGAGAATGTCATTATTCTGGCCAACATGGAAAATATATTCTTTTCCCCAGCGCAGCCTTGAGTTTGCCTCCTGAATGAAAGGATGCATTTGCATTGAATTAAGCTGAATATCACCACCCCCACAGGCAACTCTGCCCAGTTACATAGTGAGTAATCCTTATCTTGACTAAACAGTGGCTCCATGCAATTACACAGGGACTGACCCTCACTCTGCTGAATGCCACGCGGCTCTATACAGTGCATATAAATGGTGTGGCAGCTGTTGCAATGGATTTGTTTGAAAATGCAGGCCCAGGCTCTCTTTTCATTTCATCCTTGCTGTCATATTCATATCGCATGTAACATCCCCGGAGTTTGTACCACTTGGGCATTGAGTTGAAAGGTCACCAAAGTAATTCTGCGATACGCTGATTGCCGTGATCGTTCATCTCGCCATGATTTAAAAGCCAATGGCAGAAACTAAACTTCCTTGAGACAAATGTGCCCTGAAGTGAAGATGGTGCTGGTCGATGCCATTGCCCGAGACACTGTGCCATTCTGTAGTTGCACACTGAAAATGGGTCTGACAGATTGAATTGTATGTTTATAGGTCAGCTGGGAGATCCCCCTGTTCATCTCAGGTCCGCTCAGCAGGATCTAATAAGTTCTGATAAAGTCAACATGATTCCAAAGCCTGAGGCAACGTTATGTTCCTTTTGCTGACGCAGATGTCTCTTTGGATGTGAAGATAAAGAAGCAGCAAGAATTTAAAATCCCAGCTTAAATAAATCAAAGCCACAATGATAATCGTCAGGTCTGTCTGCACCTTCAGCAGTCAAGTCGAATGCAAATTGTCCCCGCCGTTTGTCCAAGTCACTTTGCCTGTTTCTCATTTAAAATTCCCAATGGGTGGCGTTGCAGATAGTGAAGATCATTGTCAACAATTGTAGCAGGATTTTGATCAGTTGGCCAGGTGGGCTGAGGAATGGTTGATGACATTTATTACAGAGAAATGTGAGGTGTGACATTTTGGAAAGTCTAACATG
Organism: Rhinoraja longicauda; assembly: GCF_053455715.1. Classification (NCBI taxonomy): domain Eukaryota; kingdom Metazoa; phylum Chordata; class Chondrichthyes; order Rajiformes; family Arhynchobatidae; genus Rhinoraja; species Rhinoraja longicauda. The sequence goes on from NC_135958.1 coordinate 63,187,607, forward strand.
GGCAGGACCTACACAGTGAATGGTAGGGCTCTGGGGATTGTTGTAGAGCAGCAGGGTCTCGGAGTTCAAGTACATAGTTCATGGAATGTGGCAGCATAGGTAGATGGCCTTCATCAGTCACAGTATTGAGTATAGAAGTTGGGAGGTCATGTTACAGTTATGTAAGACGTTGGTGAGACTGCATTTGGCGTATTGTGTTCAGTTCTAGGCGCCTTGTTATAGGAAAGATGTTGTCAAGTTTGAAAGGGTACAGAGAAGATTTACAAGGATGCAGCCAGGTCTCCAGGGCATGACCTATAGGGAGAGGTTGAGTAGGCTGAGACTCTATTCATTGGAGCACAGGAGGATGAGGGGTAATCTTACAGAGGTGTATAAAATCATGAGAGGAATAGATCGGGTAGATGCACAAAATCCCTTGCCCAGAGTGGGGGAATCGAGAAATAGAGGACATTGGTTTTGGTGAAGTGGAAACGTTTAAATAGGAATCTGAGAGTTAACCTTCTCACACAAAGGGTGGTGGGTGTTTTGAACGAACTGCCAGAGGAGGTATTTGAGGCAGGGATTATCGCAACGTTTAAGAAACAATGAGACGGGTACATGGATAGGACAGGTTTGGAGGGATATGGGCCAAACATAGGCAGGTGGGACTAATGTTGATGGGACATGGCTCAGTGTGTTTCTGTTTCCACGCTGTATGACTCTATGACTATGATTTGGAAGGATGGGAGGGCTGAAGACTGGGGGCGGAGATGGGGGTTGGGTGGAGGTTAGTTGGAGTAAAAGATTCCTGACCAACAGTGTGAGGGACTTTAATTAATCAGCAGAGAAACAGTAAATGAGACAGGGCTCTTGAGGGAAGTGCTTAGTGAGTAACAGAAGATAAGAACATAAACAAGAATATGGGGAGATATACAGCTGCCTGAAGTATTTTAGTTCAAGCCATTTCCACAACTTAGGGAGTTAGATTTTCCTGTGATTAGATTTTTCACAAATCATTGGTGACATAGAATAGTATGACACAGGAACACCCTCAGCTCCAGATGTCTGTGCCGATCATCATGCCAACTTAATCTGCACGTACGCCTGCACATGGTTTGTACTCCCCATTCTCTGCCTGTTCACGTGGTTTCCAAAATGCCTGTTAAATGTTGATATGGTATCTGCTTCCACCACTCCCTGTGGTAGGCATTCCAGGCACTTACCATAAATACTTGCCTCATAAATCTCTTTTAAACTCTTCTCCTTGACTATACAACTGTCTCCTCCCATATTAGACATTTCCATCTTGGGACAAAAGTCTCTGACTATTTACCCTATATCTTTCCTAATTTTACGTACGTCTATATATATTGTTGGCCTTGAATACACTAAATGTCCAAACATTCACAACTCGCTGCAGAAGAGATGGCCAAAGAACATGAGCTCCAATCAACTGCTTAAGCAGTAAACTCCCTCACTCAGGAAACATCCTCATGACTTTTAGCTTGCAGGAGCCCTCAGAATCTTAGATGTTTAGTAAAGCTCACTTCAGGAAATTTGGCATTATAAACTCCCTATTTTTGCATTCACTTCCACCAGCCATAAATGAACACATTTTTGGTGGATTTCAAGAAACCAGGCATTTCTAATCGATTGCAGTAGTCTTTTGTAATTCTTGCACTGGGACACTCAGACAACGTGATGTCTTTTTTTAATGAGGCAGTCAAAGGAGGATTTGAGCAATGGATCGTGGCTCCACTCACTGAACAATGGCAGCTGTACAATGGTGTTCTGCTGGAGATAAAGCCCAAGCTATATACCTCAAAAGCAAAAGTGAAGGATGATCTGAGAGGAATGATTCAAGAGAGAAAAACAGGAAAGAGAAAAGCATGGCCTAAGATTTGAAAGGAATAAAGGAAATGTGAGGGACAAGGTAGTAGCAAGATTGTGGGAGTTTGCAGAAACAACCAAAGTAGGAACTGTTCCAAATGACTTAATGATATTAGTTGCTGTACTAAAGGGGAGGGGAGGAGGGGGGAGGAGGGAGGGAGCGGCGGGGCGGCACGGTGGCGCAGCGGTAGAGTTGCTGCTTTACAGTGAATGCAGCGCCAGAGACTCGGGTTCGATCCCGACTACGGGTGCTGTCTGTACGGAGTTTGTACGTTCTCCCCGTGACCTGCGTGGGTTTTCTCCGAGATCTTCGGTTTCCTCCCACACTCCAAAGACGTGCAGGTTTGTAGGTTAATTGACTTGGTAAATGTAAAAATTGTCCCCAGTGTAGGATGGTGTTAATATGCGGGATCGCTGATCGGCACGGACCCGGTGGGCCGAAGGGCCTGTTTCAGCACTGTATCTCTAAACTAGTACATTGCTAAAATGTAGCTGCAGTTTTTATTTAGAGTTAATGGATTTTATGGATAGAGTAAAAGCATGAAGGTAATGATCCAGATCAAATAATCCAATGTATTCGAAAATAGGAAAATAATTTTGTTATGTAATAAATGTGATCTGGAGATATTTTCTTGCCCCAAACATGCCTAACTTTCCTTCTTTTGGTCCAATTCCAAGACCATATGTGTAGAAGATGGACATAAAGAGCCATTCTTAGAAATCACCAAGGCCCAAATCATCAAATGAGGAGACAAAGAGTGAGGGAGAATTCATCATTGGTTATATTTACAAATGAGTACTAAAATAAATAGTTAACTGATTGAATTATTTCTTGTGGGTAAATAGTTTCAATTCTTACTCGACCAAGTGGATCCGTTGGGCACAAACCTCTCCTGCATTGGTGCAGCATCCTCTCCTCTCCTCTCCTCTCCTCTCCTCTCCTCTCCTCTCCTCTCCTCTCCTCTCCTCTCCTCTCCTCTCCTCTCCTCTCCTCTCCTCTCCTCTCCTCTCCTCTCCTCCCCTCCCCTCCCTCCCCTCCCTCCTCTCCCCTCCCTCCTCCTCCCCTCCCCTTCCCTCCCCCTCCCCCTCCTCCCCCTCCACCCCTCCCCCTCCCTCTCCCTCTCCCCTCCCCCTCCCCTCCCCCATTCCCTTCCCCCTTCCCCTCCCCCCACTCCATCCCCAACCCCCCCTTATCCTCCCTCCTCACCCCCTCCCTCCCACTTCCCTCCACCCCCTTCCCTCCCACCCTCCCTCCCCCTCCCTCCCTAGGAGATAGATTTAAACATTAAAATGTGAATAACTTTAAAAATATAATACCGATTTCAATGAAACCTCTTCCATTAGCACCAAAGGGACGACGGTGAGTAAGGTGGGCCTAAAATTGTCGTGCTGTCATGTACCGTTTTGGTTGTAGTTCAGGAACAAACAAACAAGAGTTTTACTATATAGATAAGGGTTTCTTTTCTTTTCAAAGTTGAAGCAATGTAACCGTTATAAAAGATGCGGGGTATTTTTCGGAGCAAAATATCACTCATTATGCATTGTTATATCCAAAGACTGCTGTTCAGTTGAGAGTTACTGCTGTCAATAAAACATCCTCATTGCCTATTCAAGAGACAACTCAAGGGAACCTGTAATGAACTGAACATGTCATTACAATTACATATTGTATTTGGTGCATTACTGAATACCATGGACTCATTTATAACAATCTCTACTTTGGTTGATTCTGAAGGCTTCCATCACCTGTACCTCCTGTTTTCACCAGGCCTTACTTTCTAACTCTCATTCAAACTTACTGCATCAGATCTAATGTAGAGGATTAATTATGTGGTGGTTAAATTATTAGGTAGTCTATGAGGCCTGGCATACTTTGGATGCATGACTTCAAGTGGTACCATGGGGATTGTGGAGACTGCATTCAGTTCATTAACAAACATGGAATTTAAAAAAAAGTTGTTTTTAATACCCATCTAGCTTCATAAATGTCTTCTGGGAAAAGGAAATCTGTCATCCTTACCCAGCTTATCCAAAAGTGCCAACAGACCCACAGGAGCGTGTTTGATCTTAACTCCCTTCACATATGTCTGATGAGTTGCTCAGGTAACGGCTGATTTAGTGCTCTAGGTCGGCGATAGAAGCAACGAGTGAAATTAGTTCCTACTAGTTTCATATGAATTCGGAACAGGAATTCTTCAATTAATATACAGCCATATCAAAATGCAAATTTTAAACAAAATAGGAAGAGTGACAGACTACCAAATATTAATATAGGAACTCGTCTTGGACAGGCCAAAGGCCCAACCAAGTCGACAAAGGTAATTATCTCTCATACACATTCTCATAACGCAGTCTCATAACGCAGTCAAACAGCCTGACATGGTTGTACTCACTAAAGCAGACATTTAAGTGAAGTACCTGGCCCCTTCTGTCACAATCCATGGGCACACCCTGTTCCATTGGTAGGGCCACACCAGAGGCAGGAATGGTGAGAGAGCGGGCATAGTGGGGACGCAGTGGCCAACGATTGCTGAGCATTCACTCTGAGCCCAGGAAGCCTCATTTCATCAGAACAACCAGAATAATTCCTCCAGATTATCATCTGCTGCCCCTCCTTAACAGAATGTTTCCTCACAGCTCCTCCATGTTGAATAATACCAAGAAGAGAACTTGGGGACCAGAGTCCGATGGGTGGGGGAACTTCAAAGCGCATCACTGGATGGGTGGTATCATGGGAAACGGTGGGAAAACTGAATGAAGACCATTCAAAGGGATCAGCCTTGCCGAATCAGCTGCTGGGAACATCCTGGGTTGGTGGTGGTCGCTATTAACCAGAAACTCAACGGGATCAACAACATTACCACTTTATCGCCTTAACCAACCTGATCTCCCGGTGGCTGAGCACTTCAACTCCCCCTCACACTCCCAGTCTGACCTTTCTGTCATGGGCCTCCTCCAGTGCTATAGTGAGGCCCACCGGAAATTGGAGGAACAGCACCTCATATTTTGCTTGGGCAGCTCGCAGCCCAGTGATATGAACATCGACTTCTCCAACTTTAGATAGTTCCTCTGTCCCTCTCGTCCCCTCCCCTTCCCAGTTCTCCCTCTATCTTCCTGTCTCCACCTATATCCTTCCTTTGTCCCGCCCCCCTGACATCAGTCTGAAGAAGGGTCTCGACCCGAAACGTCACCCATTCCTTTTCTCCTGAGATGCTGCCTGACCTGCTGAGTTACTCCAGCATTTTGTGAAATAAATACCTTCGATTTGTACCAGCATCTGCAGTTATTTTCTTACGTTACCACTTTGGTTGGTTAGGGACTGGGTACCCTGCTGTGCATGTCTCATGTCCTGACACCTTCACACCACCTGGACGGCTCAAGCCGGAAATGTGATGGAATGCTCACTTCTTGATTAAAATATATGGAGTTCCACCCACACATCATAAGTTCAACTGGCACTTCATCAACCAGCCAGTCTGATGAAGGGTCTCGACCTGAAACATCACCTATTCCTTTTCCCCAGAGATGCTGCCTGACCCGCTGAGTTACTCCAGCATTTTGTGCCTCTCTTCGGGCGTAAATCAGCACCTGCAGTTCCTTCCTACGCCCTAAATATTCATTCCTTCCACCACTGGCACACAATAGCTGCAGTGTGCCCCATCTAGAAAATGCACTGCTGTTATTTTCCGAGAATACTCCAACAGCATCTCTAATCCCCTAACACCCAGAAGGACAAGGGCAGCATGTCAATGGGTACACCGCCACCACCTGCAGGTGCTATTCCAGCTCACACTTCCCCTCATTATCATTGGGTCTAAATCCCAGAATCCAACCCAGCAGCATGGTGAGAGTCACTTCCCTTGAAAACCTGCAGAGGTTTACGAAAACAGAGCCCCCAACCTGTTCTCAAGGGCAATGAGTGATATGCAATATCACGGGGCGGCACGGCTGACATCCTATTTATTGAAAGGGAGCAACATTTAGTTAATGGGGATAAAGCTTGGCAAAGGCAGAGGCTTATTGGGTTAGAGTGTAAGATACCTAGATTACCATTAGCAATAGGGCATGAGGATACTAAGTGGCAATGTAAACTGGAAAGACACATAGGTCTGGGCCAGCAGTTTGTATAAAGGAGTTGGATTAACATCACCAGAGGTTCATTTGCCAGAGCACTCAGAACCACAATCATATCAGCCGGAGCAGGTGCTCTCTGAATTATTTCAATGCATTTTAAGTGCTGTTAATCATGAGTTTATTTAAGTTTCATGTTTGTTGTTGCTGCAGCTACCCCAAGAGATTGTAGAATCAGAGTGCCGTTAACAGAGGAAGCACATTTATTTATTTCCTATAATCTAGACTCACGGTGGGCAGTTATGTCTCACATGCACAAATGGATGTCGGTGCTGAAACAATAGGTGAGTGCATGTTGGTGAGATGATGAATCATTACAACCATTTCAATGAATATCCTTTCAGTTCACTTTTTAGTGTTGATCTTGGTTTTGTCCAATGGTCAGAATCAAATGACATTGAAAAGCAACATCAGGACAGGTTCCAGGAGGGTGCCTCAAACTCACTGAGTCTAGGCTCATAAATCTGCTCGACAAATTCGGAATAATTGCAGATGGAAGTATGTTGTTTTTGGGTTGTTTGGTGTAAGCAGAGAAAAATTCAAGGGTGTGAAAAATATATAACCAAAATTAAATCAAAGCACTCAGGGAGTGAAAGAGTTTTCTGACTTCTCCCCACAGACCTTGATTCGACAAGCCAGTCCCTCCATATGTTGCTCTTCCAACCGTGGCCTGCTTTGCACATCTCCTTTTCCTTCCCTTCATCTTATCTTCGGCGATCACGCTGTGAAATTCCCTCCCAAAATGCTTTCCGCCTTCCCAGCGCTCTTCTGCATTTCAATCAAGATGTGTTCCTTTGTTCCATTTCCTCTTTCTGTGACTCGGTGCCGACTGTTGTGCCTGGTTACACTCCGGTTGATGTTCTTCTGCACCAAAGATGGCGAATGTGAAGAAACAGATTGCAGGGCACATGTTCAGAACACATGCCATTCTTCTTGAGGCAATGTTAATTGATTCGATTGCAAGTGGATCTGGGTGAAAGGTTCGGACAATTCCCATACTGACATTTCTGTGGCGCGAGGCCACACTCATCCTGGAAGAACAACAACTCCTATTCCACACGGGGACCCTACAACCCAACGGTATGAATCTTTAATTATTCAATGTGAAGTAGAACCCTCCAGACCCCACTTGTCTCCCCCCCTCCCCCCTCCATTGCACACACATTTCTCCCACCACCCCTGTTTCCCACACCGAGTCTCCCTTTTATCCTTCCCCCTGCCCCTTCCACCCAAAACTCTTCCTCTGGCTTTACATTTCATTCCTCCTCTTCTTTCCTTTTGTTTCCCATTTCAACTCTAGCCTTTGTCACTTACTTCACCCTGCCTTGCGCCCCCTCATCCCCACCCCCTCATCCCCACCCCCTCATCCCCACCCCCTCATTCCCTGTCACTCCATGACCATCACTTGTCAGGCTTTGTCTCATATCTACCTCTCCTTTATCACTTTGCACCCAACCTACGACCCAAACCACTGCCTGCCCATTTCCCCCCACAAATGCCGCCTGCCCTGTTGAGTTCCTCCACCGTGTTGCTTTTTGCTTTGATCGAAGTGTTTACCCAGAGTGGGACTCGACCTTGCAGATGAGCATGAGTGAGCAGGAGCTGAATGGGTGGTTCATTGCAAATACATAAGAGCGCAGCGGGGAGCAGGTGAGGTCAGGTGGTCAGGCATCAGCTGGGACTGCAGGCTATTAGAATGCCTGGAGCCCAGCAGCCTTGACAGAGCAGAGATCATTGATCCACATCAGGATTCATCTCTACAGCTGAGCATTACCTCTGCAGAATGCACAAGCAGGCACAATGCCCACTTAACATCCCTTCCACGTACAAAGCCAACACTCAGTATTAATGGACACACTGTGCTTGCGTGCGGACTGAGTTAGCACAGAGAGGCAGAGAGTATCGGTGCTAATCCATTTATGATGATATGGGAGAAACCAATGCAAATGGCAGGGGAAAAATATCCGTTAGAAATTACGCGGCGTGCAGAGGTTGTGTGAGAGGAAATTGAGTAGGCACACAGAGTGGAGTAGTATATACAAAGCGTGTACACTGGGCTGCAGTGAAATATCTATGAAAGAAACAGTGAAGGATGTAAAGGGTCTGTCGAGACATATGTAAAGCTCTAATAACAGACTCTCTCTCCATCCTTCTGTCCTTAAACAGGCCGGCAACCATGTTGAGGTGTAGAATTGAGTGGATGAGACAAGTAATCAAGATTGGGCAGTGGAAAGTCTAAATTTGTCCTTGAAAGCAGCAGAAAAACATCCCTAAAGGCAGCCCTGTGAGGAACCACAGAACAGCAGACCTTTTAAGAGATTATTTTAAGAGTATTGCAGCGTTACTTAAGGATCCTTTGGCATGGTCTTATCGTGTGGGACAGGAGAGTAGGAGCAGGTGAGGGCAATTCAGAAATGCAGACAGAACTTCACATGCTGTAAATTAATTAATTTTAAATTAGCTTGAAATGGGTTCGTTTGAAATGGTGAAATCTGTGCACATACCCTGGTTTGCATTGACGGCGCCGAAGTTGAGATGGTTGAAAGCTTCAGATTCCTCGGAGTAAGTGTCACCAGCAACTGTTCTGGGCCGACCATATTGAGCAATGACCAAGAGTGCACACCAACGCCTCAACTTAGGAAGTATGGCATGTCCCCAACAACACTCACCAACTTCTACATTTTTCGGGATGCATCACAGCATGGTTTAGGAACAGCTCCATCCAAGACAGCAAGAAACTGCAGCGTTATGGACGCAGCCCAGACCATCACACAAACCAACCTCCCTTCCATTGACTCCATTTGCACTGCCTCGGCAAGGCCGCCAGCATAATCAAGGATGAGTCTCAACCCGGTCACACCCTCTTCTCCCCTCTCCCATCAGGCAAGAGGTACAGAAGAAATCATACATCTCCACATTCGGGGACAGTTTCTTCCGAACTGTTATCAGGCAACTGAACCTTTCTATCAACAACTAGAGAGTGGTCCTGAGTTACTATCTACCTCATTGGAGACCATCGGACTATCTTTAATTTATTTTTTTACTGGGCTTTATATTATTCCCTTTATCATGTATCTTTACACAGTGGATCATGTATCTGCACACTCTGAATGGCTCGATTGTAATCATGGATTGTTTTTCCACTGACTGGTTAGCAAGCAATATAAGCTTTTTATTGTACCTCGATACACGTGACAATAAATGAAACTCAAACTAAAACAAAACAAAAACTGAAAAGGTCTTGTGGTAACCAGCATTGGCCAGGCCTTGTCAAAATAGTGGGTGCAACTCAGCATGAGTCCGAGGAAGGTAGGTGAATTAGTAGATCTGTGGTTATGGAAAGTTATGGTACAGCTAAAATCAGTGGCATTGTTGGTGGGCAGAGAGAATCTAGTGACATGGGTTTAGTGCAGTGAAGTGGTGTTGAGATGAGAAATCTGGTTTGATCTCATTGAGTAACAGCACAGGCATGAGAAACCAAAATAGCTTACTTCTGTTTCTTGTAGGAAAAACATGGGAAATTCTTTGGAGAATAAGAAAAGGAGGTTAAACAACTGGATTGGGCAGGGAGGTGGGAAATAAAGGATGTCCTTAGTGTAATAAGGGTTTGGCAGTCTTCTACATTGCATTTATATGGGGAACCTTTAAGCCCCCCCCACTATACTGTAAAGAATCTCACCTCTCAGTGTGAACAATTCCCCACTCACCATGAAGGACCTCACCTTCAACGTGAAGGATCTCCACCCTCACCATAATGGATTCCCGGAATGGCGGGACTGTCGTATGTTGAAAGACTGGAGCGACTAGGCTTGTATACACTGGAATTTAGAAGGATGAGAGGGGGGGGATCTTATCGAAACAAATAAGATTATTAAGGGGTTGGACTCGTTAGAGGCAGGAAGCATGTCCCCCATGTCCAGAACCAGGGGTCACAGTTTAAGAATAAGGGGTAGGCCATTTAGAACAGACGAAGAAAAACTTTTTCAGTCAGAGAGTTGTAAATCTGTGGAATTCCCTCCCTCAGAAGGCAGTGGAGGCCAATTCTCTGAATGCATTCAAGAGAGAGCTAGATAGAGCTCTTAAGGATAGCGGAGTCTGGGGGTACGGGGAGAAGGCAGGAACGGGGTACTGATTGAGAATGATCAGCCATGATCACATTGAATGGCGGTGCTGGTCGAAGGGCCGAATGGCCTCCTCCTGCACCTATTGTCTATTGATTCACCCCTCCATGATGGATCTCCTCCCTCACCATGAGGGATGTCACCTTTACTCTAAAGGGTCTCCCCGCTCATCTTAAAGGATCTCCCCCTCCTCTGGGAAGGATATGGACCCCCCACCATGAAAGATTTCCCTCCTCACCATGAAGATATTCCCCCTCATCGTGAAGCGTCTCCCTCCTCCCCATGAACGATTCTCCCTTCACCTCTCTCCACGCTGTGAAGGTTTTCCCCATCACCATGAAGGATTCTCCCCCCTCCACCAGAATTTATTTTCGCTCTGACTTATTATCAATTTCCCCAGTCCCTCTTCAGTTGGATCTTCAGTTGCCTAAACCTCAGTTTTAAAGCTCCTTAATTGAAACATCTCACCATTCCCTCTCCCCCTCTGCCTTTCTTTTATGTCTTTGATCAGCCATGATCATATTGAATGGCGGTGCGTACAGGCTCGAAGGGCCGAATGGCCTACTCCTGCACCTATTTTCTATGTTTCTATGTTTCTATGTTTCTATGTCATACATTAATCCCATTCTTTGACCAATCCTTCTTTGGGTGGAACAGCGATGTCATAATTGTTTAACAATTTAACTACATACCTGTACGTCTTTGGAGTGTGGGAGGAAGCCGAAGATCTCGGAGAAAACCCATGCAGGTCACGGGGAGAACGAACAAACTCCGTACACTCACCCAACCTATCCAAGACAACCTGCAGCCTCATAGCATCCTCATCGTAGGTCACACTGCCACCCAGCTTTGTATCATCTGCAAACTTGGAGATGTAACATTTAATTCCTTTGTCCAAATCATTAATATATATTGTAAATAACTGGGGTCCCAGCACTGAGCCTTGCGGCACCCCACTAGTCACTGCCTGCCATTCTGTAAAGGACCCATTAATTCCTACTCAAAAATAAAAAAATTAAGTTATATCCTCAAAAAATTGCAAAAGATTATTCAAGCATGATTTCCCCTTCATAAATCCATGCTGACTTTGGATCGATCCTGTCACTGCTTTCCAAATACGCTGCTATAACATCTTTAACAATCGTCTCAAGCATCTTCCCCACTGCCGATGTAAGGCTAACTGGTCTATAATTCCCCCTTTTCTCTCCCACTCCTTTCTTAAAAAATGGGGTTACATTGGCTACCCTCCAGTCCACAGGAACTGATCCAGAGTTGAGAGAACATTGGAAAATGATCACCAATGCATCCACGATTTTTAGGGCCACCTCCTTGAGAAGTCTGGGATGCAGACCATCAGGCCCTGGGGGTTTATCTGCCTTCAATCCTAACAGTTTAACTAAAACCATTTCCTGACGAATGTGGATTCCGTTCAGTTCCTCCCTCTCACTAGATCCTCGGTCCCCTAGTATTTCTGGAGATTGTTCGTGTTTTCCTTTGTGAAGACGGAACCAAAGTACTCGTTTAGCTGTTCAGCCATTTCTTTGTTTCCCATTATAAATTCACCTGTCTCTGATTGTAAGGGACCTACATTTGCCTTCACTAATCTTTTCCTCTTTACATATCTAAAGAAGCTTTTAGTGTCGGTTTTTATATTCCCCGCAAGCTTTCTTTCATGCTCTTCCCCCCCCCTCTTATTTAACCCCTTTGTCCTCCTCTGTTGAGTTCTAAATTTGTCCCAGTCCTCCAGTTTGTTGCTTCCTCTGACCAATGTATATGCCTTTTCCTTGGATTTAACACTAACCTTAATTTCCCTCGTTAGCCACGGTTGAGCCGTCTATTCTACATCTTCCTTGATCTCTATTCACTTTGTCCTGTTTTCACACCTTTCACTTCCTTATCTATACACTTCCTTATCTATGTACCGCCCATTTCCCTGACATCAGTCTGAAGAAGGGTCTCGACCCGAAACGTCGCCCATTCCTTCTATCCAGAGTTGCTGCCTGCCCTGCTGAGTTACTCCAGCATTTTGAGTCTATCCTTGACTCAAACACACAGTTATATTCAATCTGGCATTTGTCAAGGTGATGGGTTAATTAATAGCCCAGCAAAGAAGCTTCTGGGGAGCAGCGATCATAATATGACCAAATTTAATTTGAAAGCATTTAGTTTAAATACAAAACTTGTCCTGTGGTGGCTCATAAGGCCACTCCCACATCGAACCTTCCAGCACGGTGATGGATGGGTCCGGGAGGGCGGCTCCCAACTACGAAGATAAGTAGCAGGGATTTTGGCGCGAGGCCATTCTTCAGTCTCTCACTGAAGTGTGCTCTGCTCATTAAAGTAGTGTGCTCTGCTCATTAAAGCCTCTACAGAATTTGCCTGGATCCTCGCCTTCACTCCGGGCTTCCAGGTGACGGGTTAATTAATAGCCCGGCAAAGAAGCTTCTGGGGAGCAGCGATCATAATGCGACCAAATTTAATTTGAAAGCATTTCGTTTAAATACAAAACCTGTGCCCTATTATTGAACAAAGCAACCCTACGTAGGTTGTCAGTGCGTTGGCCAAGGTAAGCCAGGACTGAAAGACGTGACAGCAAATAAGTCGTTTTCAATGCTTTTTTTTTTCCAAATGTTCACAATTTACAAAGAATATACATCACCTTAAGAAAATATAAACTCCTGACAGCACTGATGACTCACACTCACTATGTTTAGTTCTCTTCCTCTATTTAATCTCTGCTTTCTGCTCCATCTGCTCCAGCTAAATATTGACTCAAAGACATGGTGCAGCTGGTCTCTGTGTAAAACTCCCCATGAGAATTCACTGATCATTCAATCCTGAGCAAGCCTCTTAGGCAACAACAACAATGTTGTATTTATGTTGCACCTTTAATGTGGTAAATCCTCAGGCACTGCGCAGTAGTGTGTCATAGAGTCATAGAGTGTCATAGAGGGATACAGTGTGGAAACGGGCCCTTTGGTCCAACTTGCCCACACCGGCTAACATGTCCCAGCTACAGTAGTCCCACCTACCAGCATTTGGAATCAGGATTCAGGATATCTTTATTTGTCATCCAAAAAACAAGTTTTTTATGACGAAATTTAGTCACCCACAGTCCAACAATAAAAGCAATAAAATAAGCAAATTACACAACCCCAACCAACACAAAAAAAAGAAACATCCATCACAGTGAGTCTCCTCCAGTCCCCTCCTCACTGTGAGGGAAGGCCAGAATGTCTTTTCTCTTCCCCTGCCGTCTTCTCCCGCGGTCAGGCTGTTGTCGCTGCCACGTTCCAGGCTGCGCCGGACGGTGAAAGGTCCATATCACTCCAAATCTGTCCTATCCATGTACCTGTCTAACTGCTTCTTAAATGTTGGGATAGTCAAAGCCTCAACTACCTCCTCTGGCAGCTTGTTCCATACACCCATCATCCTTTGTGTGAAAAAGTTACCCCTCAGATTCCTATTAAGTCTTTTCCCCTTCACCTTGAACTCGTATCCTCAGGTCCTCGATATAGTTCTGTGGGGCAGACCAGCAAACAGCGCAGCAGCACGTCATTTTCGACTGCACTGTCCTCCGCCCCCCTTGTGGAGGGGTAGACCTCACGGCCCTCGACAACAGCACATTGCACTGGCTACAGCGTCTGGAGGGCGTTACTTAACTTCTGCTGCCTCAAACGCAAGAAGAAAAAGAAGCAGATCCTCGATTCATGTACCCTGGGCAAGAGACAAAAAAACAAAATCTGGTGCACGCTATACTTGGCCATATTGAAGTGACAATTTTAAAGACAGTGCAAAGCAGCAGTAGACAATAGACAATAGGTGCAGGAGGAGGCCATTCGGCCCTTCGAGCCTGTACGCACCGCCATTCAATGTGATCATGGCTGATCATTCTCAATCAGTACCCCGTTCCTGCCTTCTCCCCATACCCCCTGACTCCGCTATCCTTAAGATGCTCTATCTAGCAGCAATATTTTAGGAAGGAATTCTTTATTTGGCGGCTTTAGAGCTCACAGCACAGTGACAGGATCATATCGCCACGGAGCCATTTGACATAGTAGCAGACTCTTAAGCCCATCTACACTAATTCCATCTGTCTGCATCTGGTCTGTATTAATTTTCTTTAAATAAATTACAAGGTGGATTGGGATCATGGAGGGATTTGCCAGTGAACCAGTCTGGGTCTGCGAACACAGTTGTTAGCTGAGGAGTAACTTTGAGTTGCCACAAATGTAGCAGCGCATGACATGACTTTAAGTTCAGAGGGGTGGAATGAGGGAGTTTGTCCAAAGCTTCCGGGAGAATAAAAAATAGTATAAGTTTAGTAGTAGTGTACCACAGGTGGGGGAAGATTAACATGGTCTCTGTGGGCCGAAGGGCCTGTTTCTGTGTGTAATTCCCACATGACTCTACAAGTGCATTGAAAATATGGTGCATGAGAGGTTGGGCTGTGTGGATGAAGAGACTGGATGAGAACGTACGTGGCAAGATTAGCAAGTATGCAAATGATAACATAGTGGGTGGTATTGCATTAAGTGAAAAAGGTTGTCAAAAATCGCCACAGGTCCTTGATCAATAGACAATAGACAATAGGTGCAGGAGTAGGCCATTCGGCCCTTCCAGCCAGCACCACCATTCAATGTGATTATGGCTGATCATTCTCAATCAGTACCCCGTTCCTGCCTTCTCCCCGTACCCCCTGACTCCGCTATCCTTAAGAGCTCTATCTAGCTCTCTCTTGAATCAGTTGACCAAGTAGGCTGAGGAATGTTGATGGAGAAATTTGAGGTGTTGCATTTTGGAAATTCTAACATGGGCAGGTCCTAGGAGTGCAGGTACATAGTTCCTTGACGGTAATATCGCGGGAAGATAGGATGGTCAAAAAGGCTTTTGGCACATTGGCCTTCATCAGTCAGAGTATTGAGTATAGAATTTGGGAGGTTATGTTGCAGTTATGTACGACGTCGGTGAGGCCACATTTAGAATATTATCTTCAGTTCTGGGCACCATGTTATAGGAAAGATGTTGTCAAGTTGGAAAAGGTACAAAGAAGATTTATGAGGATGCTGCCAGGACTCAAGGGTCTGAACTATAGGAAGAGGTTGAGCAAGCTGGGACTCTATTCCTTGGAGTGCAGGAGGATGAGGGGTGATGTTATAATGTTGTACAAAATCATGAGTGGAATATATCAGGAGATGCACAGTCTCTTGACCAGACTAGGGAAATCGAGAACCAGAGGAAATAGGTTTAAGGTGAAGGGAAAAAGATTTAAGAGGAATCTGAGCCTGTTTCCATGCTCTATGACTCTTCAAATTCAGCTGCCCACTGATATTCCCTTCCATCCTGTGTTTGTTACATAATGGTATGAAAGCCATAATCATAACCAGTGAAGCTCACATGGTAGGTGGCCAATGACACTCCTTGGGCTTCATGGAGAATATTACCATCAATAATATTCCAACAAAAAGTCTAGGAAAGCACTTAGGAAAGCAATCAAAAAGGCAAGAAGCGCATATGCAATGGAGCTACTGGCAAGGTATAGAAAACTCCCAAGAGATTCTGCAGGTATATTAAGAGTAAAAAAGAGTGGCGAGAGAACAAATAGTTCTCCTTAAAGATTAGCATGGTGTCTAGGTGTAGAACCACAAGAGATGGGGGAAATATGAAATGATTACTTCTTAGTGTTCATTTAATGAATACTGAGACCGAGGAATTTGTCAGAGGCTAAGGGATTTAGGTGTAGGAGTTGTGAAGTCTCAGATCATATATGAATTACCAAGTCGGAGGTATTGGCAGTTTTAAAACACATAAATTCCCAGACCAAGTGCAATCTTGGACCTTGTGAGAAGCTAGGGAGGAAATTGCAGATGGCCTTGCGGAGATATTTGTAGCATCAATGGCGACAGGTGAAGTTCCAGCAGACCTGAGGGTGGTTATTGCTATAACGCTAGTTAAGAAGGGCAACAAAGCCCAGCCAGAGAATAACAGGCCGATGAGCCTGCCATCAGTGATGGAACAGTTGTTGTTGGAGGGGGTTCTCAGGGACAGACTCTGCCACCATTTGGATAGACGTGGACTGATTAGGGATAGTCAACTGAGCTTTGTGTGTGGAAATTTGCTCCTCATGAACATAATGGAAGTGTTTGAAGAAGTCACCAAGAGGATTGATGAAGGCAGGGCAGTGGAGATTGTCTATATGGACTTTAGCAAGGTCCTTGACAAGGTCTAGTCTGGATGACTAGATTGCATGAAATCTCGGGTGAGCTAGCCTATTGGGTACAGAGTTAGATTGGAAGGAGCCATAATACAATACAATACAATACAATACAATATATCTTTATTGTCATTGTACCCAGGGGTACAACGAGATTGGGAATGCGCCTCCCATACGATGCACTAATTTAGGTAATTTAGACAGCAGCAACCCAACGAAACGAACAGTTGTAACAGTTTTGGACAGGGTAAAGTGCAAGTTGATCTATGCGTTGTGGCCATCCTTACTACATAAGGTAGTAGTGGAGAGTTGTTTTTCAGATTGGAGGCCTGAAAGCAGTGATGTTGCGCAGGGATTGTTGGTGGGATGTCTGCTGATGATAGCGAGTTACCTGGACAGTGAGGTGAGGAAGGCCTTTGGCACGTTTGCCTTCATTGCGAAGGATAATGAGTATAAAATGTGGGACATCATGATAACATAGAATGTAGCACAGTACAGCACAGGAACAGATCCTTTGGCCCGCAATGTTTGCGCTGAACATGATGCCAAGTTTAGTTTAGTTTAGAGATACAGCACGGAAACAGGCCCTTCGGCCCACCGAGTCCGCGCCGACCAGTGATCCCTGCACACTAGCACTGTCCTACACACACTAGGGACAATTTTACAATTTTTACCGAAGCCAATTAATCTACAAACCAGTGTCTTTGGAGTGTGGGAGGAAACCAGAGATTCCGGAGAAAACCCCACGCAGGTCATGGGGAGTACGTACAGACAGCACCCACAGTCAGGATCAAACCTGGGTCTCTGGTGCCATAAGCCAGCAGCTCTACCGCTGCACCACTGTGCCCCTCCTCAGTTTCTGATTTGCCATTCCAGTAACCTCAGAGCTTTTTGCTCTTTGAGATTACCCAGATTACTTTTTAAAGAGCAAATAGTTAAACAGATCGCATCCGCTGGCACATGATCCATATCCTTCTATTCCTTGCATTCCCATGTGCCTATCTATAAGCCTCTTAAATGTCAGTTGACACAGCTGTTGCAGCTGAATGTGTCATTGGTGAGACCACATTTGGAGTACTGTGTGCCGTTTCAGTCATCCAGCTTTCAGGAAAGATGTGATTAGATTGGAAAGGGTGCAAAACATTCACAGAATGTTACCTGTGCCTGCATGCATGGGCTATAGCGGGAGGTGGCATAGACTGGGATCTTTTTCATTGGTGCATAGGAAGCAGCGGGATGACTTTATTGAGCTGTACAAGATCATGTGGGGCACGGGTAAGGTGAATGTTCGCAGTCTTTTTCCAAGGATAGAGGATTGAAAAACTAGAAGGCGTTGGCTTAAGGTGAGAGTCCAAAGATTTAAGAGGGACCTCGGGCCCTACTTTTTTACTAAGAGGGCAGTCCCTATCTGGAATGAACTGGCAGAGGAAGCTATGGAAGCAGATGCAGTAACGACTTTTAAAAAACATATGGATAAATGGATAGGAAGGGTTTAGAAGGCTATGAGCCAAATGCAGGGAAATAGGACTAGCCCAAGATGCCTAATTGGTTAGCATGGATAATTTGGGCTGAAGGGCAAGTTTCCAAGCTGCGCATCCCTTTGACTCTAACTTACTTTATTAACAGGTTACATTTTCCAACTGCCATGGTGAGTAATTCAGCAGGACGGGCAGCATCTCTGGGGAGAAAGAAAACAGATAAGTTTTGGGTCGAGACTCTTCTTCAGACTGAGAATCAGGGGAGAGGGGGAACCAGAGATATGGAAGGGCAAGATGTGAAAACAATAGATCAAAGCTAATCAGTGTCAGCCCACCCGACATCAGACTGAAGAAGGGTCTTGACCCGAAACCTCACCCATTCCTTCTCTCCTGTCCCCCTGAGAGTTACTCCAGCATGTTGTGTCTACCTTAGATCAAAGCAGATGCTGATCAAGGAAATATAGAATGGTTCATTGTTGGCTGCAGGGAAGGTGACAATGAGGCATACAAACAGTAACATTAATCAGGACGACAGTGAAAATAGTCGGAGAACTAGGGTGCGGGAGGGGCGGAGAGAGAAAGCAAGGGTTACTTGAAGTTAGAGACGTCAATATTCATACCGCTGGGTTGTAAGCTGCCCAAGCAAAATATGAGATGCTGTTCCTCCAATTTGCTTTTCGCCTCACTCTGACAGTAGAGGAGGTCCAGGACAGAAAGGTCAATGTGGGAATGGGAGGGGGAGTTAAAGTGTTTAGCAACCAGGAGATCGCTCGGGCCTATGCGGACTGAACGCAGGGGTTCAGAGCAATGATCGCCCAGCCTGCGCATAGTCTCGCTGATATACAGGAGTCCACACCTGGAACGGCGGATACAGTAGATGAAGTTGGAGGAGGTGCAGTGAACCTCTGCCTCACCTGAAAATACCGTTGGGGTCCTTGGACGGAGTCGAGGGAGGAGTTGTCACGTGTGCACTGCACAGTGAAATTATTTTTCCATAGATCACACATGCATGAGTCGCATTTTGGCACCATTTACAAAACGTCCAAGTTTCGGTCCGCACGCTCGATGTACTGGAATGGCACCCGATCCCAGTAAGCCACAGGCTGCTGCAGGGCCTCCTCCATCTCCCGCGACCGGCTCGGCCCGCCAACCAATGTCCCTCTCCACAGACCGCCTCATTGTCCTTGGCAAGACAAATGGGGAGATTTTGCTGGAACAGGGGAGACACAAAATTGGACCAGGAAACATCTGTGGGAAGTAATCCCTATGGATTATATTGCCCTCCTGCTGGAGTTGAGACGTGAGACCCATGAGGATCTCTTGTGTACTTATTCATTGAAAGTTCCTGTAACTGTTCCTCACTAAACTGCCCTCAGTCATCTGTTGTGATGTGTGATAATTGAAATGGGTTGGTAAAAATCAATGAGAGTCAATGAGTTAGTAACCTGGACTGGACCGATGTGTCTTCTAACCCTCGTTACCCGTGAGAAGCATTTAATTCAAAAGTGTAAGCACATTTACTTCAATAGATAACACCTGACATATAACAGAGGAAAACAGAACTCCTCACAGGTGCTGGAGAAATGCATTCTGCATACAATTAAAGAAACTTTCACAGAGAGATTAACCTGATCGAGGTTCTAGGCTGACTCTGATGATTTATTTGGTCGCTGTTGGAATAAAAGTGAATTATAAATCATACCGAGTCTTAATTCCATTTCATTAGGTGTGATTGATAACCATTACAAATGACTTTGTACACCTCTCACTGAGCTGCCAGTAATATGTGTCCTGAAGATTAACCTTCATGCCCATTCGCATTGCTTCCAGATAGATGTGATAGATGTTAGGATGAGTGGATAACCTCACATCTGGGCAGAGCAACAGGGCATAGATGTAAAGGCAAAGGCATGAAAGGCATAGATAGAGTGGATGTGGAAAGGATGTTTCCACTGGTGAGAGTGTCTAGGACCAGAGGTCATAGCCTCAGAATTAAAGGGCGCTCTGTTAGAAAGGTGAGGAGGAACTTCATTAGTCAGAGGGTAGTTAATCTGTGGAGCTCATTGCCACAGAGAACTGTGGGAGGTCAAGTCAGTGGATATTTTTAAGGCAGAGATAGACAAATTCTTGATTAGAACGGGTGTCAAGGGTTGTGGGGAGAAGGCAGGGAAATGGGATTAGGAGGCAGAGATCAGCCATGATTGAATGGCGGAGTAGACTCGATGGGCTGAATGGCCTCATTCTACTCCTATAACTTGTAAACTTGTGAACTTGTGACAGGATTAGAAAATAGTGCAGGGACAAGGAGAGGGAGCAAGATGTTTAGAGGGGGTGGGGCGGTGCCAGAACCAACACAGGAGGGAGAGTGCTGAAGATGAAAGGACGGGGACAGAGGTGGAAATGATGGGGAGGATGTGTTGAAGGGTGTGTGGGGAGGGTAAGGAATTGAGATGACAAGTGGGGAGGGGTTGGAGGGGACAGGGAGGAGTTTGGGGAGGAGTTGACAGGTAGGATGTTTGGAGCTGACAAGGACTGGATGAGATGGAGGTGATCAGCAGGGGGAAGGGCAAGAGGTGTTAGGGAGGGGAAAGATGGCGGTGATGGGGAGGTATTGTGCCAGGTCTGAGGTCTTCATTTTCAAACCCCTTGTCTTCATTCAACAAGAAGATATGCTGGTGCAGAAAAGGTGAAGGTGAATTTCAACGTCGATGACTGTGTTCACTGAAATTGTATTCCGAGATATGGGAAATTGTCTGTTTTACCACCGACTTACTTTATTGTTGGAGGACAGTCAGGTTCAGCAGTAGCAGGTTGGTAGAAAAGCACGGAGTTAGGGATGTTTAGTGCAAAGCCCACACTCTCAGTCAAAAAGCCCAAAATGGCTTGATAGTAGACAATAGACAATAGGTGCAGGAGTAGGCCATTCGGCCCTTCGAGCCACCACCGCCATTCAATGTGATCATGGCTGATCATTCACAATCAGTACCCCGTTTCTGCCCTCTGCCCATACCCCCTGACTCCGCTATCATTAAGAGTTCTATCTATCTCTCATGAAAGCATCCAGAGAATTGGCCTCCACTGCCTTCTGAGGCAGAGAATTCCACAGATTTACAACTCTCTCAGTGAAAACGTTTTTCCTGTTCTAAATGGCCTACCCCTTATTCTTAAACTGTGGCCCCTGGTTCTGGACTCCCCAACATTGGGAACATGTTTCTTGCCTCTGGCGTGTCCAATCCCTTAATAATCTTATATGTTTCAATAAGATCCCTCCTCATCCTAAATTCCAGTGTAGTAGCAGTAGTGGTAGTAGTGGTAGTATAAATAGTGGTAGTTGTGGTAGTAGTGGTAGTAGTGGTAGCAGTGGTACTAATGGTTCTAGTGATAGTAGTAGTAGTAGTAGTAGTGGTAGATGTAGTAATAGTAGTGAGAGTAGTGGTGGTAGTAGTAGTATTAGTGGCAGTAGTGCTGGCAGCAGTAGTAGTAGTGGTAGTAGTGGTGGTAGATGTAGTAATAGTAGTGGTGGTAGATGTAGTAATAGTAGTGGGAGTAGTGGTGGTAGTAGTAGTAGTATTAGTGGTAGTAGTGCTGGCAGTAGTAGTAGTGGTAGTAGGAGTAGCAGTAGTAGTAGTTACTTTAATGTCACATCTACTTAGATACGGTGAAATGCTTTGTTTTTGGATTAAATCCTGTAAAATCATACTGTACATAATGTGACATTGAGGAAGAAACCCAGCCAACAATGACTGCATGACACACTCATGGTCCGGTGAACTCGCATAAAAAGGTTTATTTGGAGTGAAGGGCGCATTTAGGAGCATTGTGTGCGGTTCCGGTCGCCCCATTACAGGAAGGATGTGAAGGCTTTGGAGAGAGTACAGAGGTTTACCAGAATGCTGCTTGGATTAGAGGGTTTCAGCTCCAGGGAAAGGTTGGATAACCATATAACATATAACCATATAACATATAACATATAACATATAACATATAACCATATAACATATAACATATAACATATAACATATAACAATTACAGCACGGAAACAGGCCCGTCCGGCCCTACCTGTCCACGCCGACCACTTTCTCTGACCTAGTCTCATCTACCTGCTCTCAGACCATAACCCTCCAATCCCCTCCCATCCATATACCTATCCAATTTACTCTTAAATAATAAAATCGAGCCTGCCTCCACCACTTCCACCGGAAGCTCATTCCACACAGCCACCACCCTCTGAGTAAAGAAGTTACCCCTCATGTTACCCATAAACTTTTGTCCCTTAATTCTGAAGTTATGTCCCCTTGTTGGAATCTTCCCCACTCTCAAAGGGAAAAGCCTACCCACGTCAACTCTGCCCGTCCCTCTTAAAATTAAAAAAACCTCTATTAAGTCCCCCCTCAACCTTCTACGCTCCAAAGAATAAAGACCCAACCTGTTCAACCTCTCTCTGTAGCTTAAGTGCTGAAACCCAGGCAACATTCTAGTAAATCTCTTCTGTACCCTCTCCATTTTGTCGACATCCTTCCTATAATTTGGCGACCAGAACTGCACACCATACTCCAGATTCGGCCTCACCAATGCCCTGTACAATTTCAACATTACATCCCAACTTCTATATTCGATGCTCTGATTTATAAAGGCAAGCATACCAAACGCCTTCTTCACCACCCTATCCACATGAGATTCCACCTTCAGGGAACAATGCACAGTTATTCCCAGATCCCTCTGTTCCACTGCATTCCTCAATTCCCTACCATTTACCCTGAACGTCCTATTTTGGTTTGTCCTACCAAAATGCAGCACCTCACACTTATCAGCATTAAACTCCATCTGCCATCTTTCAGCCCACCCTTCCAAAAGGCCCAAGTCTCTCTGTAGACTTTGAAAATCTACTTCATTATTAACTACACCACCTATCTTAGTATCATCTGCATACTTACTAATCCAATTTGCCACACCATCATCCAGATCATTAATGTAAATGACAAACAACAGTGGACCCAACACAGATCCTTGGGGTACTCCACTAGACACTGGCCTCCAACCTGACATACAGTTGTCAACCATTACCCTCTGGTATCTCCCATTCAGCCATTGTTGAATCCATCTTGCAACCTCACCTTGGATTGCATTCTTTGGAACGTCAGAGGATGAGGTGAGGCTTTATAGAAGGATTATAAAATTATGAGACGCATAGATAGGGTAGACAGTCAGAACCTTTTTCCCAGTGTGAAAATGTCCAACACTAGAGGGCATAGCTATAAAGTAAGAGGGGGAATGCTTAATGGAGATGTGTGGGGCAGGTTTTATTGCACAGAGAGTGGTGGGGGCCTGGAATGCATTGCCATGGGTGGTGGTGGAGGCGGATAGGACCGTGCCATTTCAAGGCTTTTAAATAGACTCATGGAAACGCAGTGAATAGAGGGATGTGGATCATGTACAGGCAGATGAGATCAGTTTAACTTGACATCACGTGCGGCACAAACATTGTGGGCCGAAGGGCCTCTTCCTGTACTGTACTGTATTGTACTGTTCTATGATGATAACGATGAGGAGATCCAGGTCTATGTGGGGCACAGTCCCTTGTCGTTTATGGGCAAGTGAGGAGGTGTGGCGATCACAGGCTTGCTCCAATGGCTCGGTCTTGGCCTTGAAAAGGAAGCATTGGCAATCTTGGGCTTGTCCCGGCCACCCAGTCTTGGCCTTGAAGAAGAGACATTGCCTGAGTTGCTAGGACAAGCCAAAGACCGCCAGCACCTTGAATTGAGGTAAGAGTGAGCTGCTGGGACAAGCCCAAATTCGGCAAGCCTAAGAGCGCCAGCACCCCCACTGGCTTGAGCTGCCAAGACATGTTCGAGACCACCAGCACCTCCTTACCTCCTCACGGACGATCGGCGACTGTGTCCCCACGTGGACCTGGAACTGTTCCTAATCATCCCTTTATTTTTATCTGTAGATAAACCTCTTCACATGAGTGTATCCTACTACTAGTGTGTCGGTGTAGACATTGTCAACCCAAAGTCTTCCCCGACGTTACTCTGGAGGAGAATGTGGGCAAGACTACACCGGCAACTAACTCGATGTAGCAGCTAATTGGCACTTCCTGGAAACCAGTATCAAACAACTGCAGGTCTCCCAAGGTTGTTGAACAGTCAACTCTAGTGTGACAACATACAGGCCACTCAAGAGTTGACCAACAACTTTGGTTGAGTAATGGCTCTGCTGCCGCTTTGTGCCAGTGAAGGCCCATGGCCCAGAGGCATGGGTGGGAGCGTACATATGGCCAATGGGCTTCTCTCTATGCTTATGGAGCAGCATGATATGGAAGCATATTTTTATACTTTCAAATTAACCGCTGAGAGACTAGGGTGGGAGCGGCAGAATTGGATGTACATCTTAGCTCCGTATCTTGGTGAGGAAGCCCTGCAGGCTTATTTTTTGCTACCCCATGTGGTAGCTACTGACTGTGACACTGTCAAGACAGAAGTACTGCACCATCTCAGCCTCCCCCCTGTGGTTGCGACACAGCACATGAGTGGACATCTCACCATAACAATCCGCCCGAGCTGAGCTGGCCCAACTAAGGAGACTCACCACTCGCCGGCAATAGCCCCTCCGACATACACTGAAGGGAGTAGTGGACCATGTAGAGATAGAAGCATTATCCACAGAGCCTGCTGGCTCAGGGCCAGTGCGCAGTGGCACAACAAGCTCCCTGGACATATGAGGAAATGGTTGACTGCACCGAGCAAGCCCAGGCCATATGAGCCATGGCTCAGTGTCCTTGCATGTCCAAACGCCCTACTCAACCCTGGAGGGAGGTGGGACCCCCAACCCAGACAGACGGTAAGCAGAAGGAACAGCACAAACACTCCCTATGACCAGGGTTCAGGGACTGCACCAGGGTTGAGCTCATGCCCCCACAAACCCAGGGGTCCCTTCAACACTCGTGGGGCAAGACTGGGCTGTTGGGACAAGCCTGAGATTGCTAGCGTCTCCTCTTCAAGGCCAAGATTGAACTGCTGGGACAGGCTGGGATGTCCAGTGTCTCCTCTTTGGGGCTAAGACTGAGCTGCCACTGGACTGGCCTATGACTGCCAATCCGTCTGCTATTAGGCCAAGAGTCAGCTGCTGGGGCAAGCCTGAGACTGCCAGCGCCCCCTCACCTGCCCACAGAAAATGGGGGACTGTGCTCCCACATGGACTCTGAATTGTTCCTCTAGCATCTCCACATTCACCCTTCTCCTCTTCTCCCTCATGTATTCCTCATTGCCAATGAGTGGCCTCCAAATTCAAAGCAGATGTTATTTAAACTATGCCTGAGGTCAAATATTAGAAGTAAATTAAGCAAATGTGTATGTAATCCATGCTTCTCCCAGAGTTGTTGCAAACAAATTTTTAAGTGCGCCTTGTAGAAGTTTAAAAAAAAGTTGGAATACAAGGAAATTCCCTGTCTTGAAGGCTTTAGCCCACTGTACTGAACAATCGTTTGCACATTAAGGCATGTGAAGGTTGGCTGATGGTAACTCGCTGGAATTTAGAAGATTGAGGGGAGATATTATAGAAACTTACAAAATTCTTAAGGGGTTGGACAGGCTAGATGCAGGAAGATTGTTCCCGATGTTGGGGAAGTCCAGAACAAGGGGTCACAGTTTAAGGATAAGGGGGAAGTCTTTTAGGACCGAGATGAGAAAGTTTTTTTTCACACAGAAAGTGGTGAATCTGTGGAATTCTCTGCCACAGAAGGTAGTTGAGGCCAGTTCATTGGCTATATTTAAGAGGGAGTTAGATGTGGCCCTTGTGGCTATAGGGATCAGGGGGTATGGAGAGAAGGCAGGTACGGGATACTGAGTTGGATGATCAGCCATGATCATATTGAATGGCGGTGCAGGCTCGAAGGGCCGAATGGCCTACTCCTGCACCTATTTTCTATGTTTCTATGTTTCTAACTCGGGGCAGGTTATCAGCCTATGATCCAGGTGAGCCAAACCCCCCCCCCCCCCCCCCAGGTATGGAAGATATTAGCATCTCCAGCCTTCTCTCTATACCTGTTGCCACTTGGGCTGCCCTGGGGGCTGTTCATTCCTGTGCACAGATCCCGAGCATATATATTCACTTAGTCTTGACTGCAAAAAACATATACGTTGCTGACAAGTTGATGAATTACTGCGCGGACAGGCAGCCATTCCGCAACCATCTGTTACCATAGACCTAATGGCCAGAGGAAAACAAGGTAAAGCACATGCATTTATTTTTAAATGGCCTTTGGGATTACCTTGAAGACAAGATTCAAATCTTGGGAATGATATTCCAGTGGGTAAATTGATTGAAAATGGGTTTTGCATTTGCTTCAACTTGGCAATTGACCACCGGAAGTTCAGATGTAGAAATAAAGACGTTGCACTGTAAATAGACTGGAGTAACTCAACGGGTCAGGCAACATCCACGGAGAAAAGGAATAGGTGAAGTTTCGGGTTGAGACCCCTTTTACAGACAAAGTCAGGGGAAAGGGAAATTAGAGATATAGACGGTGATATAGAGAGGTATAGAACAAATGAATGAAAGATGTGCAGAAAAGTAACAATGATAAAGGACGCAGGCCATTGTTAGCTGTGGGCTGGGTGAAAACAAGTTACAGACAAGTCAACATGATGACTTTGAAACTAGTACAATGACTTGGATGGGGAGGGACGGAGAGAGAGGGGATGCAAGGGTTTCTTGAAATCAGAGATATCAATATTCAATACCACTGGGTTGTAAACTGCCCGCAAATCTTGATTCATTCACAGAAGGTCACAAAGTGCTGGAGTAACTCAGCAGGTCAGGCAGCATCTCTGGAGAACATGGATGGCTGACATTTCAGGTCGTGATGCTTCAGATTGTTGCAGCACAGAGAAAAGTTCAGCCTCACGTGTTGCATCTTTCTGTGAAGGAGCATATCGATCTGTGGCACGTCCTTGCTCTTTCCCTCAGTGCTATTGTATGGGTCTTGTTTTAGAATACTGTTTGTTGTTTGAAAACCTTTCGTGGCTTCATTCCTTCTCATACCTGTGGTCTCCTCCATTCCATACCCCAAGTATCTTGTCATCTCTGGTTTTCGCCATACACTCTGGGATTCCTTCCCAAAATCCTCCATCATTTGATGTACTCCCCCCTTAACGCTGCTTATACTCATCCATCACCCTCGACGGAGATGCAATTTTTCTCCGTATCGTATCTCCGTCCCCACCGTGGCCTAACATCGTGGAGTGGTGCGGACATTAACATGTCGAGGGTGCGGACATTAACATCATGGTGCTGCGATTCTTTGCCGAGGATCGACTGTGGAGAGCCTGTGGACTTGAACACCGTGAAGCCCGCAGTCTCTGGTAAGGAGAGGCCAACTCGGGAGCTCCAGTGCTGCGGAGAGTCTTTCAATCCGTCCCGACGCCGGAGTTTCGATTATCCCGACACGAGGGCCTCAGACATCGGACCGTCGGCAGCGGCGACTGCAGATGGTTCAACAGCCCCGACTTTTCCCACGATAACATCTCTGTGCTGGGCCTGGTAGACAAGTCAACCACAATCAAATCTAGGGAGACATCATTTACCAGGAAGTAATTTGGACCAACCACATAAATACCAGGGCTACGAAATCAGGTTAGAGCTGGCATCTGGGCTGAATGACTTCCTTCCCAAGATTGTCCGATGTCCACAAGGCACGAGTGATAGAATGCTCTTCACCTGCTTGTGTACGTGCAGTGGCAACTCTCAAGAAACTAAACACCAGTGGTGATGGCGTACATGGGAGTGTTCTGCTCAGTTTTGGTCATCCTGCCACAGGAAAGGTGTCATTAAGTTGGAAAGAGTGCAGAGAAGAACTACAAGGATGTTGCCAGGACTTGAGGGCCTGAGCTACAGGGAGAGGTTAAGCAGCCTAGATCTATAATCCTTGGAGCGCAGGAGGCTGAGAGGTGACATTATAGACAATAGACAATAGGTGCAGGAGTAGGCCATTCAGCCCTTTGAGCCAGCACCGCCATTCAATGCGATCATGGCTGATCACTCTCAATCAGTACCCCGTTCCTGCCTTCTCCCCATACCCCCTCACTCCGCTATCCTTAAGAGCTCTATCCAGCTCTCTCTTGAAAGCATCCAACGAACTGGCCTCCACTGCCTTCTGAGGCAGAGAATTCCACACCTTCACCACTCTCTGACTGAAAAAGTTCTTCCTCATCTCCGTTCTAAATGGCCTACCCCTTATTCTTAAACTGTGGCCCCTTGTTCTGGACTCCCCCAACATTGGGAACATGTTTCCTGCCTCTAATGTGTCCAATCCCCTAATTATCTTATATGTTTCAATAAGATCCCCCCTCATCCTTCTAAATTCCAGTGTATACAAGCCTAATTGCTCCAGCCTTTCAACATACGACAGTCCCGCCATTCCGGGAATTAACCTAGTGAACCTACGCTGCACGCCCTCAATAGCAAGAATATCCTTCCTCAAATTTGGAGACCAAAACTGCACACAGTACTCCAGATGCGGTCTCACCAGGGCCCGGTACAACTGTAGAAGGACCTCTTTGTTCCTATACTCAACTCCTCTTGTTATGAAGGCTATCATTCCATTGGCTTTCTTCACTGCCTGCTGTACCTGCATGCTTCCTTTCAGTGACTGATGCACTAGGACACCCAGATCTCGTTGAACATCCCCTCTTCCTAACTTGACACCATTCAGATAATAATCTGCCTTTCTATTCTTACTTCCAAAGTGAATAACCTCACACTTATCTACATTAAACTGCATCTGCCATGTATCCGCCCACTCACACAACCTGTCCAAGTCACCCTGCAGCCTTATTGCATCTTCCACACAATTCACACTACCCCCCAGCTTAGTATCATCTGCAAATTTGCTAATGGTACTTTTAATCCCTTCATCTAAGTCATTAATGCATATCGTAAATAGCTGGGGTCCCAGCACCGAACCTTGCGTCACTGGTCACTGCCTGCCATTCCGAAAGGGACCCATTTATCCCCACTCTTTGCTTTCTGTCTGTCAACCAATTTTCTATCCATGTCAGTACCCTACCCCCAATACCATGTGCTCTAATTTTGCCCACTAATCTCCTAAGTGGGACCTTGTCGAAGGCTTTCTGAAAGTCGAGGTACACCACATCCACTGACTCTCCCCTGTCAATTTTCCTAGTTACATCCTCAAAAAATTCCAGTAGATTTGTCAAGCATGATTTCCCCTTCGTAAATCCATGCTGACTCGGAATGATCCTGTTACTGCTATCCAAATGCTCAGCAATTTTGTCTTTTATAATTGACTCCAGCATCTTCCCCACCACTGATGTCAGACTAACTGGTCTATAATTACCCGTTTTCTCTCTCCCTCCTTTCTTAAAAAGTGGGATAACATTTGCTATCCTCCAATTCACAGGAACTGATCCTGAATCTATAGAACATTGAAAAATGATCTCCAATGCTTCCACTATTTCTAGAGCCACCTCCTTAAGTACCCTGGGATGCAGACCATCAGGCCCTGGGGATTTATCAGCCTTCAGTCCCATCAGTCTACCCAAAACCATTTCCTGCCTAATGTGGATTTCCTTCAGTTCCTCCATCACCCTAGGTTCTCCGGCCCCTAGAACATTTGGGAGATTGTGTGTATCTTCCTCAGTAAAGACAGATCCAAAGTAACGGTTTAACTCGTCTGCCATTTCTTTGTTCCCCATAATAAATTCCCCTGCTTCTGTCCTCAAGGGACCCACATTTGCCTTGACTATTTTTTTCCTCTTCACGTACCTAAAAAAACTTTTGCTATCCTCCTTTATATTATTGGCTAGTTTACCCTCGTACCTCATCTTTTCTCCCCGTATTGCCTTTTTAGTTAACTTTTGTTGCTCTTTAAAAGAGTCCCAATCCTCTGTCTTCCCACTCTTCTTTGCTATGTTATACTTCCTCTCCTTAATTTTTATGCTGTCCTTGACTTCCCTTGTCAGCCACAGGTGTCTCTTACTCCCCTTAGAGTCTTTCCGCCTCTTTGGGATAAATTGACCCTGCAACCTCTGCATTATTCCCAGGAATACCTGCCATTGCTGTTCTACCGTCTTCCCTGCTAGGGCCTCCTTCCAGTCAATTTTGGCCAGCTCCTGCCTCATGCCTCTGTAATCCCCTTTGCTATACTGTAATACTGACACTTCCGATTTTCCCTTCTGCCTTTCCATTTGCAGAGTAAAACTTATCATGTTGTGATCACTGCCTCCTAATGGCTCTTTTACCTCTAGTCCCCTTATCAGATCAGGATCATTACACAACACTAAATCCAGAATTGCCTTCTCCCTGGTAGGCTCCAGTACAAGCTGTTCTAAGAATCCATCTCGAAGGCACTCTACAAACTCTCTTTCCTGGGGTCCATTTCCAACCTGACTTTCCCAGTCTACCTGCATGTTGAAATCTCCCATAACCACCATAGCATTACATTTGTGACACGCCAATTTTATCTCCTGATTTAACTTGCACCCTATGTCGAGGCTACTGTTTGGGGGCCTATAAATAACTCCCATTAGGGTCTTTTTACCCTTACAATTCCTCATTTCTATCCATACTGATTCAACATCTCCTGATTCTATGTCACCCCTTGCAAGGGAATGAATATCATTCCTTACCAGCAGTTGGATAAAATCATGAGGGAAATAGGAGAATGAATGCGCAGTCATTTTCCCATGGTAATGGTTTTGGTCGATTATTGCCATCTGTACTGAGGTACAGTGAAAATCTTTTGTTTGCATGAAATCCAATTAAATCAGCTCTTATTATACATGAATACAATAAAGTCACACATAGGTACAACAGATAGTGCAAAGAGAAAGATATCAGAGTGCAGAATATAATGTCACAGCATTATAGCTTCACAATTGCAGAGAAAAAGTCCAGCATCAGCAATGAAGGTAGGTTTGAAGATTGGGACCATTCAGTAACCTGATAACTGAGAGGAAAAAGCTGTTCCTGAGCCGAGTGGCACGTAATTTCAAGCTTTTGTATATTCTGCTCGATGGGAGAGGGGAGAAAAAGGAATGACCATGGTGAAAAACGTCTTCAATTATGTTGGCTGGTTTCCCGAGGCAACGTGAAGTGTACATGGAGTCTGGTATGTTTGATGGACTGGACTACATCCACAAGGTTCTGCAATTTATTATGTCGTGGGACGATCTGTTCCCAAACCTAGTTGTGATGTTGGTGGAGACATGCCGAACCTCCTTAGTTTATTGAGGAAATAGGAAGTATGCTTCTTTGGCCATAGCCTCAATGCAGTTAGTCCAGGATAGATTATTGGTGATATTTACATTTAGGAGCTAGAGAGCATTGTTTCAATTCAAAATAATTTAATTGGAAGCTAAGGGAATTGTTGTCACACGGAGGATGATGATTAAATGGAATGGGCTGCCAGAAGTAGTTGCGGCAGGTACAACAACATTTGGGCTTGGACGTAAGCAAATGGGATGAGCTTAGATGGGCATCTTGGTCAGCATGGATGAGTTGGGCCAAAGGGCCTGTTTCCATGCTGTATGACTCTATGACCATCCAGGACAAAGCATCTTCTTTCATGACATGAATAATTCCCGCCACTACTGGTGCACAGTGACTGTTGAGGATATTATCTATAGAATGCACTGCGGGCTGTTACCTGGGATGCTCCGACAGTTACCTCACAAACCCATGACCTCTCCTACCAAAAGGGGCAGGAATAGAAGTAAGATGGGAACGCCGTCTGCAGATTCCTCTGTAATATTCGTGGCAGTCTTATGTGAGAAAATAACACGGTTCCTTCGTTGTCTCTGGTCTAAACCTTGGAACACCCTACCCAATAATGTGATGGAAGCACCTTCATGAGAAGGACTGCAGCAGTTCAAGGAGATGGCTCTCCACCACAACCTTAAAGACTGCATGGATGGGGCAATAAAATCCAGCTTGAAAAATCAATATTTAAAACAGAGTGGCAGAGTTTTGGATAAGCACAAATTTATGTTGAGTGGAAAAAAGACTATTTTTTTAAAATTAAAAAGATAAAATGAAGGGTTTACCAGTGTGTAGGAACAGCAACGTTATGATTGTTATTGGACTAATAATTCAGAAAGGCTTGTGTTGCAGAGCCATGAAATCAAACCATGGAAACGAGGAATGTCTAACATTACTGAGGTTGGCCATGAAGCGGTCAAAATGTCACTAAAGAACCATAAGGCTCAAGGAAAGGAATGCGCCATCCTTTTCTCCTCTCGCCCTACAAGTGAATCTCAAATTATAGCAACCTGGTTGTTTTAAAAGTAGCTTCTTGAATTGTTCTAGCAAGTTACCACATGTGGAGGTGAACTTCCCTCACAAAGACCTCACCTCCAACTGCAAAGGGAAACTGAGGAGGTGAAGTAAACCTGCCAATGAATTGAAGGGAATAGAATCTGAGGGGAAGGACATCAGGGAGAGAGAGGGAGAGAGAGGGAGAGAGGGGGAGAGAGGGGGAGAGAGGGGGAGAGAGGGAGAGAGAGGGGGAGAGAGGGGGAGAGAGGGGGAGAGAGGGGGAGAGAGGGGGAGAGAGAGGGAGAGAGAGGGAGAGAGAGAGATGTTCTTAATGAAGATATATTCAAATTAGAAGAGAGGGTATGGTTGTGATGATTTTGAAGATCAATAGTTTTCAAGAGAAATGCCCTGAAGTTGTGGTCCAGAGACTAACAGCTGGGAGTTTGAATGTGGAAGGGTGGAGTGATAAGGGAGGTGTTTTACTGGAGTGGACACAGACTGATGTGGGTCTGCTGAGGGAAAGCGGGGAGGGAGAGAGAGGGAGTTGGCAATGGTTAGAGGACAAACAGGGAAGCGATCCCACTGAGTTGCTCGGCTTTTAGTGATTAAAGATTATGATGCTCTTATTTGTTATGGTCCCAGACCAGAGGGAGCAGTGAGGCCACGCGCCATAAAAGCAAAGTTGCTTTAGCGTTCTGCTGGAGTTAACTGCTCCTGGAACTGAGATGATGCGGAGGGCAGGCTACATGAACCTTGAAAGTGATTCAGCGGTCAACTGATGAAATGTCAAACGGGTGCCGACAGGCCATTATTTTCTCTTGTGTGGCAATCAAGAATGGGAGAATACAAGTTAAACTTAGAGAAAAAGCCATTCTGTGGCTGAGACCTTTCCCATAAAAGGAGGTGAAAACCTGGCAATGTTGGGAATCAGCTGGTGATTTCAGGATTGAGGTTTGCAGATCATCTTCAGATAAGGTCACAAGAAATGTGAAGTCTGTGGAATTCTCTGCCTCAGAAGGCAGTGGAGGCCAATTCTCTGAATGCATTCAAGAGAGAGCTGGATAGAGATCTTAAGGATAGCGGAGTCAGGGGGTATGGGGAGAAGGCAGGAATGGGGTACTGATTGAGAATGATCAGCCATGATCACATTGAATGGTGGTGCGTACAGGCTCGAAGGGCCGAATGGCCTCCTCCTGCACCTATTGTCTATTGTCTATTGTCCATGGCGGAACTGAATAGCAGAGCAGGCACGATGGGATAATTTGGCTTCTTCTCTTAATATTCCAAAATTCATTGGGAATATCAAGCCCACTATTGCTCTATTTGTCTCGGGTTAGTTTTTGTGAAAACAAGCTCTTGGGGTTCATCATTTCAAAGAAATGTGCATGACTTCATATTGTGCAGTAGCATACTCCAAAGAGTAGCCTATTCAACTTTAATGTCTTTGTTCAAACTTTATTTTGGACAGGACGTATAAATTTGATACTAAAAGAGGAATTTGCCCTCATTGCCCTCAGCAAATAAGAATTTCATTGTTCTATCTGGGACAAATGACAATAAAACACTCTTGGCTTGACTCTTGACGCGCTTGATTGACTGTCTCTCAACTAGAGAGACATATAACTTCAATGTGTCACCATCAACAAATATATTTCGGTCTCCAAACATCTGTCAATGTTAATTATGTAAATATCTGATATATTGTGCACTCTCACAATTCTATCATGCAATGTGCTTATTTCTGCAGCCTCTGCATCTCTCTTATGAGCTGTTGATGTTGCAAACTATCTGTATTTCGGTCACAAAGTGCAATCCCTCCCTATGTCTATCATGCAGCCTGCTTCCACTTGTTATGTAATATACTCTGCTCCCTCTCGTTCGGTCATGCCCTTCATAATGGAAATCTGCCATTCGTACTTGTTCGGCCTTAATGTTAACACCAGGTCCACCAATCCTAATGGCTTCCTCAATGCAGGGATGATTAGGGAAGGACAATTGGTGCTGACATTTCCTGTTATTACCACATCCCATGAACAAATAATTAAAAGCGATGATTGCCAGTACTTAGTTGTGTACGTGTTTCACTTTGCTTGAATATTGGAAGTAAATACAAAACATAACTGCTCTTATATGGCACAATCGGTGAATGTGATTGCTCACATATATACACTATTTTTTCTTTTAATACATCACTTTCCTTGTTCTCCATGCATTCTGCTATGTGGTATGTTCCCTCCATGTTCTCTGAGCTGTTACCTTCTCTTCAAATTCTCTCATGTGCTTTGCCCTCAATCTTGGGTGATTTGTTGCATCAAAGAAGCTTGACCAGGCGGTTGTTTTATTTTAATTTTAATCAAATTATAAAGTAAGTCTTACAGGAAGACAAATTGCATTGCAACCATTGAATCGATCGTACGGCTCAGAGAAGAGCTCGGGAAACATTTTAGCTAAGAGCTAAAACTCTGCATACTAAAAGAATGCATTGCTGTCACAAACCACAAACAGTTAAACGACACACCATTCACTGAGGAACGAAACTCTGAAGAATTTTGAATAGAAACACACCCATTGCACTAAAATTCAAACACATGGTTTGGCAACTGAATAGCCCACACAACATCTTGGAGACTGAGTCAATGGAGGGAGGTCCTTGATACTATAGATGGAAGTGTTGCATTGTCTACAAGAAGCAATAAGTGCATTTCTAAAGTGAAAAGGTGGACATTGACAGTCTAGGTTGTTTTGCACTTCTGCCAGTCATTAGAAGAATGCAGGGCATCAGTTAACTAAGATTCCCAGTTCAAATATAGTCTTTGCAAAGAGGTTTTTTTTAACTGATTCCGCCCTCTGGCCTTCTTTGGAGGTTTTCTTTCAAAAAATATTCCTTTCAAGATTCTCATTAAGTATCGTGCAGCATCCATTGATCCTTGTTCCCGCCAAGCCTTTCAACAGTGGTCAAGGTCAAATTGAATGATGGCAATAATGAAGGAGAGAAGAGTGGATTGTAGTCCAGCCACACACCCCACTGCTTCTCCAACACCTCCCACCCTCCCCAACCTAAGGTCACATGAACCAAACTTTGCTGGACTGCTCGAACACCAACTCCTTGCAGAGTTCCAATCGAGTAACTCACGAGAATCTTTGTAGAGTTATTACAGGTGCAGAATACGTCACGTAAAGCTCTGTGATGCCATTTTCTTAGCCCTATGTTTTCAGTTTTTGAATTAATAAAAAAACTATGACAATTCATTGTAAAAGTTTAAGTTAAATATGTGGTAAATAGTTAAATAGAACGTATTGCACGTACGTTAACATTAGAAACATTTCTCTCGTAAGCACAGTGAAGATACACAAGGATTGGAATCTGTAAGAAACTGTAACCTAAGTTTTCTGGGTTTTTTTTGCACACGTGGATGGGTAAAGGACAAGGGGGGGGGGGGGGGGGGTTGAGAGGGCAGGGGAGGGGGTTGGGATGGATGTTTTTAGGGAACAGAATCTCAGACCAGAAGTGAAAAAGCATAGCAGGAGCTTCACAACTATACACATGATAGATAACACTTTATAATCGCTACAAAAGATTCAGCGGCCAGTTGATCAAATGGTTGCCACAGATAACCTCTTGCCTGAATGCTAAGTTTGGACACGAGCTCCGTCAGGTGCAAATAGCTCATGCCAGCATTTTTTTTTAGGTTGTTAAACTCAATTCCTACCCAAAAGAAAAAATGAAGACTTCCAGCAATCCAACTGGTTTTCTCAGCTTCTGTTACGTTTCATGTTTGAGGCACACAATGCCATTACTTCAATTGGTGGAAGGACTGTGCGATTGGAAGATACTGACTGGCAATGCCAACTAATCCCAGTTGCCTGCAAATGAATGGTTGAGCTCCACAACTAGATCAGCACTTCAAGGTCATATTAATACAATGGAGATAGATGAGCAATCTTCCATCTTACATTCCTGTTTCAATTTAATTTGCTGAGTCTGTTTACAACTGGGTAGGTGGGGTTAATATCACCCGCAGACTTTGAACTTCATTGAGGGGATTAGATAAATATCACTCCTTTAATTATTCCAGATAACTCACACCTCTCCCACAGGAACATTACGCGGCTGCCTGAATGCTCAGCATGCCTCAAGTTTGAAATCATCTCTCGGAGTTGGTTGTTTTCTTATAAGCGCAGTAAATCTACATAAGGATTGTAAATCTGCACAACACACTAGTTTCTTTTTTTATATAGAAGGGACTGAGGGTTGGGTTGGGTTGGGAGTGAAAGACAATAGAATATTTGACAAAAGGTCAATCAACATCAACATAGGTCAAAGAGCCATAGAGCACAGAAACTGACCCTTTGGCCTAACAAGATGCTGATCATCAACCACCCATTTACACTAATCCTGCATTAATCCAAATGTTTATTCTCCCCACATTCCCATCAACTCCATCCAGATTCTACCACCCGGCTGTATACTCTGGGGTAATTTACTGAAGCCAATTACTCTACCACAATGTGCATGTTTGGGTTCTGGAAGGAAGCTGGAGCAACCAGAGAAAAGCCACGAATCACAAGAAGCATATGCGAACACCACATAGACAGCATTGTAAGTCAGCTTGAAGCTCTACTGGATAGAGTATCATAAACTCCAAAAACATTCACTGGCCAGTTGATCGATTGTCCTTTCAAATGGTTGCTACAGATTATTCCGATGGGAGACATTGAGTGGGATTGCAACCTGGCTTTGTTCAACCCCCAGCAGCTCTTCAGAGAAACTCTCCACAAGCCTGTGGAAAAGCTGGCACGGACACTGGAACTCACACCTGATGCCACCATTACCTACACCTTACCACCTCAGATGTGCTAAAGCTGAAATCAACACACAGAGGTATGTATCATTTCCATTCAGGCCTTACATATGACTCAAAAATAAAATGGACATTTTAATCCACCTTCTCAAGCACGCACTCACTCAAAGGACAGGTACAGAACATACTGTATACCACAGAAACACGCCACTTGGTCCAACTCATCCATGCCGAGATGCAGGGGATTATTGAGAGGTGGGGAAGGTGTGCTTTGGATATTGGTGCTCTCACTTACAACATTTTGTTTTACTTATAAAAGAATATCTCTCGGCACTGAGATTGTTGCACCAAACGAATTCATCACTTGTCCTATCTAATTCTAGCACTGATCTAAACGCCACTTGTTTTGTTGAATGAATATTAACTCCATAGCGTTGTAAAGTTCGTCTACTACTGGTTATTAAGTAAGATGTTCAGAACAAGTTCTCAGCTCACATGGTAACAGTGCTTGGGGAGGAGAGCGGGCCAAAGCTTCCAGGTACAAAACAAGTTTAAATTGAAATTTAAAAAATCAGAACCAATAAAATAGTGTGTTTGGATGTGGGAAGTCACAGCCAGATTTGTGAAAGGCGAATGTTAGTAAAGATGACTTGTGGAGAGTGATCACTCCTTCTGGTGAACACTACCAAGCCCTTAGGAGGAAAGCCATTGGAACAGCAGCAGCTGTCATACCTGCAGACAATGCCCCTGACACTTGCTTGTAATATATAATTGAAAAAGAGGATTCTTCCACAGAAACCGATCCTAATCAGTTGAGATCCTTGCAACAGCCTTGCCCTGTTTCTTTGGACCCATGTGCTAGTTCATCCCTTGATGTCACCCACTGTGTCTCATCCTTCATCCGACCTGACCCAAAGACACAAAGCAACTTAAGTCACAACTGGTGAGAATGAGCTTAGGGTGAAGACTTAGAAAACCAATGGCTGAATCAAAGCCCGTTTGCAGTTTGAGCCCTCGTCAATAGATCACTTTGACTCCCAAAGTAACAAGTAATCATTTCCGCAGTAAGAATAAGTTTGTTACTCTGTAAAACAATCCTGTCACACTCAAAGCCACCCACATCCTGGACATTTCAGTGTAAGCTAGACGCAGATCTCAATCGGTGTTGTGACCAGAATCCTGGTGTTGCTGCCCTCTCTTGATGCTCTCTCGTAGCTGCTGTTAGAAGAGAGGGAGCTGGATGTTGTCATGGATGTGAAGCGCGATGATGGAGTCTCCATAGAGATGGTGTTCTTTGCAACACTGCGCACAGGGGACAGGCTCTGTTGCTTCATCCTGGCCACTAGATCTTCTTCTGAGGAAGAGCTTGCTTCACCAATGCTGTTGCCGCAATCTGTGTCCAGCATCCACCGATAACTCAGGTATCTGAATATCTCCTTGACTGAGCACCTTCTCTCTGGTTCGATGGGCAGAAGTTTCCGGAACATACGGAGGGCGTCGTCGGTGAACCTCCTCCATTGTGACGGTATGTTGGACCCTCGACACTTCTGCCACCTTACGAACTCATCGTAGAAGGAGTCTGAGAGCAGGGCTTTCTCCCAGGGGAAGTTTCCCGTGAGCATGCAGAAGAGTAGCACCCCAAAAGCCCAGACATCAATGCTGTATTCCACGGAGAAGCCCTCGTGTTTGGAAGCATCGCAGAGCTCCGGGGCAGTATAAGGGATCGTGCCACTCACTCGCTTGACAGGTGTACCAGCTCGACGAGTCATTCCAAAATCTGACAGTTTAACCTTGCGGCACTCCTTGTCAAAGATAAGGATGTTCTCGGGCTTGATGTCACGGTGTACCAGCTTCCTGTTGTGAAGGTAGTCGAGGGCTAAGGCAACTTGGTGCACGCACCGCTTGGCAATCTGTTCAGGGAGACCAACCTTGGAGAGAATAATGGAACGCAGGTTACATTTGTTACTGGACTCTTCATTGTGAATTGGGCCACATCTCCCTCTCATTCAACTTTGAACACAGGAACAAAAAATGAACACTGATCTGATAGGTAGCCCAAGCCCAACAAAATAAAGGTCCCTGGAGAGATAAATACAGCGTGGAGACTGGTACAACGCTATTGAGGGCGTGCAGCGTAGGTTCACTAGGTTAATTCCCGGAATGGCGGGACTGTCGTATGTTGAAAGACTGGAGCGACTGGGCTTGTGTACACTGGAATTTAGAAGGATGAGAGGGGATCTTATTGAAACATATAAGGTTATTAAGGGATTGGACACATTAGAGGCAGGAAACATGTTCCCAATGTTGGGGGAGTCCAGAACCAGGGGCCACAGTTTAAGAATAAGGGGTAGGCCATTTAGAACAGAGATGAGGCAAAACTTTTTCAGTCATCTGTGGAATTCTCTGCCTCAGAAGGCAGTGGAGGCCAATTCTCGGGATGCTTTCAAGAATGAGCTAGATAGAGCTCTTAAAGATAGCGGAGTCAGGGGGTATGGGGAGAAGGCAGGAATGGGGTACTGATTGTGAATGATCAGTCATGATCACATTGAATGGCGGTGCTGCCTCGAAGGGCCGAATGGCCCACTCCTGCACCTGTTGTCTATTGTCTATCGAGGCTCTCATCTTCACACTAATCCCCATTAATCCTGTTTTAATTATCCCACATACTCATTCAATTCCCCACAGATTTGACCACTCATCTACACACTAGGGGCAATAACCTACCGACCTGCACTTTGGGCAAGGGAGGAAATGAGCACCTGGAGGAAGCACGTGTGGTCACAGGGTAAATGTGCAAACAGACTGGACCCGAAGTTGGGATTGAACCCACATCTTGGGTCCTGGGGGGCAACTGTGGGCAGTGGCTCTACTTGCCCCACCACTGGGCTTCCCTAAAGAAATTAAAACAGACTGACCCTTGAATTAAGGGATCCTGGACAAAGTGCTTGAAGATGAATCATAATGGATGAAGGATCTTTGTTCCAGAAATTGGGACACTAGACTTTTCCCCAAACCTG
This sequence comes from Rhinoraja longicauda, assembly GCF_053455715.1. Taxonomy (NCBI): domain Eukaryota; kingdom Metazoa; phylum Chordata; class Chondrichthyes; order Rajiformes; family Arhynchobatidae; genus Rhinoraja; species Rhinoraja longicauda. The sequence goes on from NC_135958.1 coordinate 63,227,514, forward strand.
GCATTTGGATCAAAAGTCAAAATATTTTTTAGTTAGAAGATTCCGGAGCCAGGGATGATGTGAAATTCAATAATTATGGGATTGGTGACTTTATGGAGTCATACAGCGTGGAAACAGGCTCTTCGGCCCAAAGGCCCAACCGACCGACATGCCCCATCTACAATACATAGACCCAAACTGCTGTAGGAACTCAACGGATCAGGCAGCATCTCTGAAGAAAAAGGATGGGTAGCTTTTTGGGTCAGGACCCTTCTTCAAACCCATTTACACTAGTCTTATCTGCCTGCATGTGGCCCATACCCATCTAAACATTCTATCCATGTACCTGTCCGAATGTTTTTTAGACTTTGTGATAGTACCTGCCTCAAATACCTTCTCCGGCAGCTCATTCTATAAAGCTACTACCCTTTATGTAAAACAGTTGCCCCTCAGGTTCCTATTAAATCTTGCCCCCCTCACCTTAAACCTATGTCCTCTGGTTCTTGATTCCCCTACTCTGGGTAAAAGTACATTTACTTTATCTATTCCTTTCATGATCTTATATACCTCTAAGATTACCCATCATTTTCCTGCGCTCCAAGGGATAAAATCCTAACCTGTTCAACCTCTCCCTATAACTCAGGCTCACAAGCCCTGGCAACATCCTCGTAAATCTTCACTGCACCTTTTCCAGTTTAACGATATTTTTCCTATAACACGGACAAAGAAAAGAACACAATACTCTAAATGTGGCCTCACCAATTTCTTGTACAACCATAAAATGACCTCTAAACTCATAGCCAGGGTGATGGGACCAAGACTTTAATAAAAGGAATGGGTAACAACTCGACCATTTTTAACCATGACAAAAAAAATGTTTTTATACAAAGATTCTCCACTTTCTCTTAATTATGAATATCCATGTTCACATCTTACTTTTCTTTTGGCTTTTATTTCACAGTAACTTCATTAAAAAAAAAGCAATATGGAACATCTAAACATAAATTGAGCATAAATGAAAATATTGCCTTTGGCATCCGGGAAGCACTGTAGCCCCCGCCCACTCTGGCCACCCCTCCACAGATGCTGCCTGACCTGCTGGGTTTCTCCAGCAGTTTGCTGAGGAACAATTGTGCCTTGTGTATGGAAGGCAACAGGATAATGACAAATGATCACAGAACTAAAGAACACTATAGAGTAGAAGGTGAAGCACAACATGAAGTTGCTTGTGTACCTGGGGTGGAATGATGTCAAACAGATCCCCTGCCATTGCATATTCCTGGGCAAACACATAATACTCATCAGTTTCAAAGGCTATTCCAAACATGTCAATGATGAAAGGTGAAGCTGACAGATAAAGGGAGATGCTGTATTCTCTGAGGAAACTCTTCAGTTTGGTGGTCTTCTTCCTCAGGAACTTCAAAGCCATTTTGGTACCTGCAGCGAAAGAAAATATCACTCATTCATTCACCTGGTGTGCTCATGGGCCCAATTATAACTGTTCAATGGATCTGTAGATTTTTTTTTTCAACCATTGGTAGAAGTGGGAGATAAAACCTGATGTTTAATACTTCAGGATGTTATAAAAGTCAGTCTTTGAACAAAAATCATAAAGTTTGCAGCTTGCACCAAATGTAGAATAAGCTGTGAGGGCAGTGCAACACTTAATAATCCCTAGAAACATATTTAACCTGCATGAACCGCAGTCTACTGAGGTACAGCTGCAGGATTCCCAATACAATAGGTCTATTTTGCATTGCCCTAAGACAATGCAAATATATTTGTGTTGCCTGAATACAATATTCGATGACCTGTACCTAAGGATTTCAAAGGAAGTGGCTGCAGAAATAGTGGACCTATTGGTTAAAATGTTTCAGAACTCACTAAATTTAGGGAGGTTATCAGAAGATTGGACAGGAGACAATGTGACTTCCCTGTTAAAAAGGACGGAAAACACAAGGTCGAGAAACTGCAGACCGGTTAGCTTAACCTCTATTATTGGTTACATGTTTGAGTCAATAATCAAGGAGGAAATAACTCATCATTTTGGAAAAATGAACATAATCAAAGCTGGTCGGCGTGGTTTTATGAAGGTTGAATCATATTTGACAAATTTGTTTGGAATCTTGAAGATGTGATGGGTCGAGTTCATAGAGGAGAACCTGCAGATGTAGTGTATTTAGACTTCTAAAAGGGACTTGACAAAGTGGACATTGTCAAGGCCGGTGCATAAATTAAGAGCCCAACTAGTCCAACCTGCCTACTTTTGACCCATATCCTTCTAAACCTATCTTATCCATGTACCGATCCAAATGTCTTTTAAACATCGTGATAGTACCTGCCTCATTACCCCCTCTGACAGCTCGTTCCAGAGCAAGTGGGGTATATTTGCAATACCCCAATAAAATGGAGAAATTGTGCCCATCCAGTCATTAAAAAATGAAATTAATTGTGCATTCTGGACATAAAAGCACTGTGTAAAGGCAAATATTTATTTCCTAGGGCACAATGCCTGCCCATTCCAACTGAATGATGACTGCACCATTGTACATGGAATAGAATCAGGAACTGGTCTTATTTTGCATTTCTAGTAATCCTGCAGCACTCCACTGATGCTTAAAGCAAACAAAGTGCCTGAGAAATGCAGGGTGAGAACACCTGCTCAAACTCAGAAATGTCTCAAAAATGCTTTGTGCGTGGAATTTGTTTGACATGGAGCGAGGCGCTGGTGTTATGTGGGCTGGCAGGAGGTGTCAGACATCACCTCCCTGGTTACTCAAAGAGATTGACCCAAATGAGGGTTTAAATCCAAAAACAGTCACTATGTTGCATATGTATTACTTGCTGGAGAGCTATTTTGGGTCATAAGTCCATCAACTAAATCTATTTTGATTTTGATCCAATTTACTGTCCCTTACTACCAAAGGTTTATGATGGAAATAACCAAGGCTCTGGATATTCAGTTCTCAGCAATGGATCCTTGGTGCCAACATGGGCCATTTCCTCTCTCCATGTCTTCAATGTTCAATATCTTAAGATCTGTCTCAGGATTAATGAAGGTCGATGGATCAATTGGTCCACTTCCTGTTAACTAGTCTCAACATTAATATCTTTATAAACAACAGCATTCATTTGTACAGGGCCTTAAATGGGATAGGGCATTTCAATGCACTCTCACATTTAATGCCCTATATAAATATATGCTGCTGTTTGTAGGGATATTACTTTTGAGCATAGTTGAATAAAAGAATGGGGCATCAGCAAGGGTGACAAAAGATTAGTTTTAAGGACGAGGTACAAAAAGAAATTCCAGAGCTCAACATCTGCACAGCTGGAACCCTTGCCATTAAAGGTAAGGCAATGGGAATCGGATGTGCAAGAGACCAGAACTACAGGAACAGACATTTTGGAAAGTTGTCGATGGTTAGAAAGACAAAGAAGGCTGAGGAACTGGAGGGGAAGAGGGCTGCGAACGTGAGAATAAGAAGGATATTGAAAAAAGAGTGGTATCTGATACGATGTGATTCCTGAACAAATCACCATCAAGGAGATTTGAGCTGGACTCTGTACTCTGTTTAGTGGTGAGCAGTTTGAACACTGAGGAAATACTGGGAATGGACTGTTGGGCAATTAGTGAGCTGAAGTGCTGCATTACTGCTTCCCGCTGTTCAAGGAAGCTCAGAGTCTAAATGGGGCCTCTGGAGGGAACAAACATTCAAGGACACATGTCCTAACACCTTGGGACACCCAGGCATAGATACAGTCCCAGCCACTGAATGGTCCTCCTGCAGAATGTGGGAAGTCAGGGAAACTGCTGGTGCCCCTGATGACTAGGACAAAGCAGGTGGGCCATGGCATTTCCGCATGGTAGGCTGCTCTGGAAGATTAGATCGCATTGGATCCAAGGAGAACTGGCCGAATGGATAGAATTTTTTTCTTCATGGAAGGAAACAGAGGGTGATGGTGGCAGATTATTTTTCGGGCTGGAGACCGGCGACTAGTGGCGTACCTCAAGCTTTGGTGCTGGGGCCATTGCCGTTTGTCATCTACGTCAATGATTTTGGATGAGAACGTACAAGACATGATTAGTAAGTTAGCAGGTGATACTAAAGTGAGTGGTACTGTAGATAGTGAAGATGATTGTCATAAATTGCAGCAGGATCAGGTGGGCTGAGGAATGGTTGATGGAGTTTAATCAAAGGGTGCAAGGTGTTCCATTTTGTAATGTCTAACCAGTGCTGGAGCTTCACAATGGCAGTGTAATAGCACAGAGGGATATTGCAGTGCAGGTACACAGTTCCTCAAAAGTGGTAGATAGGATGGTCAAGAAGCATTTTGGCACATTGGCCTTCATCAGTCAGAGTATTGAGCATAGAAGTTGAGAGGTCATGTTATAGTTGTACAGGACATTGGTGAGGGCACATTTAGAGTATTGTGTTCAGTTTTGGACACCATGTTATAGGAAAGATGTTGTCAAGCTGGAAAGGGTATAGAGAAGATTTACAAGGATGTTGCCAGGACTTGAGGGCCTAAGTTATGGGGAGTGGTTGAGCCAGTTAGGACTCTATTCCTTGTAGCGCAGGAGGAGGATGGGTTTTCTTAAGATAATGAGAGGAATAGATATGGTAAATGTACAAACTTTGACCCAGGGTTGGCGAATCTAGAACCAGAGGACATAGGTTTAAGGTGAGGGGGAAAAAATGTAATAGGAACCCAAGGAGCAACCTTGTTTTCACACAAGGGTTAGTAGGTGTATGGAATGGGTGAGGAGGTAGTTGATACAGGTACTATCACAATGTTTAAGAAACATTTGGACAGGTGCATGGGTAGGAAAGGTTTGGAGAGATATGGGCCAAACGCAGCTAGGTTGATAATGGGGCACGTTTGTCAGTGTGGGTGAATGGCCTGTTTCCATGCTCTATTGGTAAATTTTAGTTTAATTTAGTTTAGTTACAGTGCAGAAACAGGCCCTTCGGCCCACCGATCAGCGATTTCTGCACATTAACATTATCCTGCACACACTAGGGACAATTTTTACATTTACCAAATCAATTAACCTACAAACCTCTACGTCTTTGGAGTGTGGGAGGAAATCGAAGATCTCGGAGAAAATTAACGCGGTCACGGGGAGAATGCACAAATTCCATACAGACAGCACCCGTGGTCGGGATCGAACCTGGGACTCTGGTGCTGCAAGCGCTGAAAGGCAGCAGCTCTACTGCTGCACCACTGTGCCGCACAATCGGGGTTAAATAATTAACAATGGAGTAGGGGTAAGGATCCTGGTCTGCTGAGCAGGTTACAGGGTTGCTAGGGTCAGAAGTCCATAATTCCAGCAATCAAAAATGAATCCCCAAGACTTTGTAAAACTGTTCTCAGGAGAAAAACCATAGTAATTACAAAAATATTTATTTCCTCATTCTCAAAGATAATTAAGAAAATTAGGGTTTCAAAGAATAGAAGATGGAATGGGAGCATGTTTAACGGGCTGGGGCAGTTGGAGCTGGGGGGTGACTTCCCAGATATTCAATCATACTCTCCAACATTCCTCCGTGTTAAACAGCTGGAAGACATTTTTCTGCCAGTGTGAAACACGAGTGATTAGTTCAGTTTAGTTTAGTTTAGAGATACAGCGCAGAAACAGGCCCTTCAGACCACTGTGTCCTCACCAACTAGTGATTCCCACACATTAACACTAATCTACACTAGGGCCAATTTTTACATTTATACCAAGCCAATTAACCTACAAACCTGTACGTCTTTAGAGTGTGGGAGGAAACCAAAGTTCTCGGAGAAAACCTATTAAACCAACTAAACTAAACAGGTTATTTCTGTTTATTTTAGTGATACAGCATAGAAACAGGCCTTTCAGTCCACCGTGTCCACGCCAATCATTGATCACCCATACTATGTTCTGTGTCCTACAAACACTAGGGGCAATTTACAGAAGCTAAATTAACCTACAAACCTGCACGTCTTAGAATGTTAAAGGAAATTGGAGCACCATGCATTCACAGGGAGAATGTTCAAACTCCACACAGACAGCACCCGTAGTCTAGATTGAACCTGGATCTCTGGCACTGTGAGGCAGCAGCTCTACTGATGTGTCACTGTGCCACCTATTATAACATTTCAATTCCATCTGCTACTGCTCTGCTGAACCTTTAATCTGATTTATATCCTATTAGTTTAGTTTGGAGATACTGCGTGGAAACGTGTTGTTTTACAGCACCCAGACGAGAATCTTTTGGCTGTAAGTCATCCATGAGCTCATGTGATTTCCAGATTGTGGATGTGTGAGGTGGAGTTGTGCTGTGAGCAAGTACCCTGCCTTTGGGAGTGTGGTGGGAGATCTTGAATAACATCCTTCGAGCTACCTTTGCTGCTCCCTGCTTGAACAACTGTGCCCCAATGTAATGAAAATGAAAAACGAGTTGCAGTTGTTGAAAATCAGAAACAATATAAAAAAATGCTGGAAACACTTAGCGAGTTGGACAGTTTTGGTAGGAAGAGAAACAGGTTGATGTTTCAGGTCAGATGGTCGGTCTCCAAACCTAAACATTAACACTTTCTCACTCCACAGATTCCGCCTGACCTGCTAGGTTTTTCCAGCATTTTCTGCTTTTGTTGCATGCCCCAGTACAATGCCTGATTGGTTCCATATCAGGGAACTACATATTTGGTGGCTTCCTTTACATCAGTGAGATTAAACGCAGATGACGCAACAGCTTTGCTGAGCATCTGCGCCCTGTCCGCCATGCCATCTGGATCTCCCGATTGCCAGCCATATCAATTCCCCTCCCTATCCTCACACTGACCTGACCGTCCTCGACCTCCTCCTGCCAGGTTATGGCCAAACACACGCTAGAGGAACAGTACTTCATATCCCGTCCGACGGCATGAACAATGAATGATCTAATTTCAGGTAACCAGCCATGCCCCTCCACCCCCACCTCCTCCTAGACCCTCCATAAATGCAGATACACCCACATTTACCCTTTTCTCCAATTACATGCTGCCCCCTTTCATCCAGTTTCTTCTCCGCCGTCTCCATCTTTCCATCATCCACGGCCTCCCTCCCTCTCTCCCTAACTCGTCCCTTGTTTGGTCTCATACTGCACCTTCCGTCCCCATCAGATGACATCATCTGGCCCCTGGTAACCTTCACCTATCACATCCCAGCATTTGTCCTCATTTCCATCCCTTACTACCCACCAATCTACCCCTCCTCTGGATCCACCCATCGCATGCCAGCGTTTGCCCAACCCTCTCACCTCTTTATACTGGCTATTTCCACTCCATGCTTTCAGGCAACAGGAGGGGTCACAACCCAAAACATTTGACTGCACATTTCTCCCCTCGGATGCTGCCTGACCCATTGAGCCATCCAGCAATTTGTCTCTTGCTCCACATTCCAGCATCGGCAGTCTTTTGGTTCTCCCAGTTTGGTATACCCTGGGCCATTCTTACATTCCACAGGTACCCAACACTACCATTCTGAGATTCTGATGTTGCTCCCTCCAAAGCTCATAACCTGAACTCACCCATGTTCTCCCCCCCCCCCCCCCCCTCTAATCTCCTGACCATATAAGGAGCACATTATATGGAAACCCTCAGGGAGGTGCAGGAGACCTTTGATTTATATCCCAACCCAATGGAGTCAAAGTGGGAAGAAATTGTTAAGTCCAGGGATGGCTGGTACTCCAGCAATACCAAAGGAATCGACAATTTCAATACTGGCATACAGCACAGCTATGAAAACTCACCAAGAGTGTGGGAGTCAAGTACTCCGTTAGATGTGTGAAATCTATAAATATATTAAATATGTTTAAAGAGTCACAGATTTATTTATCTTTTCTCGTTCCTTAAAGAAAAGTCAATGTAGTATATGTAATATCTGTTGTGAATAATGCTACTTTAAGACTGACATCTTTTCAAGTATTGTATCATGTGATGAACTGCTCTTTGGGTTTAAGAGAACGGTCTAGACAGATGGACGGTGAAGAACTCTTGATTAAACCACACTCTCTTTGTTTGAGCTGAATGAATCTTATGTCTCTACATTTGAAAATGAACTTCATTAGAGTTAACAAACCCACAGACAGAGATACTTCATAATTTTCCAGACCTGGGATTCCATTACCAACCCTTGCCCACAATCCCTCTCTCAAACACGGTCACAAGGTTTTGGAGTAGAATTAGGCCATTTGGCCCATCGAGTCTACTCCGTCATTCAATCATGGCTGATCCTCAATGCTGCCATCCTCACCTCCCATCACAGCACAGATCCTGATCAGGCCAATGGCTGCTGGCCTTTCTGATCACCTACCCACTCATAGCCCTAGTCCCACCAACTGAGGGATACTCTTTCATTTCAGAAGATTATAAGGCAAGGCCAGTCATCCCGAATAGCCAATGTGGTGCACTGACAAGCCCTTGTGCCTATCTGCCCAATCAACTGGGAAATGGACAGCAAAATGGCAGATGGAATTTAACGCAGGCATGTGTGAGTTTGAGAAGCTAAACCAGGTAAGGACATGTACAATGAATGGCAGGGCAGGAACCTAAGGAATTGATCAACATCAATGCAACAGCCAATGAAGCAAGCATGCCATACACCTTCTTCACCAGCCTGTCTACCACTTTCTAGGAACTATGTAGCTGTACTCTTCAGTCTTTCCCCAGAGAACGTTGTTGAACAGAGACTGAGGTATATACGTTTATGGTTCCTTGACAGTGGTGACAGGTAGACAGGCTGGTGAAGAAGACATACTGTGGCATTGAGTACATCATATTACAGTGTGCGAACGGTTCTTTGGGCTGCACTTAGATTATTGTTTCCAGTTCTGGTGGCCACTCAAGAGGAAGATGTGGTGAGTAAGCTAGAGAAAGTGCAGAAAAGATTCACATGGATGTTGGCAGGACTGGAGGGTTTGAATTACAAGAAAAGATTGGGCTCCAACCGTTTCCCTGAAGCAAAGAAGGCAGAGGGAAAACCTTATAGAGGCTTATGAAATCACGATGGACATAGATTGGGTAATTAGTCAGTCTTTTTCCCAAGATAAGGGAGTCTCAAACTACAAGCCTGAAGTTAAAGGTGAGTGAAGGAAGACTTTAGGGGGATCCGAGAGGCAGGTTTTACCACACAGGGTGGTGAGTATGTGGAATGAGTTGTCAGGGCAGTGGAAGAGACAGATACCATTATAATGTTTAAATAATTTTTGGACAGCTACACGGATAGGAAAGATTTAGAGGGATATGGGGCAAACATTGGCAAATGAATTAGTATCTTAGTTGGCATGGATGAGTTGGGCTGCATAACTATGAATCAGTGTTGATATCCCAATTTTGGGAGCTGTGATATGGATTGCAAACAGGCAGCATTCAAAGTTATGTTGTAAACTTAAAGAAATAAAACTGGATTTGCCTTGAGAGAAATGTTGAGTTTGACGTTTACATTCTCCATGCTGCCAATAATCTAATCGCTTTTTGAACCTTAGAATCAACTCTGATGTAAATGGAGCTTTTTTAAAAATTGGAAACTAATAATCGAACCTCTCTCTCTCCACACTGACTAAAGCTTTAGCCTAGAATGAGGCCAACCAAAAATGAAAAAAAAAATTGCCCATAAATAAAAGGTGAGATGGCTGCAAATACCTAGCAGGTCATATAGCATCTGTGATAGGAGAGAGAATGTTTCAGGTCCAATTCCCTTTGTCAGAACCCGGACTGACTCTGTTTTCACTGATGATGCCTGACCTGCTGAAGGTATCCAGCATTCTCTGGTTTTACATCAGATTTCCAAAAATCAGCAGCTTTCTGTTTTCAGGTCCTTCTCATTGCTATGTGATCTTACACACTCCTGCTGCTAGCTGTAGGTGTAGAAGAAGTCCATTTGGCCCGTCATGTCCATACTACTTCACCCTTTTTCCATCCCTCCAGCAAGCTGCAAATTTCTCTTTTTGAAATATTTATTCAATTCCCTCAGGAAGTTGGGAATCTATTTCTATCAGCAGTTCAAACAGTGCAGTCCACATCAGTGCTACTCACTGAATTGTTTTAAAACATACCAGCTTGTTTCCCTCATGATTTATTTTTTGCCTGGTTTTGTTAGCTTTGTTCTCCTTCATCAAATTATATGGAATCCTCCTGAAACCAATGAAACAAACTCCTCAGGGCGTGGTCACCACTGGGTATTCAAGGATAACTGATCAACTCCAGGCACAGAAACTAATACTGGCTGAGTCACTTCAGAAAATGGCCGACCTGTGTTGGCAGCATAGGGCCAATCTGGATAAACATAACATGATTCCTTCCCCAAAGGACTTCAGTGAATCAATTGGGTTATTATATAGTCTTGAAGTGCAATATCAGGTCTGAACTTATATTGATTAGTTGGGCCCTGTTAGATGAATGCCACTGAAAAGAATAAAGTATGGTCTGAGGGTGTACCACCTTTTTGGAATTAGGCAGATGGAGTATATAGATACAGGGAGGAAGGCCCAGGTGCTGTGCCTGTAGCTAATAAAGCATTTTTTGGGTCACTGTTATGCAAGAAATACAACGGCAAAACACCCTCTCAGAAACAGCAATTTGAAAATGATAAGGCCATCCTGTTGAGTTGAGGAGGTAAATGTTAAACAATATTGCGGAATAGAACTGGGCCATGAAATCTTTTACCTGACTGAGAAATCAGACTGAGTAACACCTCCTCAGAGGGAAGACACTCTCTCAGGAATGCAGGCATGGATTTTGTGCTAATTTCTCAAGCCTACACCCTTATTTGGTAGCTCTCTCTCCTCTGACCAAGAAGGTTGTAGGCTATTGCATTTTTACATATTACAGTGACCCAAAAATACCATTAGTTTCAAAGAGCTTTGGGGATATGTTGAGAAGTGAAATAAATGCAAGCTATTTATTTTCCATAATGGGTTCAGAATTTCTCCCTGATGACGTTCATCGTTGGGTTTAAATGTCACAGACAGGCAGCAATGCAGAAACAAATGCTCACATATAAAGAATGCACACACAAGGTGGTATAGTGCACAGGAACGCAAACTGGGCTGGTGCATGGAATTAATAGTCCTATTGTCAGGCTCATATTTAGCTTCCTATTAAATTCCTATTGCAGAGCTCAGAACTGCTGTATATCCCTCCACCCAAGGTGTGGCCCCACGGCATTTCTTATTCTGGAACTGTTGGTTGTGTTAACACGTCAATGGCCGCATCATGAACAGGTTTGTGCTGTTACCACAAGGGCTGAACCTGATGCAGTCACACCTGTAGGTGAACACACCTAGGGTATGGACAATAAATACACTGCTCTCAAAATAACTAACTCAACCACACAGAGGACACTGGAAAATCACCAAAGGTGATATTCCCAAGCTGAGCCATACAATTGCATGGCACTTTACTGTGTGTGTGGGCCCTTCACAAGGTGAATTACCATCAAGCTTAGGGCCTGCTTTTACGTAGATAAGTGGAGCAAAATAAACAATACTCAGTGCGCTTTGCAGTTAGTGACGAATGTTTTGTGCATGGCCATGGTTATAATGTGGGGAAAATACTTTCTAATTGGTACACAACGTGTCCTCACAAATAGTACTTAAATAAACTATTCTGGTAATGTTTTGAAAGGTAAATATTGGTCAGCAGGTAAGTTGACTGCTATTATTATTTGCAATAGAATCATGTCCATGTGAGAAAGGATGAAGGCTTTATTTAACATCCCACAGAGAAGTCTGACAATTCTGACAGTGTGGTGCTCTCACTAAGGTATGTTTCAGCTTCTGTATTGGGGAATACCAGCTAGGACTTGAAGACTTTGGTAATTAATGAAAATGGTCAAGCTTTTAGGATTGGCCAAGAACTTGAGTTCACCGAAATTCACGCCTGAACTTGTGAATAAATTCTGAGCCAGAGTGAGTGCATCCATACCCAGGCTCGAGGGGACATACCCAAGCCTGGGTCAGAGGGAGTAGGTCAAACATAGGTTGGAATGAGCATACTGGGCCCTCAGCAAAGTGCAAGGTGCTCCACCATGGGTCAGAGTGGCTGTACACAAACCTACACTTAGGTAGGCTTTCTCATTATGTGGACATACATTCAGGCATTTCAGCTAGAGTCCAAGGTTTTTGGTGTGCACCATCTAACTGTGTAATGCCAAAGAATAAATGTGTGTGAAACATTTCCTGGTGATGGTGTCACAGAGCATGGAAACAGGCCCTTCAGCCCAACTTGTCCATGCTGAGCAGAATGCCCACCTACACTGCACCCATTTGGCCATAATTGACCCCTATCCCGCTAAAGCTTTCCTATCCACGTGCCTGCCCAAATTCCCTTAACTGTTGTTAATGTAAAACATGTCCCCTGAGAGTTTGTTTCATATACCCACCACCATCTGTGTGAGAAAGTTACCGCTCAATTTCTTATTAAATCATTCCCCTCTCCTTAAATCTATGCCCCTTGATTGTTGATGTCCAAATCCTGGGACAAAGGCTGATGGCATTCACCATATCTATGTCATTCATGATTTTATAGATCTCTGGCAAATCTCCGACATTCCAAGGAGTAAAGTACCAGTCTGCCTAATCCCCTCCGATAACTCAGTCCCTCAAGTCCTGGCAATATGCTTGTAAATCTTTTCTGAACTCTTTCCAGCTTAATGGCATCTTTCCTACAGCTTGGTGATCATAATTGAACAAATTGAACAAAGCTAGCCTGTTTGCTAGCTTTAAACTGAGACATTGCATGTTGCATGCACCTGAATTGTACCTACCATCTACAAAATGAACAAGGTTACTTGCCCGGCTACTCCAATGATACCACCCAAACCCATGACTCTATCACCAGGAAGCACACAAAGGGCATCGAGGACGTACCTCCACGAGAGATAATGCAGCTGTTCAAGGAGATGGCCTACCACCCCCTTCTCAAGAGCGATTAGGGAGGGGCAACAACTGCTGGCCTTGACTCCACAATCCAAGACCGAAGTAGTATTTAACTGAGCATGACATGGTTACATAGTTGGGTGTTATAGAGGAAATTCAGTATTGCAACTAAACAACAGCAGCAACATATTTAAAAAGCACCTTAATGCAAACATATCTGCATAGTTCCAGGAATTAGGTCCGAAGCAGCTGATAACATGGTGATCACTTGGGGGCAATGATTCAAGAGCATCAAGCCACCATCCCTCTGACACTCGTTTCAGAGGGTAATCAAGCAGAATGAGGAAGGCAGAGAGGAGGCCCTGAAGGGATTAAATACTAGTATGAAATAGTAATTTGGGCAGGAGGAGTGGAATATGATATGGGACAGGAGAGGGTAGTGGTGGGGATGGGGTGGGGAGGGGGGGGGGGGGGGGGAGGGGATGTTGAAGCTGGAATAACTAAGGGTAGAAATGTTGGGTGGATTCTGGTGGGGGAAACTGGTAATTAACTTGATTTAGCCTTGATGCTTGGTATCAAAAGGTGGTTTCAGTACAGTCCAAAGGTACTGACTGCAGTGAAGAAGGACCATCTGCAATTGGTACATACCTCTGACTTTATGGATAACCAAGTCCACCTTGCCATAGGTGCCTTTTCCCAGCTCCCTAATCACCTCGTAGTACTTATTCACCTCCAGCCTTTCCAGGTTCTGAGCTGTCAGCAACTGAAGCTCCTCCAGAACATCGTTGCTTCCACGTGTCATCAGTGAAGAATTCATGGTTGCAGGAGGACCAAACGTGTATCAAAGTTAGCTCCGGCACTGCCCTCAGATCCTTCTCCCTGTGGGAAGATAAAACTTGGTGAAAACCTGTCATTTTCCCCAGGCTGAATTCTTACACCCTATTAAAGCTGGAAATGAAGACTCAATCACATCTAAGCAATAAACTAATCTGTGCAGGTTTCAATTCGCAGTGTTTCTCTTGCAGCCTCTTGAACTCCAAGGAATATATGTTATATATGTTATATGTTATATGAATAAAGTCTAAGCTTGCCCAACCTCTGCCTATAACTCAGACTCCAAGGTCCTGGCAAATTCCAATCCAAAAAACAACCTTCCACCACTACCCTCTGCTACTTACTGGGATGCAAATTCTGGATCCAGTTAGCTAGTTCAACTTGGATTCAATGCGATCTAACCAGAATAGCCGAGTATGCAAAACCTTCTTCAAAAACACAATCAAATTGACATGAGACACGATCTCCCAAGTACAAAATCATGTTGATTATCCCTAATCAACTCCTGGCTTTCCAAACTCATGTATATCTTATCCCTCAGAATCCTCTCTTCCATAGTGTCCTTGAATATATCTAATCATGCCTAGGAGGTTTATCTACCTTCATACGTCTTAGGATATCCAGCACCTCCTCGACTGTAATACGGACAGTCATCAACTACAGTACAGTGGCGCAGCTGGTAGAATCGCTGCCTCATAGTTCCAGAGATCCAGGTTCGAATTTGGCCACAGGTGCAGTCCGTGCAGAGCTTACACTTTCTCCTTGTGACGGCATGGATTTCCTCTGGGTGCTCCGGTTTCCTCCCACATCCCAAAGATGTGCAGGTTTGTCAGTTAATTGGAAACTGTAAATTGCCCCCTGACGTGCAGGGAGTGGTTGCGAAAGAGGGATAACATAGAACTAGTGTGAACGATTGATCGATGGTTGGCATGAACTTGGTGGGCCGAAGGGCCTGTATCCACGCTCTATCAATCAGTCACATCTCGATTAACTGTCCCCAGCTCCTTAATCTTTCATTATGGCAAAAACAGGCGACCATGTTATTATGGGCATGGTCCTCCATATTATTGAGGACCATGCCCATATCTTGTGGCTTCACACATAGATGACCGTTTTGGTTTCTGAGGGGCCCTGCTCTCTCTTTGGATTCTCCTTAATCTTATCTGACAGTGCCATCCCATGTCCCCTTTTTGCCCTCATAATTTCCTTTTCCATATGTTTCCCAATCTCTTCTACTCCCCCAGGGATAGCACAATCCCTGCTGCCTGCACCTGATCTTTGTCTCCTCTGTTTTCCTCACCACAGCCTCAATTTCTCTCATCATGTAGGATTCCTTACTCTCACCTGTCTTGTCCCTCACTCTGACAGGGACATGCATACCTTGAAATCTCACAATAACCATTTTAAAAGCATCTGGACATCACTTTGCCGCAAACAATGTAACAATGTACTCCTATCAATTTTTGCAAGTTCCCGCCCAATGCCATCAAAGTTGACCTTGCCTCAATTTAGGAATTTAGCTTGTGGACCAGCACTATTTTAAAGCTAATAGAACTATGGTTGCTGGTCCCAAAAAGCTCCCCAAGTCACTTAAATCACTTGCCCTGCCCAATTCCCTAAAAGTAGGTCAAGCTGTGCTCTCTCCCTTGTCAAGGCCTCTGCATGTGTCTGGGGAAACATTCCTGAATACATTTCACAAATTCCATCTCATCGAAGCCCTGAGCACTCAGACTGTCCTAGTCTACATCAGGAAAGGGAAAATCCCCTACTATGACAATCCTATCACAGCATATTTATGTTCCTCTAATTTCTGTTGACTACTTGGGGGCCTATAGTACAATCCCAACAAGGTGATCATCCCCTTTTTAATTTCTCTGCTCCATCCATATAGCCTCCATTGCAATGTCATCTCGGACTACTGCCATAATATTCTCCTTAATCAATAAAGCAACACTTTTAGCCCCATCTCTATCTCAACTGTTGTACCTGTACCCTAGACCATTAAGCTGCCAGTCCCGTCCCTTGCTTGGCCAGATTTCAGTCCAGGCCATGAGTTCATCTACCATGCTGGTGAGATCTCTAGCATTGAAATAACGCAATTGAATCCAACCATCTTTTTTCCCTCTCTACCATGCTCCTGCCTATCCGATCCACTGAATTTACTGTCATTTCCTTCTGTAACACTAGCAAAGCTGCTTGCCAGGATATCAGTTCCCCTCCAGTTCATGTGCAACCCGCCCCTCTTGTACAGGTCATTTCTGCCCCAGAAGTTATGCCAATGGTCCAAAAATCTGATTCCTGGCCCAATGCATCAACTCATCAGCCAGGCACTCACATGAGCTATATTCCTATTCCTACCCTTGGTGGATCATTAGATAGCAAACATGTGCAATCTGGTCACCACTCTATAACTATACGGGGTGTCAATACACAGATCAAACTAGTTATCACTGGAACTAAAATTGAAACGCTGAGTAGGTTGGGCAGCATCTGTGGAGAGAAAGAACGATTGTTGCAGTGTCATTTGGATTAAACGTTGCCAGGCAGTTTAACAAATAGAATAAAAGATTGCCTTCTGTCCAATATGCAACAGTAGTTTGGTAAAGCCACTCTTCTGATCAACTCCATCATGTTCACATCTTTTAATTAGCTTAGAGATACAGGGATGTGTGAGGTAGGAATTGCCCATGAAGTTTGCACTTCCAGGCACAACACATTGCCAAGAGGAGCTTTTCTACCCTGCTGTATTCCAAGCAGAAACATCTCATTGAATAATGGGATCTAGAAGTAGAAACAAGGAACTGCAGAAGCTGGATAGACACAGAATTCTGGAGTAACTCAGTTGGTCAGTCAGCATCCCTGGAGAGCATGAATAGCTGGCTTTTCAGGTCAGGACTCTTCCTCAGCCTGAAGTAGGTTACCGATCTGAGGAATGGGATCTGTGAAAGATATAATAACATTCATCCTGCACTCTGTATTCTAAGAGATTTGCAAGTAATGAACAACATTTGGATTGGAGCTATTAATGTAGCAAATGATTAACACTGTTCAAGTTCCCTCAAATGCCCCACAAATCAGTGCACAAGTAGTCCATTGTGGGAGCAAATGACAACGTTGGCCATGAGATCTATGTGGAGTAAAAAAAAGCTCTTCGTGGCAAGGTGCAGTGCCTGAAAATAAACTTAGTGGGCAAACCAAACGCTACCTCTTAAACCCCTGTATCGCTAGGCAAATTAAAAGGTGTGAAGATGGAGTTGATCAGAGGAGACACTCTTTTGGGGTCATTTTATAGGTTGAAGATTGTGAGGGTCATGCAGTGCCTCCTCCAGCCCCATGGTGGCGTATTAGCATCTTGGAGACTGGCTCAAAATCACAAGATGCAAGGTCCAGAAAGATTCTCAGGTCAATAAGGGACTACAGAGAAGGAAATATTGAATCAGAGAAGGTTCCATAAACAGCTTGTTGGCAAAGCCGCCACCAAGCCTGAAACTGGGCCACATGGGTTTCAACATCTGAGGTTCCGACTCTAGCCACAACTCCTCAGCCAGGCATTCACTGGAGTTATCATCCTATTCCGACCCTCAGTAGATCATTAGATGATCATACCGGGGCAATCTGATCACCACTCTTTGATTATGCAGTACACAGATCAAACTAGTTATCACTGGAACAAGATCTGAAATGCTGAGTAGGTTGGGCAGCATCTGTGGAGAGAAACAATGAATGTTTCAGTGTCATTTGGACCAAGGCAGCTTTCAAATAGAATAAAATATTGCCTCCTGTCCAATATACAAACAGTAGATTGGTAAAACATCTCTTCTGGTCAACTGCATCATGTTCACATCTTTTAATTAGCTGAGGGATACAGGGTAGGATTTGCCCACTAACTTTGCACTTTCAGACACATTGCCAAGAGGAGCTTTTTTTTTACTCCACTCCCCTGCTGTATCTGAGCAGAAACGTCTCATTAATGAAAACTTGGTGGGCAAATCCTACCCTGTATCTCTAGACCAATTAAAAGGTGCGAGGACGGAGTTGATCAGAAGAGATGCTCTTTGGGGGTTATTCTTTGGTTGACCATTGAGAGGGTTCCTGCAGTTCCTCCTTCAGCTCTGTGGTGGGGTATCGGCACCTTGGAGTCAGGCTCAAAATCACAAGATGTCGGGTCCCGAAAGCATTTCAGGTTAATAAGGGGCCACCGAACAGTAACCACGAATTCGGAGAAGATAGACACAAAAAAACTGGATTAACTCAGCGGGACAGGCAGCATTTCTGGAGAGAAGGAATTTCCTTCCTACTCTGCTCGAATCAGAGAAGGGTTTCAGTCGGAACCTGGACCACACGTGCTTGAACGTCTGAGATTCAGAGTCTTGGATCTCAGGGAGATCTATGCGACACTGAAATCGGATTTTACATGTCAGAGAAACCGGGAGAGCAATCAGCCTGCTTCTGAAGGCGGTCTGAAGAATTGTCCCGACCTGAAAATTCATCTATTCATTTTCTCCAGAAATGATGCCCGACTCGCTGAGTTACTCCAGCAATTTGTGTTTGTCTTTGGTATAAACCAGCATCTGCAGTTCTTTTTTTTAAAATTACAGCTGCTTCTGTGGGCAATGAGATGCTGGCCAATGTAGGCTTGCATTGGGGGTAATGCCCCCGTTGTACTGATGCGGTTCCAGGGAGCCCATGGGCCAGGGAGATCCTCTTTTCCTTTCATCTGATGGCACCACACGGCAGTCCTTCGCTTCCAATGCAAAGGCAGAGAGAGAGAGCACGTTCCTTGAACTCTTCCTGCGATCTTGTTTACAAGACACATTCTTGCACCCTCTACAGGCGGCCGGCCGGCCGGCCGGCCAGCCACACAGTAAGCGCTCCTCCCCGCTCCCCCTCTGCAACCTCGTCTGCCCGCTTCCATTGAACCAGGAGACTGGCACCGAGCCGTGGGCACCGAGATGGCCATTTGGGATGGTTGTACGTTGAAATACTCGAACAGCTCACAATCGATCAAACACACCGAAATACAAAACGTGAGTAGGGATTGACCGAACTGTGAACACTGCCAGATGGAGAGACGCTGGAATAAAGACTCCCCCCGCCCTCTCCTCGCCTTTGCTCCCTTTCCCAGTGTGTCCTCCCCTCCCATATCCCTCACCCGCATCAATCCACTACCTCTTACTTTAGATATTTTCTTCCACGTATCTCTTTTTTTCTTCCCGTTTCCGAACTTCGTTTCTCTCTCTCTCTCTCTCTCCCTCCTGCTCGGTCGGTGCGAATCCTTTCTCTTCTCCATCCGCCCCTCCTCCCCGCTCCATTCATCGCTAATACTGCGTGACCTGCCTGCCTGATGCTCACTCCACATCGCATCACATCAGCCCTAGTGCCTTTCAGAACCGATGCTTGTAAATAAAGCGTCACCTTCAGCCCGCCCGAAAAAAGATACGACCAATATTAATCCCGTTTAGTGTCCCTGTCTCCGCAGTCCTTGTTATGAAGATTTTAGCCATAAAGGATTTGGTGCCCAAGGGTAGTTTAGTCAGGGAAATATTCAAAGCCATAGAGGAGGGTGGTCTGGAGATATTGAAATACTTTGTAAACTGGCGCAATCTAAATTGCGTCGTTTAATCAAAACAACATGAAACAAACGGTGAAATATTAGGATGCGAAAGATACATTCGTTTTCATGACGCCTTAATTTTAAAAGGTGATTCACACACATTAATATTTGAGACCCATAGAATGACAAATGCAGAATGCCAATGGAATGCCAATTGAACCTCTGAAAAAATATCTGATTCGTTCAATCCCCGTGCAATTGTAAATATACACCCCTTCACTCTTAAAAGTTATTGTTGGATTTTCGTCCGCAGTCTTTCTGGCGGCGTATTCCAGGAATATAACAAATCTGCGTTAAAAAAAAAAACCCCATCTCTTTTGCCAAATATTCAAACCAAAGAGATGTTTAAGGTACAAATATCTTTGGCGATCATTGATTAAAAGGAAGGGTGTTTCATATTAATATTACAACAAATATTTACGACGCGCAGAGAAGAGTGCCCGGGACACAAACAATGACTAGATCAATAAACATGAACAAGACACAACGCCAGAGATCCAGGCTTGGGCGGGGGGCAGAGCCACAAAGACAATGGTATCAGGCACGTTTAGTAAACAAAAGAGGTGGGCTTCAGTGCAAGCAACATTGCATGCACACCTTGACAAGCAGATCTGGCCAGACAGCTATTGCTGCCTTGGCTAAAACATTGGAGTAAAGACTCCTGCTGTTGTCAACCGCGACCGTCACTACCAAGTAAACACACGCTAAGTGAATCATTCATTTGTAAATCTTTGAGCACCGGCCTTTTATCTAAAGCAACATCTACATCACGTCCGATTCTGACAGATCTTTATAAGACGTGTTTGTTTAAGGTAGAGATTATTACTGTTGACAACAAAATAAACCCTTTTTTCCTCTGAGAACCTTATTGACAATCCCTCTTTTGAAACGGTTCGGATCACTCGTTTCTCTCTGTTCGTCAAATGCAAAACGAAACCGTCGTTTTCGCAACATCTCCCAGGCGTGGCACAGTTGAAGTGATTCTTTTGTTTATTAAAAGCCAATTAAAATCCTGTTTTGAGATAACAGTTTCGAGAAGAGACTTCCACGGTGCCGCAGCGCAGCGACATAAATAACCAAGGAACAGGGGCACTGTCTTCAGCCGGTCCCAGCGAAGCAGTCCGCTGCTGCAGATGTGCCAGCGGTTACCTTGCAGGTTACCTCGCAGCCTCTCATTCCGCATTCCATGCAATGTTTTGACAGAGTTATTTACTGTCCTCCGTGCCTCCTGCCCTTCCAGATAGGCAAGCTCCACGTACTTGTGTGCGTGTGCCGGCGAATATAAATATATATATATATATATATAGCAATATTGCAATACATATATGCAATTAAAATTTTACAATATAGGGCGGAAAAAACGTGCAACTAATAGATACAGTCTTTGCATTTTAATATCGCGTACGTCGGTTGGTGCACTGTTAATCCTTGCACCATCATTGCTATTATTTTTAGATTAACAAATAGATATATGCTCTCTCATTCGTGACATGTTCGTTTCCTGACGATTATAATTCTACACGATTTAATTGTATGACAGTGCAGTCGCGAAGCTCCTCACCTTCCTGCGGGGATGTTTGTTCACAGTGCAGCCCAGATGCAGGGTAAGAACAGGACAAGGCTGCGCCTGCTGCAGCCTCTGATGGTTGCATTGGCTTTCCTCTTTGTTTGGGAGTGCCCTTGTTCTTGCCTTTGATCCTCCTCCTCCCTCTTTGTGGCGGTGCTGTCTTCTTATTTTTTTTGTTGTGTGTGTTTGTCTTTCCTTCGCTTCTGTCAGATGCGATCACTGACCATTGGAGATATTCAAGCTGCCCTGTGCGTTGTAACTTGGCTTTTCCCTCCTCACCTCTGATGGATATTTAAAGGGGCAGGGCAGGAGGCTGCTGGCTGGGGGCCGCCCATGGCCACCAGCACCCAATCAGGGGGCAGGCGGCCGCGCCCGTCACCAATCACAATCGCGACGCTGCAGCGCCCGCCAATGGGGAGTCAGCGGCGACCCAAAGCCACGGCCAATGGCGGGTGGAGCTGAACTGCATCAATGGGCAGCGGGACCATGGAGCGACAGGAATGCAACACAATCACTCAGCGAGTGTGCCCACGTCTGCCAGGCTTCACCCACCACCACCACCACTCAACCACCCCACCATCACCACCCCATCACCACCACCACCACCTCCACCACCATCACCACCACCACCACCATCACCACACCACCATCACCACCCCATCACCACCACCATCACCACCACCACCATCACCACCACCACCACCATCACCACCACCACCACCACCACCACCATCACCACCACCATCACCACCACCATCACCACCACCATCACCACCATCACCACCACCATCACCACCACCACCATCACCACCACCACCACCACCACCATCACCACCACCATCACCACCACCATCACCACCACCATCACCACCATCACCACCACCACCATCAATGGGCAGCAAGGACCATGGAGCGACAGGAATGCAACACAATCTCCAGCGAGTGTGCCCACGTCTGTCAGGCTTCCCCCGCCTCCCACCACCACCACCATCACCACACCACATCACCACCACCATCACCCACCACCACCCATCACCACCACCACCCCCCCACCACCATCACCATCACCACCACCCCATCACCACCACCACAGCACCACCACCACACCATCACCATCACCACCACCACCACCACCACCACCACACCACCACCACAGCACCACCATCACCACCACCACATCACCACCACCACCACCACCATCATCACCACCACCACATCACCCCATCACCACCATCACCACACCACCACCACCACCACCACCACACCACCACCACCACCATCATCACCATCACCACCACCACCACCCCAGCCGGCCTGAAAGATGAGTGCAAAAGCAAAACACTGCGGATGTTGGAAATCTGAAACAAGAACAGAACGCCGCAGGAGATCCTTATTTCCGAAGAATGGTCTCGACCCGAAACGTCACCCATTCCTTCTCTCCAGAGACCCTGCCCGTCTCGCTGAGTTACTCCAGCATTTTGTATCTACCTTCAGATGCTTTTTCCCCCCCTGTGGTTATCAAACTGTACAACTCCTCCCCCTTCTGTCGTGGGGTGGACTGACTCCCCTCCACAATGTTTGCAAATCCCCAATCCTGGACATTCCACTCATCATTTTAATGTCATGTTTCATGTATTTTGTTGCGTTTTATGACTGTTGGCAGACCAGTTTCCCTCCTGGGATAAATAAAGTTCTATCGTATCGTAAAATGTTGCAAACACCCAGCAGGTCAGGCAGCAGCCCGGAGGACAGAAACACACACATCGTTACTTTTTAAATATATTTCATTCACGTGTTCTATATCTCTTTCCATCATCGCCTATATCTTTCATTTATTATCGAAATTATATATATATTTATATTTATAATCTTTCATTATTATCAAAACATGTAAGATTATTAAGGGGTTGGACACGTTAGAGGCAGGAAACATGTTCCCATTGTTGGGGGAGTCCAGAACCAGGGGCCACCAATTAAGAATAAGGGGTAGGTCATTTAGAACAGAGATGAGGAAAAACTTTTTCAGTCGGAGAGTTGTAAATCTGTGGAATTCTCTGCCTCAGAAGGCAGTGGAGGCCAATTCTCTGAACGCATTCAAGAGAGAGCTAGATAGAGCTCTTAAGGATAGCGGAGTCAGGGGGTATGGGGAGAAGGCAGGAACGGGGTACTGATTGAGAATGATCAGCCATGATCACATTGAATGGTGGTGCTGGCTCGAAGGGCCGAATGGCCTACTCCTGCACCTATTGTCTATTTCCCTCTCCCCTGACTCTCAGTCTGAAGAAGGGTGTTAACCTGAAACGTCGCCAATTCCTTCTCTCCAGAGATGCTGCCTGTCCCGCTGAGCTACTCCAGCATTTTGTGTCCACCTCCGGTTTAAACCGGCATCTGCAGTTCCTTCCTGCTCTTTACATTACAAGTCGACCATCTGTCACCAGCAGATCACCGGCTTTCAGCCCAGCATCACCATCAGAATTACAGAGAAGGAAACGTTTTGTTGTTGCTTCACATCATAGCTTGCCGACAAGGACAACTCCCAGATTATTTACATGCTCTAAAACACCAATTCAGAATTTTCTGGGACAACCACGCAATGCATACAGATGGCACAGACTGCAAGATCTGCCATAGAATATGAATGAACCCTCTGGTTAAATTACAGCCTGGTATCTGTTATTTTATTTATCATGCAAACAACATAACACCATTTTAATTCTTTGTACACCTAGTCGAGTCAATATCACTGTTTGTATTGTATTATACCTGGTCAGCATCTTCTTTTAACTCGTGAGGCACTTGCACAGATAGGCAGTCATGTTTTAAACTATTAATTCGTCATCAAATTGGCAAATGAAAATTCCAACAATTATACAATTAAACTGCATATGTGTGCAACAATGCTGACCAATTTGCCACGGCTAAAGTCGTTTGTTCTTAAACTCTGTAAATAGATTCGTTGCCACAAAATGGAAAGCAAAATTCTTGCTATTACCAGCTGCAATATTATCCTACAATCAAGGGACTGATTTATTTGTTTGGTCCAATAGTTAACCCACAGATTGATAAATTGGAGTGTACATGAATTTGATGAAAGCTTGCTGATTATATATAAAATGCTACATGAAATATTTCAGTGTTATGCAATCGAGTATATAATAATAATAATAATGTATTACATTTATATAGCGCTTTTCAAACACTCAAAGACGCTCAGATTGAATTGGATAGATGGTTTTAAGACCCCTGCAACAGTCTGTTCGAACTCCTTCCATCGGGCAGACGATACAAGGCCTTCTACGCCCGCACCTCCAGACTCAGGAACAGCTTCATCCCCAGGGCCATAGCTGCTATGAACCGGTCCTGCTGAGCCGGATGGCCACAACGCATAGATCAACTTGCACTTTACCCTGTCTAAAACTGTCACAATTGTTTCGTTTCGTTGGGTTGCTGTTGTCTAAATTACTTAAATTATTGCATCGTATGGGAGGCGCATTCCCAATCTCGTTGTACCCCTGGGTACAATGACAATAAAGATATATTGTATTGTATTGTATTGTATTGTGATGCTATTGGTGAGGTGTGCTGGGGAAAATGTTACAGGAAGTGTTAGGTGTATACCAATTAGACAATTAATATTTCAATATCTTACACCAAACTCACTCCCTGTCACATTTGTTTCCTTTAAGATGCAAATATAGGAATATAATAATCATGTAGGAGTAGGCTACTCAGCCTATCAAGCCCACTCTATCATCCGTTGGGATCATGGCCGTTTCACGGCACACTGCTATTTTCTGCGCCATCCCAATAAAGAGTCATAATATCGTACAGTGTGGAAACAGGCCCTTCGTTCCAACTTGCTCATACAGACCAAGATGTCCCAATTACACTAGTCCAATCTGCCTGGATTTGGCCCATATCCCACTAAACCTGTCTTTTATCCATATACCTGTCCAATTGTTTCATAAACATTGCGGTACTCGATCAGAGTATATACTCTATGTATCTCTATAAGAGCTTCCCCCACCCTATTGCGCTCCAAGGAACAGAGTCCCAGCCTGCTCAACCTCTCCCTGTAGCTCAGACCCTCAAATCATGGCATCATCCTCACAAATCTCTGTGCCCTTTCCAGCTTGACAACATATTTCCTGTAACATGATGCCCAGAACTGAATACAATACTCTAAATGTGGCCTCACCAACTCCTCATATATTGTGACTATTTATACTCAATACTCTGACTGATGAGGGCCAATGTGCTCAAAGCTTTTTGGACCAAATTCCATTCTTCAATGATCTATGTAGGTGCACACCTAGATCCCTCTGCTCTATAACACTCCACAGAGCCCTACCATTCACTGTGTAGGTCCTGCCCATGTTAGACTTTCCAAAATGCAACACCTCACATTTCTCTGTATTAAATTCCATCAACCTGCTGAGATCCTGCTGCAATTTGTGACATTGATCTTCACTGTCTGCTATATCACCCACTTTTGTATCATCTGCAAACTAGCTAAACTTGCCCTGTACATTCTCATCCAAATCATGGAAATAGATGATAAACAGTTATGGACCCAGCACTGAACCCCGATACAAACCACTAGTCACAGGCCTCCAGTCCAAGAAGCAACTTTCCACCATCACCCTCTGCTTCCTGCCATGATACCAATTTTCTATCCATTCAGCTATCTCTCATTGAATCCCATGCAAATTAACCTTCCAGAGCGGCCTACCATGCGGAACCTTGTCGAATGCTTTGCTGAAGTCCATATATAAAACATCTACAGCTCTGCCCT
Organism: Rhinoraja longicauda; assembly: GCF_053455715.1. Classification (NCBI taxonomy): domain Eukaryota; kingdom Metazoa; phylum Chordata; class Chondrichthyes; order Rajiformes; family Arhynchobatidae; genus Rhinoraja; species Rhinoraja longicauda. The sequence goes on from NC_135958.1 coordinate 63,253,196, forward strand.
CATCAACCTTTTTGGTCACATCTTCAAAAAACTCAATCAGTGTTTGCTGTGTTCCCCCTCTCTTACCCCACTCCCTTGCAAGTTATTCTCCCTTGTGTTCAAATCCAAATTTGTTTTGAAGGTGCCGATGGATTCGATTTCCCGCCACGGAATATTGTAGATTTCAATGCGTTCACCTAAAGTAAAGAAGGATTGACCTAGTGCTCGCTGGCAGGCACTGAAGGCTGAATATGTTCCTCTGTGCTGTGGCAATTCTATGATTTCATGAGAAGATTATTGGACTTTGTGTGGAATTCAGTGATGGAGCGTAGTAACGATATGGTACAATCTGTCATTCAGTAAGCCCTGGACTTACAGTTCATTCCAGATATAGGATTTTCATCATTTAAACATCTGAAATCTGGGGTGTAAGAAGGAACTGCAGATGCTGATTTAAAACCGAAGATGGACACAAAATGCTGGAGTAACTCAGCGGGACAAGCAGCATCTCTGGAGAGAAGGAATGGGTGATGTTTCGGGTTGAGACCCTTCTTCCTATCTGAAGTCTCGTGTTCCCTTTGCAAATACAAGAAATGGGCAGCATGATTTGGTGGTTTATAAACATAAGGTGTGCAATGCATTACTTTTTTATCTGCTTTTTTTTGCCTGTCTGACAGGCTGCTTAAAGGCACTGAATTCCAGATCCACACTTATTTCTAAGTAAGAAACATAACCTTGCATCTTCCTCTCAAACATTTTGCATCTGTGTCCCCTGGGCCTTGAAACATTCACTAATGGAACAGCTTCCCTCTGTTTACCTTGCCTAAACCTGTCTTGTTCACCTCAAACCACATTTCTTTCATCCTTAGTCTAAGAAGAACAATCCCAGTTTCCTCAGCCGAAGTCCTGCATCCCTCGAAACTTGCCGGTACATTCTTTCAGCGCCCTGACAAGGACCTTCACATTCTTCCGAAAGTGTGACAACCAAACTTGGATGCAATACCACAATGATAGCCTAATCAGCTTTTTGTACAAAGTCAATGGAACTTCCCTGCATTTGCATTTCTATGTGCCTCTATTTATGAATCACGGGATCCCAAATACTTGTGCGACGACTCTCTAAACATGTCCTGCCACTTGCAAAAACTTTGCACACACAAGTGTCTCTTCTACTGCACACCTTTTGGCATGAAGTGATACCATTTTAAAGTGTACTTGGCTATGTCCACAAGCAGTCTCATCTAATCCATCTCATGGCTCACTCATGGCTCTCGACTCATTCAAGTTTTGTGCCTTCAGAATTTGGGAATGTTATCTTGCACACCCATGCCTAAACTATTAATATGTATCAAACATGGTAAAGGAACAAGCATTGACCTTTGGGAAGCACCACTCCACTGTCCTCCAACCTGAGAAACAACAGTTTACCAACACTCTATTTTCTGTCTTTAAGTCATTTTCCCATCCCTACTTCAATCCCATGGACCTCAATTTTGCCAACTGGTCTTCCACATGGGACTCTCCCAGATGTCATGGTTCCTATATCTTGATCCTGACTGACTACATTTCCAATATGACTGGAAAGTGCTATGAGGTTTTGAAAGTGTAAGAAAATAACTGCAGATGCTGGTACAAATCGAAGGTATTTATTTCACAAAATGCTGGAGTAACTCAGCAGGTCAGGCAGCATCTCAGGAGAGAAGGAATGGGTGATGTTTCGGGTCGAGACCCTTCTTCAGACTGATGTCAGGGGGGCGGGACAAAGGAAGGATATAGGTGGAGACAGGAAGAGAGAGGGGGAACTGGGAAGGGGAGGGGAAGTGAGGGACAGAGGAACTATCTAAAGTTGGAGAAGTCGATGTTCATACCGCTGGGCTGCAAGCTGCCCAAGCGAAATATGAGGTGCTGTTCCTCCAATTTCCGGTGGGCCTCACTATGGCACTGGAGGATGCCCATGACAGAAAGGTCAGACTGGGAGTGGGAGGGGGAGTTGAAGTGCTCAGCCACTGGGAGATCAGGTTGGTTAAGGCGGACTGAGCGAAGGTGTTGAGCGAAACGATCGCCGAGCCTGTGTTTGGTTTCGCCGATGTAAAGAAGTTGACATCTAGAGCAGCGGATACAATAGATGAGGTTGGAGGAGGTGCAGGTGAACCTCTGTCTCAGGTTTTGAAAGATGCTGTATTAAGGAAGTATTAAGATGTTGTACTAAGAAATTCAGGAAGTGGCGGTGCTGCGCAGCAGCTGCGGCTCACCTGCAGTCCGTTTGTCTCTTTGTGGTTTTTTTGTTTTAATTGTAGTGTTTGGATGTGATGTAGTATTTTTTGTGGTTATGAACTATGTGTGGAGGGGTGGGAACCATTAAAAAATGTCTCTTCCGTACGGAGATGCGACCTTTTTTGGGGGTCGTATCCCTGTTCACGCTGCGGCCTACCATTAGCCAAACACCTGGAGCTGGCGGCCTCCAGCTGGGACCACCTGGGGCTCTGGTTCACAGAGCCCGCCGACTGTACTCACCACCTGCGGAGCTGGCTGTCTTTGGAGGCTTCGGTGGCGCTGCGAGTGCGGTTGCGACTCGCCTTCGGAGGCCTCGAAGACTTCGGCCGCGGGCCGTGGGCCCTGTGGACATCGGAAGCTCGCAGGTCCCTGGGTGGGGGCCGACTTCAGGTGCTCCGGCAGCGGCAGCATCTTCGCCCGCCCCGAATTGCGGGGCTTGGGTCGGCCCGCTGCGAACCTTTCACCGTCCGGCTCGGCCTGGAATAGGCCGCGGGATTTTCCACTGCACGGCAGGGGCTTCAATGTCGAGAGCCCCGACCTGACAGTTTCGACTGCCTGACCGCGGGAGAAGACGGCAGGGAAGAGAAAGACATTCTGGCCTTCCATCACAGTGAGGAGGTGACTGGAGGAGACTCAATGTGATGGATGTTTTTTTGTTTTATGTTGGTTTTGGGATTGTGGGTTTTATTGCTTTCTTTTTATTGCTTCTCATTGTTGATCGTGGGTAACGTAACCATGACAATAGGGGTTATTCTATTCTATTCTATTCTATTCTATTCTATTCTATTCTATTCTATTCTATTAATGTACATTATCTTTTCTATGAGCACCTGTAATGCAACATTGGTCTTCATCCTCTTTCTCTGTAGCTCATCCAAACATTTGTGATATTTGGATGTCACAGATGTTAAAGGTAAACAGTGATTAATTAATTTGTTGAGATAAATCAAACATCTTTGTTGGCTCTCCTTCTCAAACCTCTCCATGTCACTATCAACACAATTCCTGGTTATTGTTTCCAAAAAGGCTCTCCACAGCAATATCTTCCAGTTTTATGTATCAGTCATCTTCTTCATCACTAATTGGCTCCATCCAGTCAGAGGGTGATGAACCTGTGGAATTCTTTGCCCAGAGTAGAGGAATTGAGAACTAGAGGACATAGGTTTGTGCAGGTTTCCTAGTTCTCAATTCCTCTACTCTGGGCAAGAGACTCTGTTTGCCTACCCGATCTATTCCTCTCATGATCTTATACACTTTTATAAGATCACCCCTCAGCCTCCTGCGCTCCAGGGAATAAAGTCCAAGCCTGCCCAATATCTCTTTATAGCTCTAGCCCGCAAGTCCTAGCAACAGCCTTATAAATCTTCTCTGTACTCATTCCAGCTGAAAAACATCCTTCCTATAGCAGGCTGACCAAAATAAAACACGATACTCCAAATGCCTCACCAACATCTTGTCCAACTGTTAACATAACATCACAACTTCTATCTCAATCCCCTGAATAATAAAGGCCAATGTACTAAAAGCCTTCTTGACCACCCTATCTATCTGTGATGCCACATTCAAGGAACAATGCGCCTGCACTCCTAGATCCCTCTGCTCTACAACACTCCACAGGGCCCTGCCATTCACTGCGTAGGTCCTGCCCTGCTTTAATTTCCCAAAATGCACCATCTCTCATTTATCTGCATTAAACACCATCAACCATTCCTCAGCCTACTTGCCCAACTGACCAAGATCCTGCTGTAAATTTTGATAACCTCTTCGCTATCTCTGATACCACCCACTTTTTTGTTATCTGCAAACTTACTAATCATGTCTTCTACATTCTCTTGCAAATTGTTTACATAACCGCAAACAGCAATGGGCCCAGTGCTGATTCCTGAGGCATACCACTAGTCATAGGATGCCACTCTGGCAAAAAACCTTCCATTATCATCATCTGGTTCTTTCCAAGAAGCCAATTCTCTATCCAGTCAGCTAGCTCTCGCTGGATCCCATGTGATCTAACCTTCCAGAGTAGTGTACCATGCAAAACCTTATCAAATGCCTTGCTGCAGTCCATATCGACAACACCTGCAATATTGACTGCAATGGAAGTGGACCTTCCAGGACTACATTGTGCTTTTACCGATTTTAACCAAACCAAGACTGGAGGAAGCGGCAAAGCTCAAGATGCTCCTCATGCACTTGGGAGAGCTTGTACAGGAATAGTTTGATGCTCTGCAACTACACAATGAAGCAGGTTTGCCCAATGTGCTGTCGGCCTTAGACAAGGTGTGGGGGATTCACGACAATGTCTTTATAGCCAACCGTTCCCTCCACCAGTTGAGCATGAGGATCCCCATATAGAAACTGCTTCCCTGCGGCAGTCCAAGAGGGTGCATGGGTAATTGGACATGTAATTGGATGCATCTATTGCTCCTCTGGCTGTGACTTCAGCTCAGTCCCGAGCCTTGTCCAGGATGCCAATGTTTTCTGCAGACAGACGCTGTCCATGGTGCTGGCCTTCAGCTCTTCCTGACCTTTCTGCCATTACCTTAAGGGGGAGAAGTTGTCACAATATACATAGCGCGCTATAGCAGGCTACAAAGTGAAGATGGGCGGTATCGCTGGCAACAATGGGTCCCTCCCCAAGGAACTCAATGCATTCTAAGCTCACTTTGAACAGTAGGTCGGTGGTGGAATCCCATTCGCTCCGCCAGTCTTGGGGGGCACCAGTATCGACGGGATGGTGGTGGAAAGAGTCAAAAACTTCAAATTCCTGGGGGTGCATATTCTGCAGCTGTGGTGGTGGTGGCAGTAGTGGTGGGGCAGGCACAGCCTGGGAGTGGCCAGGGTGGTGGTGGCAATGGGAGCATCTGGGATTTAAAGAAAGAAAGTGAGTGAGTGAGTGAGTGAGTGAGTGAGTGAGTGAGTGAGTGAGTGAGTGAGTGAGTGAGTGAGTGAGTGAGTGAGTGAGTGAGTGAGTGAGTGAGTGAGTGAGTGAGTGAGTGAGTGAGTGAGTGAGTGAGTGAGTGAGTGAGTGAGTGAGTGAGTGAGTGAGTGAGTGAGTGAGTAAGTAAGTAAGTAAGTATGTATATTGTGACAGTGCCCTCTCTCTCTTGGATGTCTGATCCCTTTAAATGGCTGACTGACCAGCAAAGGCCAATTCCCAACATTATTGGTAAAAGCTGAGTCCAATTAGCTGATATTGATTGGCCACTTGAACCTTGTCAGCCTACTCCCTTTTAAACCCAGCCATTCTAGCCGGTGATCTGAAGAAGGATCTTGACATGAAAGTATAAGAAAATAACTGCAGATGCTGGTACAAATTGATTTATTCACAAAATGCTGGAGTAACTCAGCAGGTCAGGCAACATTGCCCATTCCTTCTCTCCTGAGATGTTGCTTGTCCTGCTGAGACACTCCAGTGCTTTGTGTCTACCAGTGGATAGGAGGGATGTCCACATTGTAAGTAGAATAAACCATGTGTGTTCACTCTACAGATGGCACCACTGTGGTGGGCTGAATGATGAACAATGATGATTCAGACTACAGGAAGGAGATTAAGAACCTAGTGACATGGTTGTCAAGGCAATAGCCTCTCCATCAATGTCAGCAGGAGGAAGGAGTTGGTTATTGAATTCATGAAGCATGTACACAAAGTGGAGTAATTGCCCCATAGGGCATCAATGGTGCAGATAAAGAAATGATTGAGATCCAAATTCCTTGGTGTTAATAATATCAATGATCTGTTGTGGTCCAACTCCATTGTTGTGACAGCCAAGAAGGTGCACCAATGCCTCTACTTCCTGAGAGGACTGGGGAAATTTGGCATGTCTCCCGAGACTGTTACAAATTTCTACAGATGCACCTTAGAAAATGTACTGTTGGCTTGTGTCACAGCTTGGCTTGAGAATAGCTGTGCCCAAGACTGCAAGAAATTGCAGTGGTGGATTTAGTCCAGTCCATCATACAGACCAGACCCCACCTTGAGAAAGCAACTGACATAATCAAAGACATGTCCCACCCTGGTCATTCCTTCTGTCCCTGATCCTGTCTGGAAGAAAGTACAGAAGCTTGAAAGCCTGCACCCCAGACTCAGGAACAGATTCTTCCCTTCATCATCAGGCTTCCTTCCATAAGCTTGTGTATTGTTCCATTCATCTCTGCCCCACCGAGGCCATAAGACTGTCTAAGGAGATGTTGTACTACAATCTGCTACATTGCTGAGAACTATAATTCTGCACTGTATCTTTCCTTTTACCCAATCTATTGAGCTTGAGTTTGAACTGGTTGCATCTATGTTTAGTATATCTGATCTGGATCCAATAGAAAATTGGATTTTCACTGCACCTATATAATGATAATAATGAACCTAAACCATTACCCTGCTCCATTTTAAACACTCCCATCTCTGTCAGTAAGAGTTCCACATTTGTCCTTCACTTGCATTCTCTTTTTTACATATGTGTATAAGCTCCCACAGTTTTACATTTCTTGTCAGTTTTTTCATTCTGTCTTGATTTTATTTATCTGTCTTGCTCCTCCTCTAGTTTCTAAAATGCTCCCAATTCACAGGCTTGCTGATCTTTCTGCCAACTCTATAAGCCTTTTTTATAACTTCTCCTGTCAGCCTTGGGTAGATCAATTTTCTGCCTGGATTTGTGGCCTCTGGTATTTTTGTTTGTATATCCTGTATTATTTCTTTAAATGCTATCTGTAACTGCCCATAATAACTTTTCATGCAGTTTCCCAATCAACCACAGCCAACTCATCCCATATACCTCCATATCATGCAGTTTCTGTAAACTGTGGATGGCTCGATTGTAATCATGTGTTGTCTTTCCATTGACTGGTTAGCATGCAACAAAAAGCTTTTCACTGTACCTTGCTACGTGAACTTAAACTAAATTTTAAAAGATCCTTTGTTTGCTTTGAAATCCTAGGTTTGGATTGAACTATATACATTTCAAACTCATTGTAAAGTTCTGCCACAATATGATCACTCTTCCTTGAAGATTTTTTTCCAACAACCTTATTAATTAAACCTTTCTAACTACACAATAAAAGATGTAAATTAGCCTATTCCCCAGTTACCTCAACATATTGATCTAAAAACCTAGCATACATACATTGTATGTGGAATATCATACATTCCACAATTTGCTTCAATCTTATTACCATTATTGAGCTATGTGATCTCTATGTAGGTTAAAGTCCCCAATGATTATTATACTTCCATTGTTATGTATGTTTAGATTCCTGATTGATGCTGGGACTACAGCTATTTACAATATACATTAATGACGGATAAAGGGATTAAAAGTAACATTAGCAAATTTGCAGATGACACAAAGCTGTGTGGTAGTGTGAACTGTGAGGAAGATGCTATGAGGTTGCAGGGTGACTTGGACAGGTTGTGTGAGTGGGCGGATGCATGGCAGATGCAGTTTAATGTGGATAAGTGAGGTTATCCACTTTGATGATAAGAATAGGAAGGCAGATTATTATCTGAATGGTGTCAAGTTAGGAAAAGGGACATACAATGAGATCTGGGTGCCTTGTGCATCAGTCACTGAAAGGAAGCATGCAGGTACAGCAGGCAGTGAAGAAAGCCAATGGAATGTTGGCCTTCATAACAAGAGGAGTTGAGTATAGGAGCAAAGAGATCCTTCTGCAGTTGTACCGGGCCCTAGTGAGACTGCACCTGGAGTACTGTGTGCAGTTTTGGTCTCCAAATTTGAAGAAGAATATTCTTGGTATTGAGGGCGTGCAGTGTAGGTTCACTAAATTAAATCCCGGAATGGCGGGACTGTGGCATGTTGAAAGACTGGAGTGACTAGGCTTGTATACACTGGAATTTAGAAGGATGAGAGGGATCTTATCGAAACATATAAGATTATTAAGGGGTTGGACATGTTAGAGGCATGAAACATGTTCCCAATGTTTTTGGGAGTCCAGAACCAGGGGCCACAGTTTAAGAATAAGGGGTAGGCCCTTTAGAACGGAGATGAGGAAAATCTTTTTCAGTCAGAGAGTTGTAAATCTGTGGAATTCTCTGCCTCAGAAGGCAGTGGAGGCCAATTCTCTGAATGCTTTCAAGAGAGAGCTAGATAGAGCTCTTAAGGATAGCGGGAGTCAGGGGGTATGGGGAGAAGGCAGGAACGGGGTACTGATTGAGAATGATCAGCCATGATCACATTGAATGGTGGTGCTGGCTCGAAGGGATGAATGGCCTACTCCTGCACCTATTGTCTATACATGTTAATATGTAACATTGGTAGTAGTGCTGAGAAATGCCAATCGATGTTTAATTATATCCTGCCACTGGTGGTAACATCTCAGTTTAACATCTCTAAATGTTGCTGCCTGCACTGCAGCAACTAACCAACTATTCTATTCCCTGGTCTCCAAATAGCTGTTAACATTGCCAGTTCCTTATTCTACAATATATTTTGGCAATGAAGTTAAAACACAAATCAAAATAACTATACCACTACCCACAGGGATAGCCTGGAGTCTGCAGGAATTATCTGGCAAACCCAGGAGGAGGCTCTTCTTTGAGTATTTCATTAAGTGGGTGAAAAATACTGAGGATTAGAAAATTTCTCTTTGACAGACAATTAAGAATCATTCAATAAAATTGCAAGGTGTATGTTCTCTGAGTTGCTGTCATAAAGCAGAGTACTGTTGTGATGGATGTGCTGGACTACCTGCAGTTGGAGCGGATTAGTTGGTCCTGAGAAATAATCTGGTGGGATATCCAGCATTACGTCCAACCAGACTATGCAAAGATCATTAGCACAATCTGAAGCAATTATCATTGTCCACCAAATGCTGTCTAAAAATGTCAAAATGCACCACAATAGACATGTACCAGAACACGTATAATGCAGTTGTTATACGCAAGTAATTCATGCTGATTTGATTCTGTATTCCTTGTTAATGGCAACATCCAATCATGCTGTTTTTCACAAAGATAGGCACAATGCTGGAGTAACTCAGCGGGACAGCCAGCTTCTCTGGAGAGAAGGAATGGGTGGCGTTTCGGGTCGAGACCCTTCTTCAGATTGAGCGTCTGGGGAACGGGAAACAAGAGGTATAGATGGTGATATAGACAGATGTAGAACAAAGAAGTGAAAGATATGCAAAAATAGTAATGATGATCATGGAAGTAGTCCATTGTTTGCTGTCAGCTAGGTGAAAATGAGTTATACAGACAATGAAACTCACCAGGACATCAGTGAAACTAGTACAACGACTAAGGTGGGGAGAGAGGGAATGCAAGGGTTACATGAAGTTGGAGAAATCAATATTCATATCGTAGGGTTGTAAGCCTCCCAAGTGACATGTGGTGCTGTTCCTCAAATTTGAGTTTGGCCTCACTCTGCAAATCTGCTGTGAGGGAGATGGTGAGATCATGAAAGGGGGTTGGAATCACTCAACAAATTCTCCTTTGCATTTTGCAGATGATACTAAACTAGGTAGTATCAGACAGTGAGGATGGTTATCAACAATTTCAGCAGGATTTTGATCAGCTGGGCAAGTGGACTGAGGAATAGCTAATGGAGTTTAATGCAGGCAAGTGTGAGATGTTGCATTTTTGGAAGTCATATCAGAGCAGGACCTTCATAGTGAATGATAGGGTCCTGGGGAATGCTGTAGAGCAGAGGGATCCAGCGGTATAGGTACATAGTTCCCTGAAAAATGTAGACACAGGAAGATAGAGTGGTCAAGAAAGCTTTCGGCGCACTGGCCTTCATCAGTCAGGGTATTGACAATAGACTATTGTTCTGCTTTCAATACTATTACTCAATCCAAGCTCATCTCCAAACTCATGGAACTTGTAGTCAGTATTCCCCTCTGCAACTGTGTTCTCAGCCCCATTCTGTACTCCTTAAAGACTCATGACTGCGCAGCCAAATACCAATCCAACTCAATTTACAAATTTGCAGACGACACCATCGTAGTGGGCCGGATATCAAATAGTGATGAGACAGAGTACAGGAAGTAGATTGAGAACCTCATAACTTGGTGCCAATACAACAACCTTACCTCAATGTTAGCAGGACCAAGAAGATCATGATTGACTTGAGGAAACAAAGTGGGACACACACCCCAGTATACATTGATGTATACCATGTATATGTACCAAATATATATTCCAGCAATGATGTATACCAAATAAACGTACCAGCAATTTGTCCTGGAGCAGTCACCTCTGAGCAATGGCCAAGAAAGCACACCTACGCCTCTACTTCCTTGGAAGGCTTTGGAAGTTCGGCATGACCCCAACAACCATCACTAACCTCTACAGATGTGCCAAGGAAAGCATTTCATTAGGATTCATCACAGCATGGTTCAGGAACAGCCCCATCCAATAAATTGCAGAGAGCTGTGGACATAGCACAGACCATCATGCAAACCAACCTCCCTTCTACTAAATCCATCTACACTTCATGCTGCATTAGCAAGGCTGCCAGCATAATCAAGGAATTACACACAATGGTGCTGCTCCTCCCCTCTATCCCACCCTCCTAGCACCGCAACTTGAAACTCCTGTGTTTTGCTGTCTTTCCCTGCTGATGAAGACTCTTTGACATGATAAATTAACTCCATGTCCCTCTCCACAGATGCTGCCTGACCTGCAAAGTGTTCTCGGGACTTTCTGTCCTACGGAAACCTTTTCTTGGAAACTAATGTATCTATGTCCATTGTTGAACTGAACCTTGGATTTGAGCCACTTCTTCATTTACCTTCCCTGAGTAACTGTACCATTCAGACACTTTTGTATAAAACAGACAATCACCTCAAAAGCCATTCTAGGAAAACTCTGAAAATATCAGGATGTAGACAATCGACAATAGACAATAGGTGCAGGAGGAGGCCATTCGGTCCTTCGAGACAGCACCGCCATTCAATGTGATCATGACTGATCATTCTCAATCAGTACCCCGTTCCTGCCTTCTCCCCATACCCCCTGACTCCCCTATCCTTAAGAGCTCTATCTAGCTCTCGCTTGAATGCATTCAGAATTGGCCTCCACTGCCTTCTGAGGCAGAGAATTCCACTGTAGATGGTGCTCGATTGCCAGATTTACTGTACTATTGATGTTATTCCAATTAATCCTCCCACACTTATTTCACTTTTTATTAGATGCTGCACAATGTTATAAAACATTTTCAGTACCTTGTGAGTCAAATGGCGTACCATCTGAACTTCCGAGCAATCGGATAGTGGATTATTACTGCTTCATGTTCGTGGACTCCAACTATTTCCACTTACCAGACATTTCACCTGCTTCTTCTTTTTTGATTCTCCAATAGAAACTAGTCATCAGTCTCGTACATAGAAAGTAACATGGAAACAAATTTATGAAGAGTCACTGAGCAAAATAAAAGTTAGAATTGAATTGTGCTGATGCACAGTCTCTACGTTGTTCAATAGAGGGCTGCAGACAATCAAGCCTATTGTAGTGTTAGCTTTGGGTTCTTTGTTGGGTGAGTATCCAGACAGAATTAGCCATACGTTGGAGATAATTAAACCAGTCAGTAACAAGGAGACATTGATTTGCTCAGCCCTGCATAAGACATCTCAAAGCCTCCGAATTTTAATCTGCCCATGGAGTGAGATTGCAGGGGAATGATGCCTGTGAGGGGTTATGATTGAATTCTATAGAATCTGACAGATAGATCACAAGACATCCTTCCGAACTGTACAAAGTGCTGTAGAGCACATACTTGCTTGAAGTATAGTTTCTGTTCTAATGGTGAGAATGTAAAAGATCAATTTGCCTGCAGCAAGTATGTATAACAGGGATGTTGAGACCTTGGTTTGATACTTCAAATGAAAATTAACACCTTCAGAAGTCCAGCATATCCTCAGCACCAGATTAAAGGATACGCCTGTCATTAGGACAAAGTCATACAGCACAGAAACAGACTCTTCAATGCACATTCTCTATGCCAGCCATCATGTAATGGTCTATGCTACTCCCATTTACCAGCACTTCCTTTGACTCTTTCTATACATTCGTGAATCAAGTGTTCATCTGGATACTTTTTAAATATTGTGAGACTACCTGCTTTCACCACCCTCTCAGGCAGTATGTTCCAAATTCCAATCACCCCCTGGGTTAAAGAGTTCTTCCTCAGAACCCCTCGGGTCCTTTCATTCCTTCCTCTCCAATTCCAATTTATCACCTCGGCTCCTGACAATTCTGTCTTTGGCCTTTGTACATCTCTATCTGGGCACCTCTTGATCTTATCTGCCTCATTTGGAAAAAATACTTTGCATGTCCAGTCCCTCTTTATAACTGGAAGCTCCATCCCAGGTGTCATGCCGGTGAATCTCCTCTCTATCCTCTCCAGTACAATCCCATCCTTCCTGTCGTAGAATGGAATGGAATAGTTTATTGTCACATATGACAAGGCACAGTGAAATTCTTTGCTTGCATACCCAATGTAGACAAATAGCAGCCACCTAAGGTGCAGATAAAGTTCCAAAGTATGTTGGTTCCTCCTTTTGTTCTCTTCCCCTCTCCCCCCACAGAGGTTCCCCCATGCCAGGTTCCCATCGTCCTTTGTTCTCCCTCCCTCCCCATTGTCCATTATTCTTCCCATTCCTCATTGTTCTCCCCCCCCCTCTCCCCATGCCAGGTCCTCCATTGTTCTTCTCCCCCCTCACGATGGTTCCCCCACGCCAGGTCTTCCATTGTTCTTCATTGTCAATGAGACCTGTGCACAGTACACCAGCTGTTTTATTAAGCAATAACCCTGCCCCCCCAGCTAATGGAAACAAGTATCCCATATGGGTTCTTCGCCATCCCATTTATCTGTGCTGTGTAGAAAGGAACTGCAGATGCTGGTTTAAACTGAAGATAGACACAAAAAGCTGGAGTAACTCAGTGGGACAGGCAGCGTATCTGGAGAGAAACGTCACCCATTCCTTCTCTCCAGAGATGCTGCCTGTCCCGCTGAGTTACTTCAACTCTTTGTGTCTATCTATCTGTGCTGTCAGCTTGAGGGTTCTCTGGACTTGTACACAAAGCACCAACCATCAATGTTCCTGAGGACCCCACTAGTCCTTGAAAGGTGTTGGAGAGGGTGCTTGAACTCATTGCAGGATGAGAATGCTACTAAGGGTCATGCCTAAGACTACTAGTGATAAAGTGTGCTCAAAGGCCACCTTTGCGCTAGAGCTCCACAAGCAACCAGAAGAATCATAAAACCTGATACGTTTGTCCTCAGTCACACGTGCTAAACCATGGCTGCATGATTTTACTTACTTATTAAAACCATAGGGAGGCCATTCTGCCTACCAGGTCCATGCCAGCTCCCAGCCGAGCAATCTCATCAGTCCCATCTCCTCTATTCTCATTTCTTTCTATGGCTACAATATATTCCCTCTCACATGCGCCCATTAATACAACTTTGATTCTTTTGCAATTTACCTGCGCCTGGGGGTAATTTACAATAGCCGTTTAACCTTCCTTCACGTCTTTGGGACGCGAGAGAAGACCAGAGTACTTAGAGGTCATAGGGAAAACATGCAAACTCCACACAGACAGCAAAGGAGGAAGGGATGAAACCTGAGTCCACAAGATTCCTAAATGTGAATAATTTAAACAAGTTTCAGAATATCTACCTTGAAGCGTATACGTACTGCCTCTCCCAGTGCTATGGTGCCAGTGAGGAGAGAGAGGCTTGCACCTATCGTCATTTAAATCAGATTCAATGAAGATATTGACAGAGTTCAAGTTGTATCACAACTTTCAAACGGCAAAGCCAGCAAGCTGGCCACAAAGTTTTCAAAGAAATGCCCGTTGCTAAACAGGCAGATAATGATTTAAAAAGGGGAAACAAATTACATTTCCGTTGCACCTTTCATATTGTCAAAATGTCCTGACTATTTCACAAGCAATGAACAACTTCACACATGTTCAAATTGTTAAAGTTCATGGAATTGTTCAACATGACAATTCCGGAAATCTTGGTGTCGCTCGCAACGATCACGTCCAAGTCATTTCTACACATCACAAACAACAGAAATCACTGCAGAGATTCCTGCAGAACTCCACCGGTCACAGACCTCCAGCCAGAATAACACTCTCCCACCTCACATAGACACAAACTTCTGGAATAACTCAGTGGGCCAGGCAGCATCTCTGGAGAAAATGGATGTGACGTTTTGGGACGGGACCCTTCTTCAAACTAATTGTAGTCGGGAGAATGGGGAAAACAATGGAAGGGAGAAAAAAGAACAATTCATGGCTGGCAACAGGCTACCTCAGGCATGGAGGTTCCTCGATAGGCGGATTGTTGAGTAGTGACAGGTGTAAGCCCAAGAGGGATACATAGTTGTGAACTGTGAAGCTGCTTAACAGACTTATAGTGGAGGAGGGAGAGGGAGGGGATGGGAGAAAAGGGCAGGGGGAGGGAGGGGTTGGATAGAGAGGGCTGCTGCAGGTCAAACAACTTTCAGAAGAAGAGAGGGGGAGGAGAACAGTAGGGCTGTGGGGGAGGGGGGAAGGTGAGGAGGAGAGGAGGTGAGCGGGAAGGAAGGCATTTGTAGCATATACCTAAAATTGGAGAATTAAATGTTAATACTGTTGGGTTACCCAAGCAAAATGTGAGGTCTGGTTCCTCCAAATTGTGTGTGGCTCCACTTGGGCAATGGAGGCCCAAGACACAAAGGTCAGTATGGGATTGGGAAGGGGAATTAAAGTGGTTAGCAAACAGGAGATCCAGTTGGCCTTGGCAGGCCGAGCACGTGTACGGCAAAGTAGTCGCTGAGTCTACACTTTGTCTCGCTGATGCAGAGGAGGCCACAGGATCAGTCTCAGAATCAAAGAGTTATACAGCCTGGAAACAGGGCCTATGGCCTAGCTTGCCCCGTCTATACTAATCCCACCTGCCCACGTTTGGCCCATATCCCTCTAAACCTTTCCTATCCATGTACCTGTCCAAATATCTTTTATATTTTGTTACATTTTCTGCCTCAACTACCTCCTCTGGCATCTCATTCCCTATACCCACCACACACTGAAAAAGTTGTCCTCAGATTCCTATTAAACCTTTCTCCTCATTTCCACCCAGATTGGAATTTCATGCCAGCTCTGTCATTCAATAAGATATGATTTCCTGTGTCCTTTGATTCAGCCTCCTACCCCATTAGAATGTATGTTGAACAAAGTGTGGGAAAAGGTCTCACAGTAGCAAGGCCACTCAATGGTGGGGAGCTTGCATCAGTAAGAGTTGTTGAAAATCAAAATGAAGGAAAAGTTTATCTGAGCAAAACATAAAGTACTACAGGAACTCAATGGGTCAAGTACCATTTGGGGTGGAAATGCACAGGTAATTTTTTGGGTTGGGACCCTTCTTACCAATCTACATGTCCTAGATGTGATTATACAAGTCTGCTTTGCTGGGGTGAGAGCTGTACAGACCCTGCAGAGATCAATCCAAGCTTCACATTGAAAACATCCTCCAACATGTGTGTCACTATCTCTAAGTAGATTCAGTACAGATCAAAACTGAGGCGTGTGGGTTATTCGCACAGCAAGATTGGATTACATGACAGCCTGTAATATCATGGTCTGGCACACTGCTCACCCTACCATTAAATCAAACTGTGGTTCAGTGAATATAGAGGAGCATGCCAGATATATCTAGAGATAGGTTCTCTTCTGGTGAAGACGGGATCCTAACTTGAGATGTACTAGATCAAGTCAAGTCAAATTTATTTGTCACATACACATACACGATGTGCAGTGAAATGAAAGTGGCAATGCCTGCGGGTTGTGCACAAAAAAGAATTACAGTTACAGCATATAAATAAAGTTAATAAGTTACTATTAGTGTCGACAAAAATTTAGTCTCTGGGGTTATAAAAGTTGACAGTCCTGATGGCCTGGGGGAAGAAGCTCCGTCTCATCCTCTCCGTTTTCGCAGCGTGACAGCGGAGGCGTTTGCCTGATCGTAGCATCTGGAACAGTCCGTTACTGGGGTGGCAGGGGTCCCTCATGATCTTGCTTGCTCTGGATCTGCACCTCCTGATGTATAGGTCCTGCAGGGGGATGAGTGTAGTTCCCATGGTGCGTTCTGCCGAACGCACTACTCTCTGCAGGGCCATCCTGTCCTGGGCAGAGCTGTTCCCAAACCAGACTGTAATGTTGCCGGACAGGATGCTCTCTACAGCCCCAGAGTAGAAGCAATGAAGGATCCTCAGAGACACTCTGAATTTCCTCAATTGTCTAAGGTGGTAAAGGCGCTGCTTAGCCTTACCCACCAGTGCGGCAATGTGCGTTGCCCACGTCAGATTCTCTGTGATGCGGATATATTAGAAATAAAGATTACAAAGAAACAGCATGCAATTGCCAAGCATAAGCAATCCCACAACTGGTATGTAGGAAGGAACTGCAGATGCTGGTTTACACTGAAAATAGACACAAAATGCTGGAGTAACTTAGCGGGACAGGCAGCATCTCCGGATAGAAGGAATGGGTGACGTTTCGGGTCGAGACCCTTCTTCAGACCCGACCCGAAACATCACCCATTCTAGCAAGATGATGCCTGTCTAGTGATGCCTATCTAGAGATGATGCCTGTCCCGCTGTTTTACCACAACTGGTATTTCAGATCAAAGTCCAACAGAGTGACTGCTGCTGACCAAGGCAGCATTTGAGCAAGAGTGAATGTGAAAACTCTACTGAAATCAGTCAGTGGGGGGCAGGTGGAAAAATCTTCACTATGGAATCTTGCATTACATAAGGGAAGGATTGAAATGGAGAACCTGTTCAGGGCAGTGTGAGCACCCCTTAATGAGGTCAGATGCCCACCAAGCATTATATATTGTGTCGGAAGGAACTGCAGGTGCTGGTTTACACTGAAGATAGACACAAAATGCTGGAGTAACTCAGTGGGTCAGGCAGTATCTCTTTCTGTCCTGGGCCTGACTCCACTGTCAGAGTTACATATCAGAGCATTGCATATTGTTCTGCTCCATTTTACAACTTTCTATTGTGAGAAGGGAAAGATTTAATAGGGACACGAAAGACAACTTTTTCATGCAGAGAGCGGTAGGTATATGCAACGAGCTGCCAGAAGAATTAGTTGAGGCAGGTATAATAACAACATTTTAAAGACATTTGGACAGGAACATGTATAGGAAAGGTTTAGAGGGATACGGGATAGCTTGCTTGGGGCATTTCTGTCAGCATGGATGAGTTGGGCCTGTTTCCATGCTGTATAACTGTGTGACTCAATGACTATAACTTCTCATGTACTGTAACTGTCCATGCTGATAAGAAATGAGAGCAAGACAACATTGCCTACATAAATAACCATTAAACGGTGCACCCAAAAGCCCTCTTCAACGTGAATGTAGTGCCACCAGTGACATCAGAATAACATTGCCATCAGTGAACCCCCACTGGCAACATGTAGCCTGGCTGATACTTGTGATAACAAGGCACTACAGCCTTCCTGTCACGTGCTGTCTGTGCCTAACTCCTCATTATGATCGAGCAGCCTCTGTACAGACACAGGGTTTACTTGTTCAAACACTTGATTGTTTGAGATAAGCAGGGCTGGAAGTTGAATGGGGACAGCATGCATCCTAATCCACCACATGCGAGCCTCTGAGAATCAAAGCAGTACTTTCCAACATGGGTTCAACTTTTGCTCTCTATGTTTAACACTGAAGGTGGAAACAAATTTACATGTTGAACAAGAGACAGAAATATTTCAGGCCTGAGGCTCCTTTTCTGTGCAATTGTTCAGACACGGCAATTTTATTGTTAGCCCGGGATTTTACATAGTGGGAGCATCTCAACATAATTAGTCCACTTTTTTTTTAAGTTAACTACATTGTCGAGTAGTGAGGTGACTCTAATCTAATTCTCACAGGGAGGCACTGAGTGTCTTTCAACACTTTACCCTCTCTTCACTACACAGCTGCTTCTACACAAGCACAGGCTTTGCTTGCTCTCTCTGAGATTTTCAAGAACTCTGGCCAATAATTAATTTGGTTTGGTCTGGTATTTTATTATTGTCATGCGCAGCAAGATACACTTTGTGAAACACTTTGTTTTGCATGCTATGCAGGTAAATTATACCATGCTTGAGTTCAGCAGGTGGTACAAAGAGCTGATAAAGTGTGTCAGCTACAGGGAAATTTATTTTTCCCACATTTATTTTTTTAAAGCCTAAACCCATGATGAGGTAGATTGGGAGAGTAGAAATACATCCTCAGCATATGAGAGGTCCATTCAAGAATCTGATAAGCAGTAGAGCAGTCACCAAACCAAGCTGTGATGCATCCCGATAGAAAGCTTTCCTTGATGCATCGGAAGAAATTTGTGGGAATCATTGGAGAAATGTTGAATTTCGGAAGAAGGGTCTCGACCCAAAACGTCACCCTTTCCTTCTCTCCAGAGATGCTGCCTGTCCCGCTGAGTTACTCCAGCATTCTGTGTCTATCTTCGGGGACTGGATAAAGCTTGGCAAGTGATAGGTGAATGCAGTGGGCGTTTGACAAATATAGTATTATGTTAAAAATCAAGCCACAATGCAGGTCTGTAGGTCAACGGAATACAATAAGTATGAATTGTCAGCAACACTCCCGGCTCGATAACCCTCAGAACTGTGCACCTCAGGGCTGTGTGCTCAGCCCCCTGCTCTACTCATTCTATATCCATGACTGTGAAGCTGGACACTGTTCCAAATCTTCAATTCGCCGATGACACAACTGTTGTTGGATGAATTGTGGGTGATGATGAGTCAGAGTGTAGGGAGGAGATCGGTTGACTGGCCAAATGGTGCCAGAACAAAAACCCTGCTCTCAACATCAGCAAAACCAAGCAACTGACTGTTGACTTTAGAAGAAGAAGGCCAAAGTTTTATGTCTATCTTCTGTTGAATTTCCTCCGTCTTCTGAGTATGTATAGATGACATTCCCCTGACTTTCTCTACAAAGTAAACATAGAATGCATTGAGCATGTTGGGGAGGATGCGCTCTTGCCAGTGATGCTGCCCAACTTTGCTTTCTGGTCTATTACAACATGCCACGATTAACAGGCGTGTGTGTGGGTAGACTGAGATTCCAGCTTGGTCATGGCAACTCTGATGGCTTTGTGAAAGTTGTACCTAGGTTTCTTGAACAGGTCAGGATCATCTGGCTCGAACATCACACACTTTACCAGCTGTGGATCCCATGGTTCATCCATGGTTTCCCACGCACTGCGCTGCACATTTACTGATGAAGTCTGTGACGGCAGTGGCATACTCATTTAGGTTGGCCGCAAAGTGCATGAATATGGACCAGTCCACTGACTCATCTACACAAGCAGTCATGTAGGTTTTTTTAATCTATTTCTACAGATCAGAAATGTACTGGATCCTTCAGTTTCAGCTCATAAGCAGGGAGTAGGAGCCAGGTGCTCAGAGTCAGAACGTCTAGTTCAAGGCAGACCGTCAAGCACCCATTTACACTGATCCTAATTTACTCTACCATTCATCTAAATACTAGAGGCAAATTACGGTGCCTGATTAATATTCCATCTAACATGTGTCTGAGACGCAAAACATCCAAGGAAAACCCACGAGGTCACAGGGGGAAACTTCACACCGATAGCTGTGGAGGTCAGGATTGAACCTGGATCATTGGCACCATGAGGCAACGGTTCTACCAGCTGCAACATATTTGATGGTGGATTTCCTACCTTTATTAAAGTGACTACACTACAAAGCTACTTCAATAACTTTGAAATGCTTCGGAAAGCGTGGATATGCTAAAAGGTGCTCCAAAATGCAAATTCTTTCTTTTTATGTGTAATTGATTAATCTGTCTGTTACGTTCGTCCGAATATGAAAAGAAAGTAAGACTGGAATTTATGTGGTGCTTACTATTGGCTTGACTAATCAATAGACAATAGGTGCTGGAGGAGGCCATTCGGCCCTTCGAGCCAGCACCTCCATTCAATGTGATCATGGCTGATCATTCTCATCAGTACCCCGTTCCTGCCTTCTCCCCATACCCCCTGACTCCGCTATCCTTAAGAGCTCTATCCAGCTCTCTCATGAATGCATTCAGAGAATTGGCCTCCACTGCCTTCTGAGGCAGAGAATTCCACAGATTCACAACTCTCTAACTGAAAAAGTTTTTCCTCATCTCAGTTCTAAATGGCCTACCCCTTATTCTTAAACTGTGGCCCCTTGTTCTGGACTCCCCCAACATTGGGAACATGTTTCCTGCCTCTAACGTGTCCAACCCCTTAATAATCTTTTACGTTTCGATAAGATCTCCTCTCATCCTTCTAAATTCCAGTGTATACAAGCCTAGTCGCTCCAGTCTTTCAACATATGATAGTACCGCCATTCCGGGAATTAACCTAGTAAACCTACGCTGCACGCCCTCAAGTTTCCGTGAGGTACACACACGAGACTTTGCTACAATAGATAGGGTTTGTGCATAGAATCTTTTCCCAGGGGAGGGGAATTAAGAACCAAAGGACATAATGTTAAGGTGAAAGGGGCAAGAATTAATAGGAACCGAAGGGGCAAGCTTCCCACTCAGAGTGTGGATGGACGATGGAACGACTGCAGAGGAGGTAGTTTTAGTTTTAGAGATGTAGTGCGGAAACAGGCCCTTCAGCCCAACAAATCCGTGCCGACCAGCGATCTCCGAACACTAACACTATCCTACACACTAGGGACAATTTACAATTTTACCGAAACCTACAAACCTGTATGTCTTTGGAGTATGGGAGGAAACCGGAGATCCCAGAGAAAACCCATGCAGGTCATGGGGAGAACGTACAAACTCCGTACGGACAGCATCCGTAGTTGGATCGAACCCGGGTCTCTGGCGCTGTATGGCAGTAGCTCTACTGCTACGCCACCGAGGCAGGTAGTTGAGACAGCATTTAACAGAGGACCCTTGGACACATTATCCTGAGGCCATGAGCCCCGTTTTTAGTCTTCTCAGCCTGGGGAACATGCTCCTTGCATACAGCTCATCATAATTCTGTACATTTCAATAAGATCATGTTTCATTCTTCCAAACTCTCGTGAATATAGGCTTGAGCAATCCAATCTTTCCTCACATGACAATACTGCCAACCCAGGATAATAATCTTGAATGTTGATGTGGATAAAGTGAACGCTCACAATCTTTTTTTTCCGAGGGTAGAAGATTCTAAAGCTAGAGGGGATAGGCTTAATTGAGAGGGGAGAGATTTAAGAAGAAACTCAAGGGCAAATTTATCACTCAGAGGGTAGTCCATAACTGCCAGAGGTGCCAGAGGAAACAAGAGAAGCTGATACAATTGCAACTTTCAAAAGACATTTGGACCAATATATGGATAGGATAGGTTTAGAGGGTTATGTGTCAAATGCAGGCAAATGGGACTAGTCCAATAGGCCAACTTGGTTGGCATGGCAAGGTGGGCCGAAGGGCCTGTTTCCATGCTGTACGGCTTTATGACTCTATAACTATGTTAAGAGGGATGATCTAAAGCTTGATTTAGAGAAGATCATGAAGGAGCAGAGACGAGATGATTGAAGAGAAGGAATATCAGAATACTGCAAGAATTATGAGATAGGGAGAAAGGGAAAGGTATAAGAAACAGCACATGGGATTTGATGGACAAGGGAAGATTATGCAGGCTGTCATTTTCATAATATAAAGCACTACTTTCAAATGCCTAGGATTTGAAAAAAAAAAAGTAATGATAAATAGTTATTTTTATTCATGATAATGCAGGAAGAAGAATAAGGCATCTCGATGTGGAAATGCTTTAAATTTCATTAGAGTGAGACACCCTACCATTAGAGCCAGGGCCAGTGCTGGATGGGATTTAGTATTTAATTTCTCTCATCTTGTCAGCCGTGGATGTGATGTACAAGCCCCCATAGCAGAACTGAGCATTGAGGAAGAAATAATGGAGAACTTGCCAAAAGCTAGGGCCACGATCATGGGAGATCTTAATCTACATATAGAGTGGAAAAATCTGATGGGCAAATGGAGCCAGACTGAGAAATTCATACAGTCCGGAAAGACTTTATTAGAACAATATATTCTGGAGCTAACCAGAAAAAAAGGCAATACTGGACCTGCAATTGTGCATCGATTAAGCATGATTTAATTACCTATTTTTGAAGGAGCCTCGAGATAACAGCAACCAAAATATAATTCAATTTTGCATTCAGTTTGAGGAGGGAAAAAGCGGTCCAAGATTATTATTTAACATTAATAAGGGCAATTGTGAGATTATGTAAACAGAAGGAGCTGACGTGAACTACCAAATGAGAACAGGGGATCAGTTGAGAGTCAGTAACATACATTTAAGGGGATCATTGGGAATATGTAGAGAATTGATACATTAACAAAAAAACAGCAATCTCAGAGGAAGGACCCAAGATTTGTGATTAAATGAGACAGTTAAAGAAAAATCAATAATTACACAATGATGGATGATTCAATAGAATCAATAGAATCAGATGATTCAATAGAATACAAAAAGCAGAATTGGATGAATGAAATAATTATTAAAAAAGGGCAAATGAAAGCACGAGTTAAAACTGTCTGGAAACGTTAACTTACAGAGAGAAACATTTTTTTTAACAAAGTGAGTATCGATCTGAGAGATAGTGAGCCTGGAGTATTTTACCGAAAAACAATGAGAAGGCAAATTAATTTAACAAGTAGTTTATATCTGTCTTCACTCTACAGAATAAAGGTAAAATGCCAGGAGGAGCTGTAATTTGGGAATTGAGAGGGATTCACTGGCCATGCTTCATAGCTGTGGCCTGACAGACAGGTCCATGGAGCCTGATGGATTTTACCTTGACGTTTTACAAGTGGCTCGTGGATTAGTTGATGCAAAAAAACTTGCTGGAGGAACTTACCTAAGTAGGGGGGAGAAAGTTAGAAATTGATAGGTGGGTAAAGTTTCCATAGTTAAAGACATTAGAACAGAGCATTCAGAAAAATGTGAAAAGGAAATCATGTTTGATCTATTTATTGGATCTCTATGAAGACTTAACATGTGCTGCAGACCAAGGCAAACTGGTTGATGGAATAAGATTTCAGAAGGTGTTGGATTAGCTGCCATGTCAATAGTGAATGGGAACATAAAAGCTCATGGAGTCAATAGCAGCTTTTTGGTGCCAGTGGTAGATAAGCCTTTTTAACAAACTGTGAGCTGCAGAGACACAAGAAACTACAGATGCTGGAATTTTGAGCAAAAGACAAAGTGCTGGAGGAATTGAGCCGGTCAGGCAGTACCTGCAGAGGGAATGCACAGACAATGTTTTGGGTTGGGCACCTTATTCAAACTACAGGGATCTGTACCTGGGCTGCTATGGTTTGTCTATAGAAACATAGAAAATAGGTGCAGGAGGAGGCCATTTGGCCCTTCGAGCCAGCACCACCATTCATTGTGATCATGGCTGACCATCCACAATCAGCTATCTCCCCATATCCCTTGATTCTGATCGGCCCTAGAGCTCTATCTAACTCTCTTTTAAATTCATCCAATGAATTGGCCTCCACTGCCTTCTGTGGCAGAGAATTCCACAAATTCACAACTCACTGGGTGAAAGTTTTTTCTCACATCAGTTTTAAATGGTCTCCCCTTTATTCTTAGACTGTGGCCCCTGGTTCTGGACTCCCCCAACATTGGGAACATTTTTCCTGCATCTAGCTTGTCCAGACCTTTTAAAATGTTATATGTTTCTACAAGATCTCCTCCCATCCTTCTAAATTTCAGTGAATACAAGCCCAGTCTTTCCAATCTTTCCTCATATGACAGTCCTGCCATCTGGGGATTAACCTTGTGAGCCTACGCTGCACTGCCTCAATAGCAAGGATGTCCTTCCTCAAATTAGGAGACCAAAACTGCACACAATACTCCAGATGTGGTCTCACCAGGGCCCTATACAACTGCAGAAGGACCTCTTTACTCCTATATTCAAATCCTCTTGTTATAAAGGCCCACATGCCATTAGCTTTCTTCACAGCCTGCTGTACCTGCACGCCAACTTTCAGTGACTGGTGTACAAGGACACCCAGGTCGCGTTGCACTTCCCTTTTACCTAATCTGACACCATTGAGATAATAATCTGCCTCCTTGTTTTTGCCGCCAAAGTGGATAACCTCACATTTATCTACATTATACTGCATCTGCCACGCATCTGCCCACTCACTCAACCTGTCCAAGTCACCCTGCAACCTCCTAACATCCTCTTCGCAATTCACACTGCCACCCGGCTTTGTGTCATCTGCAAATTTGCTAGTGTTACTTTTAATTCCATCACCCAAATCATTAATATAAATTGTAAATAGCGGCGGTCCCAGCACCGAGCCTTGCGGTATCCCACTAGTCACTACCTGCAATTCTGAAAAGGTCCCGTTTATTCCTACTCTTTGCTTCCTGTCTGCCAACCAATTCTCTATCCATGTCAATACCATGTGCTCTAATTTTGCTCACCAATCTCCTGTGTGGGACCTTATCAAAGGCTTCTGGAATGTCAGAGTTTGAAGGGAGACTTGATAGAAGTACAGTATATAAAACTATGTGAGGCATAGATAGGGTAGACAGTCAAAACCTTTTTCGCAGGGTGGAAATGTACAATACTCATGGGCATAGATAGCTATAAAGTGAGATGGGGAAAGTTTAATGGAGATGTGCAGGATTAGTTTTTTACACAGAGAGTAATGGGGGCCTGGATCGCATTGCCAGGGGTGATGGTGGAGGCAAATACGATAGTGGCATTTAAGTGGCACATGAAAGTGCAGAGAATAGAGGAATATGGGTCTTGTGCATGCAGATGAGATCTGTTTAGTGGCATCATGTTTGGCACAAAGACTGTGGGCTGAAGAGCCTATTCTTATACTGTACTGTTCTATGATCGATGTTCTGCGTTCTATGAAAGACATTGGCTACTCTTCAATTCTCCAGGACCTAGCCTATGGCTAGAGAAGACTCAAAGATCTTTGCAAAGGCTGCTGTAATCTCTTCTCTTGCCTCTCTTGATAACCTGGGATAGAAGCCATCAGGCCCTGGGTATTTGTCCATCTTAATGTTCTTCGAGAGGCAATGTAGGACCTCTTTTTTTCATCTCAAACTACCCGTGCATATTAGTACTCTCCACATTAGTCTCACTGTCCTCCATGTCCTTCTCCTTAGCAAGAACAGAGGCAAAGTATTAACTTGGTACCTCGCCTACATCCTCCGACAAGCACACATCTTTTTCTTTGGAGTGGTCCTACCTTGTTCCTGCAAATGTGCATGGCCGTACCTTTGATTTACAGAAAGTGAGAGGAGTCAAAAGAGAAGTTGTTGAGGGTGGGGACAGGAAAATGTTAGTTGAGACCTACCTGATGGGGAATGGACCCAAAGCATTGATTGTCTATTCCCTCAACAAATGCTGTCTGATCCATTGAGTTTCTCCAGCACTTGTCTTCTGCTGAGGATTTTCACATCTTGCAGTTTTCTTGTCTTTGTGGCTCACTGTTTGTTTCATCTTGCCTACCAGAAAAAAAGGCTCACGTTCTGCTGTCACCAAAAGGCTGCTTTTGACTCCATGAGCTTTTATGTGCTTTGACGTGTCGACTTATCCAACGCCTTCTGGAATCTTAGTTCATCCACCAGTTTGCCTTTATCTGCAGCACATGTTATGTCTTCAAAAAAGCTCCAGTAACTGCATCAAATGTGATTTCTCTTTCACAAAAACATTGCCCAGTTACCTTGTATTTTTCTGAATGCTCTGTTCTAAAGTTTTTAACTACGGAAACTTTATCCACCTATCACTTGCCAGCATTGTCTTTCACCTTGCCACCTCAACCTCTTTTCTAGCTTTCCTCCTTTCCTTCTGAAGAAGGGTTCTGGCCTGAAGCTTAGCCTGTCCATGTCCTCCACAGATGCTGCCTGACCCACTAAATCACTCCTGTATTTTGTGTTTTGCTTAATAAAATTGTAATCTGCCTTACTCCAATTTAGCACCTTCCCCCAAGGACCCGACTGATTCCTGTTCCAAACAACTTTAACACTTGTGGAGATGTGATCACTATTCCCAAAATGCTCTTCCACCGTAACACCAGTCACCTGGCCAGGCTTGCTTCCCAACATCAGGTCCATGATGATCTGTCCCCAAGTTGGACTATCCACATGCTGTTTATGGAAATCCTTGTGGGTACAACTAACAAATCCGTCCAATCTAAATCTTTTTCACCGAGCAAGTCATATTTAATATTGGGGAAGTTAAAGTCATACAGCATGGATACAGACCTTTCGGCCCAACTTACCCATGCCAACCAACATTCCCCATCTACATTAGTCCCACCTGCCTGCATTTGGCCCATATCTCTCTAAACCTATCCTATCCATGTGCCTGTCTATATGTTTCTTAAACTTTGTGCCTCAACTACCTCCGCTGGCAGCTCATTTCATTCACCCACCCCAATTTGTTCCTATTAAATCTTTCCCCCCCTCACCTCAAACCCACGTCCTATGGTTCTTGATTCCCATAGTAAAGAATTCCTCTCCCTCTTTTACATTCCTCTCTACCATGTCTGAAACATCGAAAACCTGGAATTTTGAGCTCCAGTCTTGTCCCTCTTGTAACTATCTCTGTAAAGGCAACAACAACCTAGTTGTTAACACTGCACCAGGCTCGAATGAGCCACAGTTGGGAATCTAGTGAAGTGACACCAATGGATGGAAAGATGCAGGAGATGAAAACCCAGCCTTGAGTATAGGTGAGGGGTTGGCAAAGATTATCACCATTGAGACTTGGTAAATCAGCAGATCTGAGAATCTAGATCCTAAGCCAGGCCACCAAAGCTCCTGGGCCAGGGCGGTCATTATAGCTCTGCATTGAAAAGATGGGTTTTGAGACAAAATAATTGTCTGAATGATCCTGGTGTTTGGGAGTCTAATGAGGATGGGGGTTGGAAACAGAAGTATCAAGGAACAGAGGACACCTTGACAACAGATCTGGAGGATGTAAAATATGTTTTGGTGATGATAAGAAAAAATAACCACTACCCTACACCTGCACTAACCCCTGAGTACACCTGCACTAACCACTGAGGACATCTGCACTAACCACTGAGTACACCTGCACTAACCACTGAGTACACCTGCACTAACCACTAAGTACACCTGCACTAACCACTGAGTACACCTGCACTAACCACTAAGCACATCTGCATTAACCACTGCCTTACACCTGCACTAACCACTGAGTACATCTGCACTAACCACTAAGCACATCTGCACTAACCACTAAGTACACCTGCACTAACCACTGAATACACCTGTACTAACCACTGAGTACACCTGCACTAACCACTGAGTACACCTGCACTAACCACTGAGTACACCTGCACTAACCACTACCCTACACCTGCACTAACCACTGAGCCACACTTGCATTAATAATGTAACAACATTTGAGCTTTATAAGCCCTTTCCAGCGAACTATACATCCTTTTCTGCTGTGCAATTTCCCTTAATTTCCTTATCCCTTTGATTTTTAATTTGTTTACTGACACATAGACACACACCAAGATCAGGCTATAATTGCTGTGATACGTATCCTCTAGTTTGGAGATAAAGCAGTTGCATCAATCTGGGACCAGAACATCTCATTAGCTCACTAGGATTGTTTTCACAGTGGCTCCCATGCAGTGAAAATGACTGGGTTGGTGCTACTTACATTTTGATAGAGGATACACAAACCATTCTGGTTTACAAGGTTTCAAATTCATCACAAGAAAGCACTTAAGTTTATAAAGTGCCTTTTACCACATCACGGTGACGATGGACTTGTTAACTAACGTAAGAGGGATGTCAGGTCATTTCCATGTAGCAAAACCCTACAAAGAGCAAAGAAATAAATGACCATATCATCTATTTTAGTGCTTTAGTGATGTTAATTACTGGATCAACTTTGGCTACAATACTAGCAATAAGTCTGTCGGTAGCCCAATTTACTGGCATTTGGCCCAAACCCCTCTAAACCTTTCTGATCCCTAAACTTGTCCAAATATATTTTATTCATTGTATTCGCACTGACCTCTATCACATCATCTGGCAGCTCATTCCAAATACCCAAGACCTCTCAACACAACCTTGCTCCACAAATCCGCTTTTAAATCTTTCCCTTCTCACCTTAAACCTATGCCCTCTTATTTTAGACTCTGCTACCCTGGGAAAAGGTCTGTGCCATCAATTCAATCTATGCTCCACATTTTATAAACCTTTGAAAAGTCACCCCTCAGTGCCCTTCACTCCAGGGAAAAGAGTCTCAGCCTCTCCTAATAACTCAACCCCTCCAGTTCCAGCAACATCCTCGTGAATCTTTTCTACATCATTATCACAAGTAGATGGCCCCACACTGGACCTCAGCATATAACCCAACGACTCAAGGGGCGGCGCAGTGGCGCAGTGGTAGAGATGCTGCCCTACAGCACCAGAGACCTGGGTTCGATCCTGACTATGGGTTCTTGCCTGTACGGAGTTTGTACGTTCTCCCTGTGACTTGCATGAATTTTCTTTGGGATCTCCGGTTTCATCCCACACTCCAAAGATGTACAGATTTGTAGGTCACTTGTCCCCTGTGTGTGTAGGGTAGGGTTAGTGCGCGGGGATCTTTGGTCTGCGCACTCAATAGGCCGAAGGGCCTGTTTCTGTGCTGTATCGCTAAACTAAATTAATTAAACTAAACAACTAATTACTTAATTTAAACAATACAATACAATATATCTTTATTGTCATTGTACCCAGGGGTACAACGAGATTGGGAATGCGTCTCCCATACGATGCAATAATTTAGGTAATTTAGACAGCAGCAACCCAACGAAACGAAACAGTTGTAACAGTTTTGGACAGGGTAAAGTGCAAGTTGATCTATGCGTTGTGGCCATCCGGCTCAGCAGGACCGGTTCATAGCAGCTATGGCCCTGGGGATGAAGCTGTTCCTGAGTCTGGAGGTGCGGGCATAGAAGGCCTTGTAATTGTCTGCCCGATGGAAGGAGTTCGAACAGACTGTTGCAGGGGTGTGAAGAGTCTTTGTGGATGCTGGTGGCTTTTCTGAGGCATCGTGTGTTGTAGATGCCCTCCAAGTCTGGTAGCTGTGTTCCGATGGCCCTCTGAGCTCTATGGACTACCCGCTGTAGAGCTTTCCTTTCTGCCTCCGTGCAGCTGAGGTACCACACAGGGATGCCATGCGTTAGGATGCTCTCTATGGTGCAGCGGTAGAAGGTCATCAGCAGCTGTTGGGGTAGACCAGACTTTTTCAGTGTTCTTAAGTAGAACAGTCTTTGTTGTGCCTTCTTGACCAGCGCAGCAGTGTTATTGGACCATGTTAGGTCCTCCGAAATGTGAGTGCCCAGAAACTTGAAGCTGGACACTCTCTCCACACTGTCCCCGTTGATAGAGATCGGGGCATATTCCCCGTTATGTGACCTACGGAAGTTGATAATCAGCTCCTTGGTCTTGGTGGTATTTAGGGACAGGTTGTTATCCGAGCACCAGTCCGCCAGGTTCTGCACTTCCGCTCTATAGTTTGTTTCATCCCCGTTGGTGATCAGCCCGATCACCGTTGTGTCATCTGCAAACTTGACAATGGTGTTGGTGTCGAATGCAGGAACACAGTCGTGTGTGAAGAGGGAGTAGAGCATGGGGCTCAGAACACAGCCCTGTGGTGTGCCGGTACTCAGGGTGATAGTGGAGGACAGGTGCGGGCCCATTCTCACTGCCTGCGGTCGTTCCAGCAGGAAGTCCAGGATCCAGTCACATAATGACGAGCTGAGGCCTAGCTGGTGGAGTTTGGTGATGAGCTTGGTAGGGATGACCGTGTTGAAGGCGGAGCTATAGTCTATGAATAGCATCCTCACGTACGTGCCCTGTCTCTCTAGGTGAGTCAGGACAGTGTGAAGAGCCAGAGAGATGGCGTCCTCTGTGGATCTATTTGCCCTGTATGCAAATTGATGTGGGTCCAGTGAGTCAGGGATGCTGGATTTGATGTGTGAGAGGACCAGCCTCTCAAAGCACTTCATGACTATCGGCGTTAGGGCAACCGGGCGGTAGTCGTTCAGGTTGGAGATCTTTGCTTTTTTCGGCACCGGAACTATGATAGCCGACTTCAGGCACTTGGGGACCGTAGCCAGAGATAATGACAGGTTAAAGATCCTGGTGAATACCTCAGCCAGCTGTTCAGCACAGTCCTTCAGTACCCTTCCTTGAACTCCATCCGGTCCTGCAGCCTTGCGTGGGTTGATCCTTTGCAGAGCGCGTTGTACCTCCTGTGTGCTCAGTTGCAAGACCTGTCCCACCGCCTCGGCTGGGGTTCTTTCACTCAAGGTGGTTTTGCCAGTTTCAAAGCGGGCAAAGAAGGTGTTAAGCTCGTTGGTCAGTGCCATATCGCTGTGGGGGCAGGCAGGGCTGCTCTTGTAGCCAGTGATGTCCCTGACACCCTGCCACATGCCACATGCCACAAGCTTATTGCAAAGGGATACACATGACACCCTAGTCTGATTTTCCTCGTGCCACCTCTCATGCATGATCTGCTGCTGTACCCAATGTTTCTTTTTTTTTTTTTTTCTTAATTTTTATTTTTATTTTATAATTGATTACAATGCATATAACAACAACAGTAAACCCCATCCCTCCCCTTCCCTACATAATCATGAAAACAAACAAACAAAAACAAACAAATAAATAAATAAAAATACATTTAAAAAAAACATAACTACAATGTAACAAAAAAAGACAAAAGCACAAAAACATGAGGCAAGGTAATTTTCACAAGTCAAATATTTCAGTATTTTCACTGCTGGATTCAAAGAAGGTACAAAAGCATGTGGCATTGAGGGGATAGTTTTACTTGTCCTTAATATGCTGCAGCACTGGGTTCCATATGTTGAAGAACTTTTGAGGGTTGCCAGACAATTCATATCTCAACCTCTCTACGTGTAATATGCCCATTAATTCTCTTAACCAAGTCTCAAACTGAGGAGCAGAGTCTGATTTCCATAGTTTCAAAATACATCTGTTGGCAATTACCATACCATAAACCAAGATTGTGCGAGCATTATGGTCTAGCTTCTCAAGCGTTGTGGAATACCCGAATAGAGCAGTTTCAGGGTCCGGAGTTAAAGTGACGTTTAAAACAGGGGAGTACCATTGAAATAAAAGACACCAAAAGTTGTGAAGTTTTGGACAAGTCCAAAAGTGGTGAGCGAGTGTACCCTCAGCGGTCTTGCATCTATTACACAAAGGTGAGAGATCAGGAAAGATTTTATGCAGCTTAACCTTAGAGTAGTGTAATCTGTGTATAACCTTGAATTGAATCAGTTGTAGCCTAGAATTAATAGAACAGGATTTTATACTTTTCAGTACTTCCTTCCAGACATCGTCATCAATTTCAATGTTAAGGTCTTCTTCCCAGGTTTGTTTTATTTTTAAAGTAGATTTATCTAGTTTGTTTAAAAAGATACCTACAAACGATGAGATTAGGTTCTTTGCTTCCGGGGGACCCAGCAAAATTTTGGACAACAAGTCGTCTTCGGGCAGGGACTCAAAAAGCGAATTGTTTTGTCGAACATAATTTCTCAGCTGTAAGTACCTGAAGAATTGAGTTTTGGGCAATGAGAACTTGGATTGTAGCTGATCAAATGATGCAAAGTGTCTATTTATGTAAAGATCTTTTATTGTAACTATCCCTTTACAGCTCCATTCTTTGAATGCTGTGTCTGTAAATGATGGGGGGAAAGCGTGGTTATGCCAGATTGGGGCGTGCATTGACGTATTCGGAAGCTCACAAGCTTTCCTAATTTGGTGCCATATTCTCTGAGCATTGGACAGAGTGAAGTGATCCTCTCTAAGAGAGGTGAGAGACCTGGGTAATGAAAAAAGGAGAGCAGGGAGAGAAGTTTTTGGGGTTAAGCTTTTTTCAATCGCCAGCCAAGGTGGCAGGTCATATCCAACTCCCCGTTCATATGCATACTGCCAGTATACCATGACTCTAACATTGGCCGCCCAATAGTAATATAAAAAGCACGGTAACCCCAGTCCCCCATGTTCCCTCGTTTTTTGAAGATAAGCTTTTGAGATCCTGTGTGCTTTATATCCCCAAATAAATGGCATAATGATAGAATCGATTAACTTAAAGTAGGATTTGGGGATAAAAACAGGAACATTCTGAAATAAATACAGAAATCTCGGCAGGGAGACCATCTTTACTGCGTTCACGCGGCCAATCAAGGAAATAGGCAACGTTCTCCATTTCTCTATGTTCTCCTTTAGCTTGTTCAACCTTTCGGTAAAGTTAATTTAAAAAAGGGTCTTGGGGTTTTTAGATATTTTAATGCCCAGATATTTTATACTATCCGGATTTGTTTTAAACTGCATGTTGGCTAAGAATACAGGGTCTAATTCTGCTGTTATCGATATAAGTTCACTCTTCTGCCAGTTTATAGTGTAACCTGAGACCTCGCCAAAGGGATTAATAAGCTGGAATAGGTAAGGAACAGAATGTTCAGGGTCAGATACAAAGATGGCAATATCATCCGCATAAAGCGAAATCTTATGTTCCACCCCACCCAGTATTATCGGTTTTATAAGCGCATGCCCTCTTATGCCGATTGCCAGCGGCTCAATGGCTAACGCAAAGAGGAGCGGCGAGAGGGGGCAGCCCTGTCGCGTACCCCTCTGAAGGGCAAAAGGGGGTGACCTATCCTGGTTTGTGAGTATGGAAGCGGTGGGATGAGCATATATAAGACGTACCCAGGAAATAAAAGAGGCTCCAAGACCAAACTCTTCCAGCACTCTGAGTAAATATCCCCACTCAACCTGATCGAAAGCTTTTTCTGCGTCTAAACACAGAATGGCTTGTTTGGAAGAACTATCGAATTTGTGATACATAATGTTCATTACTCTTCTAACATTAAAGAAAGAGAACCTATTGGGGATGAACCCGGTCTGATCCGTATGGATAATGGATTCTATACACTTATTTAGTCTAGTCGCCATTATTTTAGTAAAAATCTTGAAATCCAAATTAAGCATAGAAATTGGTCGGTATGAGGAGGGATTGGTTTCATCCCTGTCTTGTTTCAATAAGAGAGAAATATTAGCATTGTACAATGACGGTGGGAGCTTTTTCAACTCGATTGAGTGGGAGAGCATCCTGTGCAGAATCGGAGTTACCTGGTCAGCAAACTTCTTATAAAATTCGACTCCAAAACCGTCTGGCCCAGGGCTCTTGCCGTTTTGCAACGACCTAATTGCATCCTTGATTTCTACAGAGGAGGGTTCTGAGTTTAAGGCCTCACAAGAGGCACTATCTAATTTTGGTATGTCCAACTTTTTTAACCATGCATTGATATCACCGTTAGCTTTGGATTTATACAGCTCCTGATAATACTCCTCAAAGCGTTCATTTATTAATTTTGGATCGGTTAAAGCAACACCCTTGCCTGATTTTATTATATGTATGGCCCTACTTGCTTGTTGCCCTCTAAGCTGACGGGCTAACAATGTATGCGGTTTGTCCCCTAATTCAAAATATCGCTGTTTCAGTCGCAGTAGCTGGTCACTGACTTGATTTGTTAGAATCGTATTATACTCATATTTAAGACTGAGCATATTTTGCAGCGTTTGGGGGTTGTTTGTGCTCCGATACAACGTCTCCATTGGAGAAAGCTCCGAATCAATTTCTTGTAGACGTCTCTCTCTGGATTTCTTTAAAGACGCTTCATACGAAATAATATGACCCCTCATAACTGCCTTGAAAGCTTCCCACAAGGTGGAGTCCGAGACATCAGAAGTGTCATTGGTCTCCAAATATTCTGTAATTTTTTCAGACATGTATTTACAGAAAGTTCCATCATTAAGCAAGGAAAGGCGTAGTCGCCATTTAGCACATCGTTTAGACAGCTTAAAGTCAAAGATAATTGAGGTTGGAGCGTGATCTGAGATCAAAATGTTATGATATTTGGTATTTATTACATTAGGTATGAGTTTCGAGTCTAATAAAAAATAATCGATACGAGTGTATGAATTGTGCATTTTAGAAAAAAAAGAGTATTCTCTGTCTGTGGGATGCTGTATCCTCCAAATGTCAACTAAATTGGTGGAGGAGATGAGATTTTTCAAAATCGTGGATGCATTCGAAGGGCTACACATTTTATTTGATGACCTATCCAGGTGCCAGTCAAGGATTGTGTTATGGTCCCCTGCAACAATCACATTCGTATTAGAAAGGTCAGGTAGCTTATCAAAGATTTTGCAAAAGAAAGCTGCATCATCAATATTCGGACCATAAATGTTAAGCAGTGTTACATGAACAGAGTAAAGGTACCCAGTTACTATGAGAAATCGACCATTCGGGTCACTTACTGTAGAAATATGTCTGAAATCTATGTTTTTCTTAACCATAATTGCCACCCCGCGGGCTTTGCTAGAAAATGTGGATTGAAATATCTGATCTGCCCATCTGCAGCGCAACTGTCTCTGCCCCAATGTTCTAATGTGAGTTTCTTGGAGGAACACAAGGTCGGCAGATAAAGACCTAAGATGTGAAAACACCTTAGCTCGTTTAATTGGGTGGCCCATGCCGCGGACATTCCAGCTCACCATGGTAACCCTCCCACGCACATCATCATCCCCAGGTACCATCAGAAGGTGTAAATTGTATTACATAAGCAGCGACATAATAATTTGCCTCAAACAAAAAAACAGGAAGACCACCAACACAAAAACACACACAAAACTCGGACTTTCCCTCCCCCATCCCCACTCTCCCAAACAAAGTGAGAGAAAATATCCTAACATACTGTAAACGGGGGTTACTTCAACTATCTAGCCTGTTAAGCCCAAAGGCTAGCTAAAGGCTAAATTGTGAAACCGCTAGCTAGTTAACTACAAATTCAGTCGGCATCCCCTCCGATGAACAAACAAAATTACGGATCTGTTCAACAAAAAAAACGTTTCCCTTTGAAAAATTAGCAGGAACCCATCCTGTAAAATCATCCTATTCCTGAAACGAATTAAGCACATTAAACAAAGTTAAAGTTAAATCTATTGAGTCCAACGTCTACGTTTCGTGTGAATGACCATGTCCATGGCTCAGAGTTAACTCGTTCACATGTTAGCCGACGCCCGCCGTCCACTCCGGGCCAGCGGCTTAAACATGGATAGACATGGGAGAGTCAGTGCACTTGGACAAAAGCTTGTATCCTCAGGATTTAAGCTTACTCGACAAGAGGGTGACCATGCCCCCACGTTGAGATTGGCTGAAACAGCTGGTCTGGAGACCAGCTAGTCAGTGTTAGTCTGTTAGCCGACATTAGCCCACCGTTGTCACCGGGCTGGGCGGCAGGTTATCCGCGAATAGTTTGGCCTCCTCCGGGGTGCTAAATATCGACGTGTCGATACCCTGGGAAACCCGGAGGCGAGCAGGGTAGATATATCCGGTTCGCAAGCCTGCCTCTTTGAGCTTCTTCCTCGTGACCTCGAAAAGACGACGTTGTTTCATTATCTCTGCCGGGAGATCAGGAAAAATGTGAATTTGCTTCCCATTGTAGTTCAGCGGGTATTGTTGTTGTGACAGTCGCATTATCCGCTCTTTCTGATGGCCGCTGTGGATCTTAACTATCATGACTCTGGGGCGCGCGAGATCGTTAGCCGGTTGTCCTCCCAGCCTATACGCCCTATCAACTTCTATGGGCATCGAGAAATGTTCTGCCCCCAACAAGTCCCGAATAAAGTTACCAATGAAATCCATGGGGCGGCCGCCTTCAATCTTTTCTGGTAGTCCGACCACTTTTATGTTCTGGCGTCTGGAGCGCGCCTCCAGATCAATAACTTTATCCTGGAGGGCCTTGTTAGCATATTCTAGCCTTAGCCACTGCTGCTCCAACTGAATTAGTCGAGTGTCATGGTCACTGCTCGCATCTTCTACCATAGATATCCGTGCTCCATGTTCAGTCAGAGTGGCTTGGGTAACTTGGAGGGACACCTCCAGGGTATTAAATCGGTCATCCATCTTCTTGCTCATTTCATTTATAGCTGTAAGAATGATGGCTGTTTCAGGAGTTCCTTCTGCCGATAGTGTGATTAGCTCCAGCTCTCCACCACTAGGCCGCTCCTCATCCAGTGACGATGCTGGGTTTTCATTAAATTTCCTGACGGCTGGCTGCTTTCTGGACGACTTCTGCGTTGTCATTTTATGTCGGTCTGTTATTACAGCAGTAGACACAACTTAAAGTGGGAGTTGTACTATAAATAGTCTTTTATTCCTTAATCTCGATTTATCGGAGGGGAGCTCTAGCAAAACACGTCTATTACATCATATGCACACTAGCGCCCCCCGTACCCAATGTTTCTAAAGGAATTCTTGGAGTTCAGCCGATAATATGTAAGCAAGTCTTGGACTTACATGGACACAAACTGGAAGACAGGCACAAGCACTCTGCTCTGTTGCTACAGCTTTATGGCACTGCGATTCCAGACCTGGCTCAAAATCTCATTCAATTCCTGGTACTCAAAGTGAACTGTGACCAGCCTGCACCAACCAGCAATAACCCATACTTATCCTATACACTAGGGTCAATTTACAGATGCCATTTAACTTACAAACCTGCACATCTTTAGGGTGTGGGAGGAAACCGGAGCACCTAGAGAAAACCCACATGGTCACAGGGAGAAGGTACAAATTCCATACAGACAGCACCCATAGTCAGGATCGATCCTGGGTCTCTGGCGCTGTCATACAGCAGCTCTACCACTGCACCACCGTGCAACCCTGGAGCAATTCTGAAATCTGAGGAAAGGTTAAAAATCGAAATAGTATGTGGGTGACTCTTCCTTTCAAAAAAAGCGAAAGCAATGTAAACAAAGGAAGAACATGCACATGCATTGTAAAGTTAAAGAATTGAATAATTCAGTGACACATATTCCAGCAGATATCCACATCTCATTATATTTAGTTTATAAATAAAGAATGTGCGCAGACACGCACACACACGCACACGCACACACGCGTACACGCACACACGCGCACACGCAAAGCCATGTGCATGTCCACACACGCACACGCACACACAAGCAGGCAAAGCCATGTGCATGTCCACACACGCACACGCACACACGCGCAAGCAAAGCCATGTGCATGTCCACACACGCACACGCACACACGCGCAGGCAAAGCCATGTGCATGTCCACACACGCACACGCGCACACGCGCAGGCAAAGCCATGTGCATGTCCACACACGCACACGCACACACAAGCAGGCAAAGCCATGTGCATGTCCACACACACACACGCACACACAAGCAGGCAAAGCCATGTGCATGTCCACACACGCACACGCACACACAAGCAGGCAAAGCCATGTGCATGTCCACACACGCACACACGCGCAGGCAAAGCCATGTGCATGTCCACACACGCCCACGCACACACAAGCAGGCAAAGCCATGTGCATGTCCACACACACACACACACACGCACACACGCGCAGGCAAAGCCATGTGCATGTCCACACACACACACGCACACACGCGCAGGCAAAGCCATGTGCATGTCCACACACGCACACGCGCACACGCGCAGGCAAAGCCATGTGCATGTCCACACACACACACGCACACACGCGCAGGCAAAGCCATGTGCATGTCCACACACACACGCACACACAAGCAGGCAAAGCCATGTGCATGTCCACACACGCACACGCACACACAAGCAGGCAAAGCCATGTGCATGTCCACACACGCACACACGCGCAGGCAAAGCCATGTGCATGTCCACACACGCACACGCACACACAAGCAGGCAAAGCCATGTGCATGTCCACACACACACACGCACACACGCGCAGGCAAAGCCATGTGCATGTCCACACACACACACGCACACACGCGCAGGCAAAGCCATGTGCATGTCCACACACACACACGCACACACGCGCAGGCAAAGCCATGTGCATGTCCACACACACACACGCACACACAAGCAGGCAAAGCCATGTGCATGTCCACACACACACACGCACACACAAGCAGGCAAAGCCATGTGCATGTCCACACACGCACACACGCGCAGGCAAAGCCATGTGCATGTCCACACACACACACACGCACACACAAGCAGGCAAAGCCATGTGCATGTCCACACACACACACACACACACACACAACACAAGCAGGCAAAGCCATGTGCATGTCCACACACGCACACACGCGCAGGCAAAGCCATGTGCATGTCCACACACGCACACACAAGCAGGCAAAGCCATGTGCATGCCCACACACACACACGCACACACAAGCAGGCAAAGCCATGTGCATGCCCACACACACACACGCACACACAAGCAGGCAAAGCCATGTGCATGTCCACACACACACACACGCGCAGGCAAAGCCATGTGCATGCCCACACACACACACGCACACACAAGCAGGCAAAGCCATGTGCATGCCCACACACACACACACACACACAACACAAGCAGGCAAAGCCATGTGCATGTCCACACACGCACACACGCGCAGGCAAAGCCATGTGCATGTCCACACACGCACACACAAGCAGGCAAAGCCATGTGCATGCCCACACACACACACGCACACACAAGCAGGCAAAGCCATGTGCATGTCCACACACACACACACACACACAACACAAGCAGGCAAAGCCATGTGCATGTCCACACACACACACACACACACATACAAGCAGGCAAAGCCATGTGCATGACCACACACACAATCACATACATGCCAATGCATACCATGGGGTGCATGATCTATGTGGCTTTGAAAAAATGACGCAGCCAAACATATACGAGACATAAGGAGGTCAAAACTCAGGGTATCTTCATTATGCAAGGCCTGCTCATAACCTACTTCTCTGGAACTTTAAATAAACATGTAGCCCTGTGAAGAGTTGCTCACAAAAGGACATTTTTGAAGTAGTAATCAATGTAAAGTATAATACACAATAATCATAGCGTGGCCCTGTTTGTCGACCAAGTTTATAAATTCGTCCCATAAATAGTAGGCATTCTAGCAATGGCTATTTTCATTCAATAATCATTCATGGGGTGTGGACGTTACTGGCAAGACAGAGAAGCTGCACTTCTGGAGATGACGATGGGAATTCTTTGTGAATCTCAGTCCCAATAAGTGTTTCCACCGCAGTGCTGGGTAATAAACTGAAAGGTGTTAGCATAGCAGTATGTTGACACATGGCCCAAAGAGGATGGCGTGTGGATTGTGGATGGAGATGGTGATGCTCTCTCACTATGGTGAAGAAGTGGATGTTTAATCTGAGGATATAGTTAAGCACGGCCTGCTTTGCTGTGTTGAAGCAGCTGATCTCTCTAAGACATCTCACTGAGGAAAACACTGGTGAATTTATCTAGAGTACGCCATTGGCATCTTAATTCATTGTCGATGGTGGTGATGATCAAGGCAGAAACCTGCCTCCAGCCCATCAGGCCCACATGGACAAGCTGGGACCCACCTTAAAACCATCCCACACAAATCCTATTCTACTCACCATCAATTCCACTCCCCCCACCAGATCCTCTATTGAATGGAACACAGTTGAGATTTGGGGCAAGTGGGGGAAAAATTGTTTAGTTTAGTTTAGAGATACAGCATGGAAACAGGCCCTTCGGCCCACCAAGTCCATGCCGATCATTGATCACCCATTCATATTAGTTATCCCATTACATGCTAGGGGCAATTTACAGAGGCCAATTAGCCTACAGACCGGCACATCTTTGGGATGTGGAGGAAACCAAAGCACCCAGAGGAAACACATGCAATCACAGGGAATACGTGTAAACTCCACACAGACAGCACCCACGCTCAGGATCGAGTCTGGGTGTCTGACGCTGTGAGACAGCAGCTCTACCATTGCACCACTGTGCCGCACACTGTTTGAGGGAGGAGGAGAAGTTAACTTTGCTGCATTGATGAAACAGAAACTCACTGAAGAGAGAGATTGTAATGTCCAGATCAAATGTGCAGAGGTTATCAGTTTGTGACTGAGGATATTAATTTTTACACCACTTTGATTGTTACAAATACTTTCATTGCCCTGAATCTGATTGATACGCCTGCTGTGTGTGTGACTAGATGCCACTGAAGAGGCTGACTGCAACCAGGTTGTGTTGCATTAAGGAACATGCACAACCCACAGGATCGCAATAAATGAGAGGCAGCTTGTGGTGCCCTCTGTCACACTGCATCAGCAATACGCACTTCTAATTGCCTGAGGGTCACTGAACCAAGACTGTGATCATTCCAGTGTCTTTCATTTGCCTTTCATTGAGGCCCAGGACTGTGATTTATACAAAGTGTCAGCACCACAAACCTTGTCCAGTTCCAAGGCATTTCTGGGTACTGACAGGTTATTGAGAGCAGCGATGAGATGCTTTGTGTGTGTTACCTGCCGGAGAGCCTATTGGCTGGTCTAACTTGAGACCAGTGACTAGAAGGGAATTCATTCATACCACTTCTATTAAACGAACATTCCTGTCAATAATCCTGACAAAGGCTTAGCACAGATCTCTCTCAACCACCTATTCTGTATTTAAAACATGTCTGAGATTTCAATGTAACCGACCTAGAGGAGGCTGCCAGGGTGGGTCAGTTACACCTGGCCTGATTCTACTCTCCACACCAGTTCATATTACCATCAGCCTTCCTCTCCGGTATCTTCCTTGTTCTCCTGTTACTGCTGACGGGTGCTGAGGGACACTCTGCAAGAACGGTTTGGCTCCTGTTCTTTGTCGTTGCATGCACGTTTGCACATTCCAGTTCTATTTACCCACACTGGCTATCACACCCGGGGCTTCTACCACCAGTGACACAGACAGCAACAACTGAAATCCCTGTAGCATCTGTAACTGGTAAATGTTTTACAGGACTATTGTCACATTAAATACATCCACACAAATAAGGACGGAAGGAGATGTGGAGGGGGTAGGTGCAGAGTTGAGGGTTAGCAAGAGGAATGGAGGGGGGGGGGTGTTGTGGTACAACTCTGAGGAGGTTGATGTTGCTTCCTGCTTCTTGTACCTGCATTAACACTGTCCTACATCTGCAGGTGAAGATAGGGTTGCAGAGTCATTGACATTGATTGCCAGTGTTCAAGTGAAAAATCATCATTGACATACGTTGGTTGAAAATGTAGAAACAAGTGAACACCGCTCAGCCCCTCAAACTATTCCTCCAGTTTGCACTGGGCTAGTTCCCTCTTTGGAGAAACAGCAACATGCAACCTCACAAACTATGGAAGTAAAGAGAATCCAGGTCAGTGAACCTGACGTCGTTTGTAGGGAAACTATTGGAGAGGATTCGTTCGGATATGATTTCCTCCCGTTTGAAAGATAATTCGTTAGTTAGGGACAGTCAGCATGGCTTTATACACACAGGTCATGTCTTACTAACTTGATCGAGATTGTTGAGGAGGTGACAAAGGCCATTGATAGGGTAGGATGGTGGATGTTGGCTACATGGATTTTATTAAGGCATTTGATAAACTCCCCCATGGTAAGATGATCCAGAAGATCAAGATGCATGGAATCAATAGTGATTTGGTCATATGGATTTGGAATTGGCTTACTGATAGAAGACAGAGGGTTGTGGTGGAAGAACAATATTCAGGTTGGAGATCTGCAACCTGCGGATACCGCAGGGATCGTTCTGTGACCACTGCTGTTTGTGATTATATATAAATGACTTGGACATAAGCGTAACATAGACACAAAAAGCTGGAGTAACTCAGCAGGACAGGCAACATCTCTGGAGAGAAGGAATGGGTGATGTTTCAGGTCAAGACCCTTCTTCAGCCCATCAATCTGAGTTACTCCAGCTTTTTGTGTCCATCTTCGGTTTAAACCAGCATCTGCAGTTCCTTCCTACATATTGGATGTAAACGTAGATGGGCTGGTTCGTACATTAGCGGATGACACCAATATTGCTAGTGGTCATGAACTGTGAGGAAGGCTGACAACGTCTACAATGGGATGTAGATAAGCTATATAATTGGGTGGAGAAATGGCAGATGAAGTTTAATCCAAGTGTGAAGTTTTGCACTTCATGAGGTCAAATGTAAGGGGAAAATGTACAATTCATGGCATGACACAAGAGCATTGATGTACAGATGGATTTTGGGGTCCACGTCTAAGTGGCAACACCAGTAGGTGGTGATGGCGGCAGATATGACAGTGGCATTGAAGATTTTTTTAGTTTGGAGATACAGTATGGAAGCAGGCCCTTTGGCCCACTACGTTCCTGCCATCAATTACCCATTCACAATGGTTCTATATTATGAGGTTATGTCAGGGATTATGGGGAGAGGGCAGGAAAATGGGGTTGAGAAGGATAGATTAATCAGCCTTGATTGAATGGTGGAGTAGACCTGACGGGGTGAATGGCCTAATTCTGCTCCTATAACTTAAGAACTTGTGAACTTATCCCACTTTCTCATTTACTCCCGACACGCAGGGACAATTTACAGTGGCCAATTAACCTAGAAACCCTAGATAGACATGTGGATATGAAAAAATATGGTACACGTGCAACAAGAAGAGATTAGTTTGGCTTGGCATTGGTTTTGACACAGCCATTGTGGGCCGAAGGGCCTGTTTGTGTGCTGTGCTGTTCTATGTTCGATGTTCAATGGGATGCGATTCATTGGAACTTGGGATTGATTCAATCTCCACAACCCCTTCAGTTCTATTCGCTAACCTGCTCCTTTAGGTGGGGGTAATGTGATCCTACAGCACATATATGAAGAAAGAATCTTCCCAGCTTTCTGGGCCACTATTTAATCCTCAAGCAGCATAGGTAAAACACGTTGCTTGGCAACTATCATTCATGACCATGATGTACACAAATTGATCGCTGCACTTCAAACATTACAACACAAAACATGCTCTTAAAAACACTTTGAGATGGTCCTTCCTCATTTATCCTTTTTTTTTTAGAGGTACAGCGCGGAAACAGGCCCTTCGGCCCACCGGGTCCGCGCCGCCCAGCGATCCCCGCACATTAACACTATCCTACACACACTAGGGACAATTTTTTAAAAACATTTGCCCAGCCAATTAACCTACATACCTCTACGTCTTTAGAGTGTGGGAGGAAACCGAAGATCTCGGAGAAAACCCACGCAGGTCACGGGGTGAACATACAGACTCCGTACAGACGGCGCCCGTAGTCAGGATCGAACCTGAGTCTCCGGCGCTGATCCACTTGCCTGAGCAAATTCAACACTGCAATAGGCTGCCATTAAAAACCACCAAAAATTGCCTCAATTTTGTAAAGGTTTATGAAATTACTCAGCCTTCCTCAAGATCAAGAATATGAATAATATTTCTAATGCCTTAATAATTAACCTCCATCTCCCCGAGGCCGAATCTATCCTTCATTAGGGAAACATTTAAGATGTTGCTCAGAAAAATGAAAAAAGCCCAGAGAAAGGCCTCCGCTGATCCCAGTCACAAAACAACACAAATGGTTCATTGGGGATGAAGAGCACAAGAGGGAGTCGGCCAGGAAACTCGCCAGGAAAGAAGCAATTTTCACAGTTGCAGAAAATGGGACACCAGCTGAAATGTTCGGAGCTGCACAGAGGGGAATGCTGTAAAAATTAGACAAGCACACAGGAACCACTGCAGATCAAAGGCATTCATAAATGCATAATCTGAGTGAATATGTATGATGCACATCCACCAGGGAGAAACAGCTCTGTCAGGTTTTCATATCTCACCCCTCACATCTAAAACTGATTTAACTTTTCAGAGAAATGCATTCCTGGTAAGAGCAGATGTTGATACAGTAATTATTGAAACCCTCTGAAGGTAAAGGTACCAGGGCAATTAAAGCCTTCACTCTTTAAACAACTGATTGTTTTAAGCTTTACTGTCAGAGGAGAAGCCGCAAAAGGGGGAAAAGGATCAGGCCAACCGGTCCGACTGAATGGTACAACAGGGTCAAGAGGGTGAAGAATCCCTTTCTGCTCCTTTGCGATGTTAGCAGAGAACACTTTCATATAAGTTCCACCACTGACTAAATTAACAAGGGTCAGGATGTTCAATGGAAACAGATTGGCTACGCATTGTGTCATTGATTTCGATAACTGCTTTTGCCAAACTTGAATATGAAGATCTGTAAATGTAGAAAGAAAATCACAACAAATTGCACTGGTGAATTTGAATAATGAAAGACCAATCACCGTAATATTACAGAAAAGACAGCGTTCAACTTGAAGATGAGATCCCGCAAATAGAACATTATAACATAAAACAGTATGGAGCACAAAGAGCCCTATGGCCCACAATGTCCAACACGATCAGTTAAACTGATCTCTGCCAATATGTGGTCCATAAAACTCCATTCCCTGCATGTCCATATATGCCTATCTAAAAGCTTCTTAATTGCCGCTATCTTTTCTGTTTCCAGCACCCCCCTGGCAGCACTTTCCAGGCACCTACCACTTTCTGTGTAAAAAACGAGCCCTGCACATCTCCTTTGAAACTTGCCCCTCTCACCTTAAAGCTATGCCCTCTAGTTTTTGACATTTCCACCCTGGGAATAAGGTTCTGACTGTCTACACTATCTGCCTCTCATAACTTT
Source organism: Rhinoraja longicauda (assembly GCF_053455715.1). NCBI lineage: Eukaryota > Metazoa > Chordata > Chondrichthyes > Rajiformes > Arhynchobatidae > Rhinoraja > Rhinoraja longicauda. The sequence goes on from NC_135958.1 coordinate 63,298,108, forward strand.
ATTCTATCAGGTCTCCCTGCAGTCTCCGATGCTCCAGAGAAAACAAAATTTTCAAGTTCACATTCTGACTAATATGCTCTAATTAAGGCTGCAATCTGGTAAATTCCTTCTGCACCTTCTCCAACATAGAAACATAAAAAATAGGTGCAGGAGGAGGCCATTTGGCCCTTCGAGCCAGCACCGCCATTCGTTGTGGTCATGGCTGATCGTCCCCAATCAATACCCCGTGCCTGCCTTCTCCCCATATCCCTTGATTCCACTAGCCCCCAGAGCTCTATCTAACTCTCTCTTAAATCCATCCAGTGATTTGGCTTCCACTGCCCACTGTGGCAGAGAATTCCACAAATTCACAACTTTCTGGGTGAAAAAGATTTTTCTCACCTCAATTTTAAATGGCCTCCCCTTTATTCTAAGACTGTGGCCCCTGGTTCTGGACTCGCCCAACATTGGGAACATTTTTCCTGCATCTAGCTTGTCCAGTCCTTTTATAATTTTATATGTTTCTATAAGATCCCCTCTCATCCTTCTAAACTCCAGTGAATACAAGCCTAGTCTTTTCAATCTTTCCTCATATGTCAGTCCCGCCATCCCAGGGATCAATCTCGTGAACCTACGCTGCACTGCCTCAATTACAAGGATGTCCTTCCTCAAATTAGGAGATCCATAGTTCCCTGAAAGTGGCAACACAGTAGATATAGTGAAAAAGAAGACATTGGTGATTCCACATTTAGACTATTGTGTTCAGTTTTGTTCACCCTGCTAAGGAAGGATAGAAACATAGAAAATAGGTGCAGAAGGAGGCCATTTGGCCCTTCGAGCCAGCACCCCCATTGATTGTGATCATGGCTGATCACATATTTCATTGTCATATGTCATTAAGCTGGGAACAGTGCAGAGCAGATTCACAAGGTTGTTGCCAGGACATGAGAGCCTGATCTATGGGGAATGGTTAGCCAGGCTAGAACTTTATTCCATTGAGCACAGGAGGATGAGGGGTGGTCTTTTAGAGGTGTACAAAATCATGAGGAATAGATCAAGTAAATGCACAGAATCCTTTGCCCAGAGTACGGGAAACGAAGACCAGAGGACATAGGTTTAAGGTGAGGGGGAAATATTTTATAGGAATGAGTGGAATCGTTTTCACATAGAGAGTGGTGATATATAGAATGAGCTGCCATATTTGGTAGGTGAGGCAGGTACTATAATAACATTTAAAAGACATTTGAACAGGTACATGTAAAGGAAATGTTTAGAGGGATGTGCCAAATGCAGACAGGCACTCCTAGCTTGGTTGGTCATTTTGATCCTCATTGGCTAGTTGGGCTGAAGGGCATGTTTCTATGCTCCATGACTCTCATACATTTGACATAGCAAATACTCTCTAATCCAGGCTCCATTCTTGTAAACATTTTATGCACTCTTTCCAAAGTCGCCACATCCTTCCTGATCATAACTGCACACACCACTCCAAATTCGACCTAACCAAAGTCTTCTAAAGCTGCAACATGGCTTCCAGACCCTTATACTCAATGCCTTAGACAATGAAGTCAGGCATACCACACACCATTTTTACTATCTACTTGTTGCCACCTTCAAGGAGTAATAGACTTGGACCCATCCTCTTATTACAACACTATTACAAGTGATACCAGAAGAATTTCTGGGATTTCAACCTTACAAATCCTGCTCTCCAATTCATATTGCAGGATCCAATCCGCATTTTTTTAATAGCAGGTACATTAGTAGCTGTTGGAGCTGTACTCGTCCAAATGTTTTGGACTTGTGTCTTGTAGGTGGGAGAGGTCATCTGATGTAATTTCTGGTCAGTGGTGACCAGCAGGATGTTCATGGTGGAGGACTTGGTGATGGTGTTGCCACAGAATATCAAGGACAAGTGGTTAGACTTCCCATTGGAGATGATTATTGTCCAGCACTTCTGTGGCACAAATGTCACATGCCAATGCCGAAAGGTTGTTTAGGTCTTGCTGCTTGCCAACATGGACTGCTTCAATCACTGAAGAGATGTGAGTGGAACTGAGTTTTGTACAATCACCAGCAAACATCCTCACTTCTGACCTTTTGATGGAAGGAAAGACCAGGGATTCATCCATTTTGTGATTTCATATTATGACATTTCACCGATCACTGACCAAAGAGGTTACGACTCATTTGGAAACACTGTGGAAATTTGTTATTGTGACACCCGACCGACAGCAGTATTAGCCAATCACGTGCAAACAGCCCCGTCAACTTAACTCAATGATGCGAATATTATGTTACAGGACAATGCTCATAAATACATGAGGAATGTAAATAAGTTAACACACTATTCTGTACATGTTCCTTGCATATTGCAAAAAGAAATCCAGTTTAGTTGAGCAATACAATATGGAACAGACCCTTCAGCCCACTGAGTCTGTGCCAACCATGATCACCCGTACACCAGTGTTCTCTCCAAGACACGAGGGACAATTTACAGGAGCCAATTAACCTACAAACCTGTACGTCTTTGGAATGTGGGAGGAAACCGGAGCACCTGGAGAAATCCCACATGGTCACAGGGAGAACGTACAGACTCCGTACAGACAGCACCCGTAGTCAGGATCAAAGCCAGGTCTCTGGTGCTGTAAGGCACCATTGTGCCGCCCATAATCATTTATAATTTATATGGTTACGTATGCTGTGTATAAAAGTCAGAAACTATTTGCAACATCTCTTTGTGTAATCCTGTAAATCCAAGCAGCAAATCTGTTTCAACTTGGGAATGATTTAAACGGCCTCACATCACAGAGGCATGTCTGGCGTTATTATCATAGTTTAGTGCTGCTCATGTGCTCTGCATGTCTATTCTTTTCCTTTATTGTTATTCTTCATGTGCACACTGTAAATCCCTTCCATGTTGAAGGTTGCAATGAAGGATGCATGATTCATCCCCTTTCCACAAGGCAGCTGAAGACTGCTAGAGTTAGAGGGGAAGGGGGACATTCAGAAAGATGGTAATGCACAGGGACAGCATTAGCCCAAAGACAGCTGATGGACATGAATGTGAGTGAAATTAATATCTGTGATGATGTGGAGGTTTAGGTGTCTCTCTTCCTCGTCATCATCATGTGGGTTTCCTCCGACACTCCAAAGACGTACAGGTTTGCAGGTTAATTGGCTTGGTATAAATTAAAATTGTCCCTAGTGTGTGTAGGATTGTGTTAATGTGCGGGGGATCGCTAGTCGGCATGGACTCGATGGGCCGAAGGGCCTGTTTCCATGCTGCACGTCTAAACTAAACTAAAAGAAACAGGAACAGGGGAAATTTGAGTGGAGCTTGACACATATATTGGTATTTAGTATGAGATACAGTCCACCAATCCTACACTCATCCCATTTTATTCCCTCCACATTCTCATCAATTTTTATCTGGATTCTACCACTCACCTATACACTGGGGGCAACTTACAGCAGTTAATTAACCTACCAACCAGACAGGACCAGAGGTCAGCATTGAACCTGGGTCTCTGGTGATGTGAGGCGGCAGTTCTATTCACTGCACCTTCTACAATAGCATTTTAAACTTTTCTAGCAACATTTATTGCTCTAATACAAGTCCCTCAGTGCCCATGTAACAAATATTCTAACTTTTGAACTTGGCAATAGTTTCTGCCTTTGCAACCCCCCATGGAAGAGAAGTCCAGAAATTCATAACATTTTGAATGGAAAAACTTTCTTCTCATTTTGTTTTTTTGCAGCTGACCCTTATCTTGAGATTACATGCTTTCGTTTTAGACTTTCGGGCAATGAAACAATCGTCAAACTACCCTGGCAATCCCCTTAAAAGAATTGTGAATGCTTCAATAAGATTGCCTGTGTTCTCGCCCCGTACAACTGTCTTGTCACAAGAATTAACGTTGTTAACTCCTCTAAAGCAAATATATACTTCCTTCACTGCCATCAACATTCAAGAAGCTCAATGTCATCCAGGACAAAGCAGCCCCTGAATTGGCACGATCCTGAGCATTTAGCCTCTCACATAACATGCATCATTTGTAAGATGCATTGGGCCAGATCACTGTGGGTTTTTCAACAGCATCTCCCAAATTCATCACTTCTACCACTCGAAGATCATGGATAATAGGTAAGTAGGAAAATCACCTGCTTCAAATTTCTCTTCAGGCCAAGCAACATACATCACTGTTTCTTCATTCTATCTGAATTAAGAAGGTGGAACTCCCAAAGATCACCATGGGCACTGTACTGCAAGGAGATAACTGACCATGACCCTTGTCAAGTGCTGCTAATGATGGGCAACTCACACTAGTCTTGCCAGCACCTACAAAATATTCTGGATGAATGACTGAGGCATGTTGGATCGAGCAGATCCAATACTCCATCCAACACAAGGCAGATATCATACTGTCCCATAATCATGATTGTAACAAACTTTATTCATCAAATTAAAAATTGCTCAATTCAGTGGTTAATCCCATTTCTATGATCTTTCTATTATTGGGCATATTATGTTCAGCTCACTAACCCAACTGTTCCAAAAAACTAAGTCCAAGTCAATACTCCAATACTTCTGAAGAAGGGTCTCAACCCGAAATGTCACCCATTTCTTCTCTCCAGAGATGCTGCCTGTCCCGTTGAGTTACTCCAGCATTTTGTGTTTGCAAAACATCACTGCTTATGTGTATAATTTTTGAAACCAATTGCAATCTTCTCAAATCAATAGATGCTTCTTTAATTCACATGTCAGGGTGGGGTAGTGCCCCATCAGAGGCACCAATGCCCAGTAGGTCCTACTGGCTCAACGAACAGTGACCCACTAATAACCAATGCTTATTACTTCTTGGCAAAGGCTCTGCTGCTATGCTCCTCTGTTTCTACACTGGTGATCTGGAGACACTGGAGTCTCTCAGTCTGCCAACAACATAGCCATTTGGTTCGTCCCAAAGTGCATTAAAACCTCCAGCCATCCTGCCATAGAACCAAAAACAGTATCAACTGAAGCCAAACTAATACGCCCTCCGGCAGGTAAAGAATTTAAATGTGAGGAGGGAAATAATTTGTACTTAAATAGCATGTTTAATGTCAAAAATAATCACATTTGATATTACCAGGACATGACCAAGAAATGGTTAGCTTTCCTAAGATGCTAGTCGAAAAGGATGTCGCCTGTTCCATTGCATTTCTTTTAAAGACGTTCAATTTGTCCAGTTCCCCCGCTCTTTCCCCGCAACACTCAAATGCTTTGCTTCAAGAATGCTTTGCTTCTTATTCTCTTTTGGAAGTTGGCTCTTGTATATATTTACAGTGTTCCAGGCAATACATTCAGAGCTAAACAGTTCACAGCATGAAAAAAAATCTCCTCAGCACCTGACTGGTTCTTTTTGCCAATTACCTTACATTTCATGCAATTAGCAGCAGTTGTTAGAGCAACAGTGATACAGTGTATTGGTGTGAATTTAAATGTACATCAATGTGGCATGGAGCATCCAACATTGTAAGTGAATTGGGAGTAAATAAATGTTTGGGCTCTCTGACTATTGCAAAGTTGAATTGTTGTGATAAATGCTGGAATCGTTAGTAACAATCGGATAGTTGGAAGACAGCAATATTTAGAGTCAGAGGATAAGCAATATTGTAGCAGTGTTGGGTGCAGAATAAGGCTAGACGCCGGATGGATTCTGTGAAGGCTGTTTATTAAGGACTGCTCTAGCAAGCCACGAGACAAAGGACTGATCTCTTGCCCCTCCGAGAAACCGCGTAGCCTAAGGCCATCCCCCAGACCTGTCCATCCAATGCCAAGAGGTTTGACCCAGGGAGTGGCCTAATCTCCAGAGACCGCCACAATATTCCAGAATTAAGCAATGTCTTCAAACTGGCTGTTTTGCAAATTATCTTTTCCCAGTAATTGATGTGTGAAGTGGTTTGAACATCAAAGATGAAACCTTGTCCTGGAAATGATACACAGGGCAGGGAAATGGCAAGGCAATGTGAACTGCCGATGAGTTAAATTAATTCCTTTGGCTGGAAACAAGTTCCAAATTCAGCTGAACTCATTTGGGACTCTTTGGCCAAGCCGAGGTGAAAGGAGATGTACAGCAAAAATATCAAAGGGAATGCGAGCTGGTTTAAATAGCTCTACTGGGACAATTACAATGGCCATTTAGTTTGTTATAATAGTTGGTCCCATTGTCAGAAAATTGTATTTTGTGATGTTAGAGGACACATTAATTACCAAAACAAGCAACAACAAAAAAAGACTGTCCACTAGACAATGAATCAAATGCTGGAAATACTCAGCTAATAGTTGGAGTTGGGTCGACCTTCATTGCCCGGTAGGACATGCGCTGCTGGAGGTGGTTGTTGAAGCAATTATGTTAGTGATATTTAAAAGACTTTTGGATAGGCATGTGGATATGTCGGTACTGGAGGGATATGGGTTATGTGCAAGTAGGTAAGTGATGGGCTTCGTATCATTTCTGGTGCATACATTGTGGGCCTGAGGGCCTGTTATTTTAGCTGTACTGTTCTATGTTGAATGGTCTATGTTAAAACATTTCACAAAAATGCAAACTTGCGATTTGTGACTGACATGAACTCACCTAGAAATGAATGCAAAATTGATCAAAGCAAGTTTTGTATCCACAATACCATTTTTTATTGATCTTGGAGGAGTAATTCAGACAGGTTGTATTCACTAGCAGCACAACCCAGTGAGGTAAACTGACTCCACGGTTAGTTTAACACACACTAGCCTGACTTGATAGGTTTTGGTAGTGAAAACACAATTTTTCTGATGCAACTATACACCAGCATGACATCACTAAAATTCTCACCTTGAAGAGACTCCAAGTTATGAAAACAAACTGGCTTCAATCCAATAAAGAAATTCTCCCAGTCTTTCCCTCCCAGTGCACGATGACTGCATTCACTTTTGCCTTCTGGAGCAGAGTGTTACCAGGGAAACTGTGTTTGGAAGGCGGTCCCATGGGGTTGAGTGAGATGAATCTGGAGTTCAGTGTATTCATCCAGCTGAGAGTCACTGGCTGGAAGCTGTAAACAAGGATGAGAGAGCTGACTACTTATTTACTGCTTCAATGGATTTCTGAGTGCAACCTGGGACCCATCAGTCGAGTGCCTGATGAAATGAGGGGCTCATAGGATCTGGTTCAGACTTAATAGTCCAATAAAGGAACCACGTGTTGTAAGACATTCTCCTCAACAATCAGGTAGATAAAGACAGGAATGAGCAAACAGAGAGAAAACTAATGTAGACAATAAGGGCAACACATAAAGGCCCAGAGGAAGGACTAAGGTGGGAGCTGCCAGAATTACTCACCAGGTTATCATCAATCTGCTGAATGAACTCCTTCCTGGTCAGCTTTGAGCTGTATTTGATGTCTACTTGACTTAATTCAGGAGTCAACCAGTCAGTTATTATACAAACAAGCTTGACAAACTGTGGAAAATGGGATGAGATGCCATAGTAGGAGTGGCAAAATAAAAGATCATTTAATTATTCCACTCAATTTACTTCTGGTATCCTGCTACCTGCAAAATAGGTGCACCAGGAGAAGACATAGCAATGGCCAAAACATAGTGAGAACATTATTCATTTGCCATCTTATCATAGGGCAAGCTATTTTACAGCAAATAGATTATTCCTGATGACAATATTAATGTGCTCCTCGCTGTTAGTTAGTTTGACAAGCAGAACAACTAATTTGCACCCATCAATATCCAAAAAATTCAAATGTGATGAACAAAGAATGTATACATGTTTGGAGAAAAATTTGAGGAATGATGGGCGGCACGGTATGATGGGCGGCACGGTAGCGCAGCGGTAGAGTTGCTGCTTTACAGCGAATGCAGCGCCGGAGACTCAGGTTCGATCCTGACTACGGGTGCTGCACTGTAAGGAGTTTGTACGTTCTCCCCGTGACCTGCGTGGGTTTACTCCGAGATCTTCGGTTTCCTCCCACACTCCAAAGACGTACAGGTATGTAGGTTAATTGGCTGGGTAAATGTTAAAAAAAAAAAATTGTCCCTAGTGGGTGTAGGATAGTGTTAATGTACGGGGATCACTGGGCGGCACGGACTTGGAGGGCCGAAAAGGCCTGTTTCCGGCTGTATATATATGATATGATATGATGATATGGTCGCCATGGGCCTGGTATCTCCAAATGCCACCCTAACCATTCATTCCCTGTTGCACCAGCACCCAGTGGCTCCAGGGTGCCATTCACAAAACGCACTGCAGATACTTGAGACTAACATTGAGAAGGATCAAAAGTTCAGTTCAGTTTCAGTTTAGTTTATTGTCAGTTTAGATTATTGTAAAATGGGCCATGAAATGTCATTGGCAAATCAGATTTTTGACACATGGACAATGAGACCATAGTTGATGTATAGTCTGCAGTTCTGCTCACCCAACTATAAGAACTATAAGATCTCAATATGTTGATTAGGAACTTATTTTCAATCAAGTTCATAATTGAAAAAAACTTAACTCTTCTCAATTAAGTTGAAAAGAGAGCTGAAAAGATTCACAAGGATGTTAGCCATGATTGGAAGTCTTGAGTTAGAAGGAGAGGCTGGATAGTTGGGATTGTTTTTGCTGGAGTGTAGTAGATTGAGGGCTGACCTTTTTGAATATATAAAATCATGAAGAACATTGATAACGTGAATGGTCACTGTTCTTCCTAGAAACTAGAGGACATGGATTTAAAGTGAGAGGAAAGAAAAAAAATGGGCCTGAGGGGCAACCTTTTCACACAAATGTAAATGTAAATGTGTAAATGGAATGAACTGCCGGTGGAAGCAGGCACAAATTCAATGTTTAAAAGGCAGGGGTATGAAAGGAAAAGGTTAAAGGGATACAGGCTAAAAGCTGGCAAATGGTATTAGTTCAGATAGACATTTTGATTGGCAAAGATAAATTGGGCTGAATGATCTGCTTCTGTGTGGTGTAACTGCATGTCTCATGATGGCTCATAATCCACTAGAACTGTGTATTGTACATTGCAATCCGCAAGGACTGTTCATGGTAGATGGTAAATAACAAGAACTGTTCATTGTAGATTGTAATTAACAAGAACTGTGCATTATAATTTGTAATCCACAAGGACTGTGCATTGTAGATTGTAATCATCATGGACTGTGCATTGCAGATTGTAATTAACAAAGACCCTACATTGTGGATTGTAATCATGATGGACTGTGCATTGCAGATTGTAATCATTATGGACTGTGCATTGCAGAATGTAATTAACAAGGACCCTACATTGTAGATTGTAATAATTATGGACTGTGCAGTGCAGTTTGTAATCATTATGGACTGTGCATTGCAGATTGTAATTAACAAGGACTCTACATTGTAGATTGTAATCTTTATGGACTGTGCATTGCAGATTGTAATCATTATGGACTGTGCATTGCAGATTGTAATTAACAAGGACTTTACATTGTGGATTGTAATCCGCAAGGATGTGGACATCAGGATTTTACTCTACTAGTTGGGGGACAGTTCTATCACGATTGACATCAGTCCTGGATGAACTATATGAAGGCGACTACAAATGGGGGTGTGCTTCTCTTTGTCCGAGCTGCAGGGTATATCTGATACCTATTGCGGGTCTGCTCCTCCCATTACTGTTAGTTCATGTCATAGGAGCAGAATTAGGTCATTTGGCCCATCACGTCTACTCTGCCATTCAATCATGGCTGGTTAGGTTAAATGTCTGGCAGAATTCCACCAATTTTTGACACTGATTGTAAACATGACCTGTCTTTGTGAGTGGGTGTTTCTTCACATAGTGCAGTGAAAGGTGCTAATGTGACCGGCAGAGGAATACTTGCAGGTGTAGGAACTCCCTACATCAGTTTATCACATATTTTGTCCAGATGAGAGCTTAGGTTTGTTGACAGTATAAATACGCCGGCACCAGCATGTGCTTTCCATTAAACTCATTGCAAAGTAGCTATTTCGTGAGGTGCAGAATCTGGAAATAATGCTCCAGAGAACTGCAAATTTATTCAATTCAAGGAACAATTGTAAGCAACAATTTTCTTTAATGCACAGTGTTCAAAAAATCAACAAAGGACATCACATTGCATGAACATTATTCCCCTATTAAGTGCTTGTAATTTGCAGAAAACTTAAAAGAACTGATTTTGTCCATTGTGTGCGAAGCATTTGTGGAAAAAAGGTGTGAACAAATTGACAGATTCCCAGTGGAAAATCTATTGAAAGCGATTAACATTATAGCAGGAAACAGGCCTTTTGGCCAACTGAGTCCACACTGACCATTGATCACCCGTTCACACTAGTTCTACATTATCCATCGTTCACGTCAACTCCCCACACATTAGGGGCAATTATTGCAGAGGTTAATTAACCTACAACCCCGCACTTCATTGGGATGTGAGAGGAAACCGGAGCACTTGAAGGAAACCCATCAGGTCACAGATAGAATGTGCAGACTCTACACAGAGAGCACCCGAGGTCAGGATCGAACCCAGGTATCTGGTGCTGTTAGGCAGCAGCACAACCAGCTGTGCCACCGTGCCACTCCATTCTATGTCTCTCTCTCCTCACAATCTGTAAAAGAGGTTGTGATATTCACTTCATCCTTTCTCTCTCCTCTCCGAGGTCTAGGATGTGTTGTTGTTCATTTTATTTCTAATTTTTTCTTATTTTCTCAGCCTTCTTGTCTGAAGCATCCCGGAACTGGTCAAGTCGAGAGACGTTGATTGATCGATGTGGTTTGCAAGATGTACAATCAGTGTGTTCACATCCAGGACCACTCCTGCAGGAAGTGAAGTCAAAACTCAACAAAGTGGTGGAACTGGATTGTCCTGGATTCAGCCCAGGACTTGAACTCACTGGCCACAGTGACTTCCCACATGCATTATGTAACCCAGACATCACTGATTTGTCCATGCATATTTTCCATAGAATTGGTATAAATTAAACTAATTTCTCACGTTATAAGTTGTTTTAAATGGTAGTGGGCAAAAACATTCTTCCAACACCTGAACTATCACCATGAAAGAGAGACCTTCAGCTTTCCATAGGGTTGTCATTAGTGAATGCATGTACACTTTGGACTGCTTCTGTAGGTAATATTTCTTACTTTATTCAGGTCCAGCAACCAGGAACTCTCTAAATATAACGTTGCTATTTCCTTTGAGCATACTTCCATATTGCCATATAGAGTTGGGTAAGACAATTAAAAGATTATAGAAACATAGAAACATAGAAAATAGGTGCAGAAGTAGGCCATTTGGCCCTTCGAGCCTGCACCGCCGTTCAATATGATCATGGCTGATCATCCAGCTCAGTAACCTGTACCTGCCTTCTCATAGAAACATAGAAACATAGAAAATAGGTGCAGGAGTAGGCCATTCGGCCCTTCGAGCCTGCACCGCCATTCAATATGATCATGGCTGATCATCCAGCTCAGTAGCCTGTACCTGCCTTCTCTCCATACCCCCTGATCCCTTTAGCAAAAAGGGCCACATCTAACTCCCTCTTAAATATAGCCAATGAACTGGCCTCAACTACCTTCTGTGGCAGAGAATTCCACAGACTCACCACTCTCTGTGTGAAGAAATGTTTTCTCATCTCGGTCCTAAAAGACTTTCCCCTTATCCTTAAGCTGTGACACCTGGTTCTGGACTCCCCCAACATCGGGAACAATCTTCCCGCATCTAGCCTCTCCAACCCCTTAAGGATTTTATATGTTTCAATAAGATCCCCCCTCAGTCTTCTAAATTCCAGCGAGTATAAGCCTAGTCTAAGCCTAGTCTATCCAGTTTGACTGAGTTGTCTTCTCTGTGCATTGAGGTGCTCCTTCAGCTCTGCAGTGTGGACCTGCATCTGTATGAGGATATATTTGTGACTGAAGGCTAAGGAAGAAAATATCCAGACATGTGTTGCACATAACAGCTCCCACATTGTGTTTTAACACATTAAATGCATGGAGGACCCAAAGAAACATCACAAACTTTGCAACCCATGTGGTACGTGCCAGCATTTTATGGAAAGGAAATCAACTAGCGCACAAAATGCAATCCAATTTCTGGGTAAAATGTCCATTAATATCAAACCACACAGGAAAATAGGAACAGGAACTCAAGGAAAAGTTCTGTTCCATTGAATTAATAAAGCAGAACATGAGTTCAAATCCCACCAGTTCAATCCCACTCGTTCGCAGTTGGACTATGAACTTCCAACAGAGTTCAGTGTTGGAAGAATGCTTCTGCCCACTACCACTTAAAACAACTTAAAACGTGAGAAATTAATTGAATTTATACCAGTTCTACGGAGAATGTGTGTGGACAAATTAGTGATGTCTGGGTAACGTAATGCATGCGGGAAGCCACTGTGGCCGGTGAGTTCAAGTGCTTCGCTGAATCCAGTTCCATCACTTTGTTGAGTTTTTACTTCACCTCCACCAGGGTAACTGGAGATTTCTGATTATTCACAGTAATGTAGCTAAAGATACAATTTACCTTAAACCCTTCTCTGGTGCACCAGTGTCCTTTTTCGGGTAAATATCTGCTCGCCCACACATGACTCATGTTGCACAGCAACTCGGTTGACCTCCGAAATAACCCAGGAAACCAATCTGTTTTATCAATGTTATCTCAATAAATAAAGATCCAAAATTACGGAGGTACAGGATTCGAGCATCCCAGTCAACCATGATAAGCAATCTTCATGAGCGTCTGAGCAAGCAAGCCATAGTTGGAAGAGGTGCCCAACAGTCAAGTCCAATAAAAGCCTGTATCTAATGATTTAGTCTATCCCTAATATATGTCCACCTCCATTACCTTTGGGTTATGTTCTGTGCCAGCAGAAGAGGCATCTCTATTGGTTATAATGAGGAGGCGATGACTTTAAGAATCCTCAACATTGACTCTATATCCATGAAATCATGTTAAACAAAGGTAAGGAAGCCACTGGTTGAATACCGTAACTGTGACCCTTAGTCCAGTGATGAAGTGGTGCTCCATGTTGGATATCATTTTGCAGAAGTTCTTAGCATTGAAATGTTGAACCAACAAAAGATACCAAGAGCAGGCCAGTGGCCTGCAGTGATGAAACCGCAAGCATTCCTCACCATCTAGTAGGCACAATAAGATATAATCGGGTAAATATCTACTAGTTGACCCCTAGTACTCCCCACACCGGTCCTCATGCCCCCCTCTGCCCAGCTAACCCACCACCCCCCCACCATACATCCCCTCCACCTGCCCCCCTGCCTCCATCCGACCCCAACCCCCACCATTGCCGGGTGTTCATCATCCCCCCTGACCTCCCCCTTTCAGACACCGAACGGTCGGTCCTCAGCAGAGGCCTTACCTTTGTTCCCCTCCGCCCCCACATCAACGAGTTCCGCGTCCGCCATGACGTGGAGCTCTTCTTCCGCCGCCTCCGCCTCCGAGCCTTTTACCATGGCAAGGAGCCCCGACCCCGCACTGATGACCCCTTCTCCCATCTCCAACGGACCCCCTCCACTTTTACCCCCCAGTATGGCCTACTACCCTCACTAGAACTTTTTATCGCAAACTGCCGGCGTGACATCGGCCGCCTCAAATTTTCCACTCCCCTGACTAACTCCAACCTCTCCCCTCCTGAACGTGCAGCCCTCCACTCACTCCGCAACAACCCGGACTTAATAATTAAACCCGCTGACAAGGGAGGGGCTGTGGTAGTCTGGCGTGCTGACCTCTACCGCAACGAGGCCAGACGACAACTATCAGACACCTCTTCCTACCTATCCCTGGACCATGACCCCACCGATAAACACCAGACCTTCATCAGCAGCACCATCACCGACCTCACCAACTCCGGCGATCTACCCCTCAGTGCCTCCAATCTCATAGTTCCCCAGCCCCGCACGGCCCGATTCTACCTCCTACCCAAAATCCACAAACACAACTGTCCCGGCAGACCCATTGTCTCTGCCTGCTCATGCCCCACCGAACTTATCTCTACCTACCTCGACTCCATCCTATCCCCCCTGGTTAAAACCCTCCCCACCTATGTCCAAGACACCTCACACGCTCTCCATCTCCTGGATAACTTCCGGTTCCCAGGCCCCCACTCCCTCATTTTCACCATGGATGTCCAGTCACTCTACACTTCCATCCCCCACAAGGATGGTCTCGAAGCCCTCCGTTTCTTCCTCGACCGTAGAACCAGCCAATCCCCATCGACCAACACTCTCCTCCGCCTAGCAGAGCTGGTTCTTACCCTCAACAACTTCTCCTTTGACTCCTCCCACTTCCTCCAAACCAGAGGCGTAGCTATGGGCACTCGCATGGGCCCTAGCTACGCCTGCCTCTTTGTCGGGTACGTCGAACAATCCCTGTTCCAGACGTACACTGGCCCCATCCCCGAACTCTACCTCCGCTACATCGACGACTGCATTGGTGCTACCTCTTGCACCCATGCAGAACTCACTGACTTCATACACTTCACCTCCAATTTCCATCCTGCCCTTAAATATACCTGGACTATCTCTGACATCTCCCTCCCGTTTCTGGACCTCACCATCTCCATCACAGGAGAAAAACTAGTGACGGACATTTTCTACAAGCCCACCGACTCGCACAGTTATCTGGACTACACTTCTTCCCACCCGGTCCCCTGCAAAAAGTCTATCCCCTACTCCCAATTCCTCCGTCTACGCCGCATCTGCGCCCGGGATGAGGTATTTCAGACTAGGGCTTCCGAGATGTTCTCGTTTTTCAGAAAACGGGGCTTCCCCTCCTCCATTATAGATGAGGCTCTCACTAGGGTCTCTTCTACATCCCGCAACTCCGCTCTTGCTCCCCCTCCCCCCACTCGCAACAAGGACAGGATCCCCCTCGTTCTCACCTTCCACCCCACCAGCCAGCGGATCCAACATATCATCCACCAACATTTCCGTCACCTACAACAGGACCCCACCACTGGCCATATCTTCCCATCCCCTCCCCTCTCTGCGTTCCGCAGAGACCGTTCCCTCCGCAACTCCCTGGTCCACTCGTCCCTTCCTACCCAAACCACCCCAACCCCGGGCACTTTCCCTTGCAACCGCACGAGATGCAACACCTGTCCCTTTACCTCCCCCCTCAACTCCATCAAAGGACCCAAACAGTCTTTCCAGGTGAGACAGAGGTTCACCTGCACCTCCTCCAACCTCATCTATTGCATCCGCTGCTCTAGATGTCAACTTATTTATATCGGCGAAACCAAGCGCAGGCTCGGCGATCGCTTCGCTGAACACCTGTGCTCGGTCCGCATTAACGCAACTGATCTCCCGGTGGCCCAGCACTTTAACTCCCCCTCCCATTCCCAGTCTGACCTCTCTGTCATGGGCCTCCTCCAGTGCCATAGTGAGGCCCGCCGGAAATTGGAGGAGCAGCACCTCATATTTCGCCTGGGCAGTTTGCGGCCCGGTGGTATGAACGTCGACTTCTCCAACTTCAGATAGCTCCTCTGTCCCTCCCTTCCCCTCCTCCTTCCCAGATCTCCCTCTATCTTCCTGTCTCCACCTATATCCTTCCTTTGTCCCACCCCCGACATCAGTCTGAAGAAGGGTCTCGACCCGAAACGTCACCCATTCCTTCTCTCCCGAGATGCTGCCTGACCTGCTGAGTTACTCCAGCATTTTGTGAATAAATCAAGATATAATCCCCATTTGCCTGAACGAATACAGTTCCATCACAAACAGGACAAAGCGGCCACCTTGACTAACGCAGCATTCACCACTTTGAAGATTCATTCCCTGCACCACTGACAAACCACAATCTCATCACATGCTGAATCCACCGCAGAAAGTCAACATGGATTGTTCAAGAGGAATTTCCAATTCTGCATCTTCAAGTTCCTCTGCAAATCATTCCGCATTCCGGTTCAGAAACATATAACTATTCTTTCATTTTCTGCTTTTGTGTTATATGACCTGAAGGCCAGCATTTATTTAATCATTTGAGTTTTTAATCATTGTTGCTGCCTGTCTGTAACACAATAATCATTATACATGGAGCCCTATGTTTCTTTGGATTGCCACTATTTTACTCCTTGGAAAGAATATTCTATATCAGATGGATAACCTCACTTTTGACCTCACTATTGAAATGAGCTCACTATGCTTCTGCCAAAATGCTTAATCTATTGATATATTTTTTTGTAAATTGTCATTTCTATCCATACTGCTTACAATTTTGCCTATCTTTGTGCAATTGTCAAGTCTGGATGTATGACTTTTTATTCTGCCCTCTGAGTCATTTGTAAATGCATTGTGTGGATGAAAGCAAAAGACTAACTTTTGTCCATTGTCACGAGTCACATCCTTGCATTCCTCCACATTATTCTTTTCTTTGTCTCTTGTTGCTAGCTAACTAGGTTAATGATTTGCATTTAATTTCGTGAGCTCCTATTTTAGTGATGAGCCTCCTGTGAGGGTGTTTATCAATGGTTTCCTTGAAATCGGTATTGATAATATTCCACCTCTTGTCATTTCTTCCAAAAAAAGATAATTGATCAACAGACGTGACCTATCTGTGCTGATTCTGATCAGCAACAAGTTTTCAACCTGTTCAGATACTACTTTTAATTCCAACTTATTAATATTATAATTCTTAGACATTCTCTCCTGATCGAGATGATTCACATCCACCTGAGTTCTATGGATTCTGAGCTTAAGTTTCAGTTTTTAGTTTTAGAGATTCAGTGAGGAAACAGGCCCTTCTGCCCACCGAGTCTGCACCGACCCGCGTTCCTCGCACATTAACACCACCCTACACTCACACGGGACAATTTAAACTTGTACCAAGCCAATTAACCGACAAACCTGTACGTCTTTGGAACATAGGAGGAAACTGAAGATCTTGGAGAAAACATGCGGTCTTGGGGAGAATGTAAAACTCCGTACAGACAGCACCCATAGTCGGGATCGAACCTGGGTTTCTGGCGCTGCAAGCGCTGTAAGGAGGCAACTCTACCGCTGTGCCATGGTGCCGCCCTAACTGACTGATATGCCCAATATGGGAATCACAGACTTCCAAAAATGGGGCAGAAAGTGGCAGACTTGAGTCTGAAGAAGGGTCTCGACCCGAAACGTCACCCATTCCCTCTCTCCTAGATGCTGCCTGACCTGCTGAGTTACTCCAACATTTTGTGATATCTAAGAGTGTTTACTTGTCATATTCACTGGATATGAACCCAGAACAATGAAATCTTTGCTTGTTCTAGGCACATTAAACACAGCAACAACAAGAATAAATTTGTGATATCAGTTATTCTAAATAAACTAGACCATAATAATACAAAAGCAAAATTACGTGGAGCAATTAAAGTAGTGCAAAGTTTGTAATGGTTTGGTGCTGAGATAGGTTTGTGGTCAGGGCTTTGCAGAGTGGGGTTCAATGGTTGATAGGAAGAAACTATTCTTGAATTTAGAAGTAAAATTCTACCTTCTTCCTGGTGCAGCGAGATGAGAGTGTGGCCAGGGTAGTGTGGGTCCTTGATGATATGACCTGCAAGCTTTGGTGGTTGGGCTTGCAATGTCTCACTGACATTGGGTTGAAAAATGCCTGCCTATGTCATCCCATTGTGCTATTATATTCTTGATCTCTCTCTTAATTTCTGCATATGTTAATTTTGGTGAGTCCTTGACCCTGATACAATATCAGTTTCCATGGGATACCCAGACTATCCTCTTCCTCTACCATGGAAGCCATCATTTACCGTGACTGTTATTTTCTTATTTTTTTAAATAGCAAAATTGTCAGTTTTCAGAGTTTAGTTTGGAGACATAGTGTGGCCTCCCAGGTCCACGCCCACCAGCAATCACCCGTACACTAGTTCTACCATACACACCTGTAAACCTGCACATCTTTGGAATGTGGGAGGAAACCGGAGCAACCCGGACAAAACTTACACAGTCACCGGGAGAACGTGGCGGCACACTTGTGCAATGGTGGAGTTGCTGCCTTACAGCACCAGAGACCCGGGATTGATCCTGACTATGGGCGCAAACTGTATGGATTTGGCACGTTCTCCCTGTGACCATGTGGGTTTTCTCCAGCTGCTGCGGTTCCTCCCACACTCCCAAGACATGCAGGTTTGTAAGTTAATTGCCTTCTGTAAATTGTTCCTAGTGTGCAAGATAGAACTAGTGATTGTTGGTCGGCGCGGACAGTGAGCCGAAGGGCCTGTATCTCTAAACTAAACCAAACTAAACAAAACATACAAACGCCATATGACAGCACCCATAGTCGGGATCGAACCCGGGTCTCTGGAGGCAGATAATTCACAACCTGGAGTTCAGCCTACAACTCGGGCTACAACAGGTTGCCTTTTTGCGGCTGATAAAAACTCTCTATTCTGTTTTGCCCACAAATATTTGCCTAGAGTTCCTCACTAGTGTCATCCGGATCAAAAGACAAAGCAGTGCAATTGGCCTCTGGGGAAGTAACCGATCATAATGATAGTGTAAGAAAATAACTGCAGATGCTGGTACAAATCGAAGGTATTTATTCACAAAATGCTGGAGTAACTCAGCAGGTCAAGCAGCATCTCAGGAGAGAAGGAATGGGCGATGTTTCGGGTCAAGACCCTTCTCAGACTGTATGCTTGCCTGCGTATGCCTGGACATAGTATGCCTGCTTTCCTGTTTCTCATCATTTAGCGGTGAATTGGATCCAGATTCTTTTTTTTGTCCTTTAGATATTAATTTTACTTCACCTACCCAAATGCATAAATCCTGCAGTAAAGTTCAATGACTTACTTTTCATTGGCGCTTGAGTATTTTATCGTTTAGAATTAGATGTCAACCCAGGCAACAATGAAAACTGGATTTAGTCTGACATATATACGGAATACAAACTAAAGAGAGGAAGGGTCAATGTTTTAACAGGTGACAGTAATAATTCTTTGTGGTGGAGGTGCAATGTTATTCCCTGGTTGATTTTTTAGTTTTGTTTCATTTAGACATACAGTGCAAAAAGAGGCCCTTCGGCCCACCATGTCTATGCCCACCAGCGATCCATGTATACTAACACTATACTACACACTAGGATAACACACTAGAGGGGTCAATTAACCTACAAACATGCACATCTTTGGAGTGTGGGAGGAAACTGGAGCTCCCTGAGAAAACCCACGTGGTCACAGGGAGAACGTACAAATGTACAGACAACACCCGCAGTCAGGACCGAACCCGGGTCTCTGATGCTGCAAGGCTGCAAGTCTGCACCATCGTGCCACTATTGGTGTATGTAAGGCCCATAATATAGCCAGCTCCTTTTCAAAGATGTGCCTATCAAAAGGCTTGCAGCTACAGTTAAAAACTTGGATTGGCTCCATTTCAATGCCTGAGGTATGGCCCAACATCATTATGCAATACTAAATAGTGATGGTGAAGTGGTGCCAGGCTGAAGAATGGGACATGTGATTATTTGTTTGGCTCAGCAAACATCCAAGCATCTGTGAAACCATGTTCTGTTGCATGAGGCAGGTGCAAACTGACACTCACAGATTTAACACACAATTGAATGTCAATCCTACTGCTTAGACTCAAACAGATAGTTCTGTAAATTACTAAGTTGCATCCAGGCAAATTTGAAGGATTTGAAGAAAAGGGAGAGTGGGCCTAATTGGCCAGCTATTTCAAAGGGTCAGTTGGGATATGATGGCCCCAATGACCACGCTTTGCACAATATGTTTCAAGTTGTATCTTGTAAAAGCCTCAGGTATATCATCCATTATACAGGACCCTGGAGAGAAGGAATGGGTGACATTTCGGGTTGAAACCCTTCTTCAGACAGATGTCAGGGGAATGGGTGGGACAGGGGTAGAATGTAGTCGGAGACAGTAAGACTGGTGGGAGAACTGGGAAGGGGGAGGGGATGTAGAGAGAGGGAAAGCAAGGGCTATTGGAAGTTAAAGAAGTCAATGTTCATACCGCTGGAGTGTAAGCTACCCAAGCTAAATATCGTTGGGGAACTTACACCCCAGCGGTATGAACATTGACTTATTTAACTTCCAATAGCCCTTGCTTTCCCTCTCCATCCCCTCCCCCTTCCCAGTTCTCCCACCAGTCTTACTGTCTCCGACTGCATTCTATCTCTGTACCTCCCACTCCCCTGATATCACTGAAGTAAGGGTCTTGACCTGAAACATCACCCGTCCCTTCTCTCCAGAGATGCTGCCTGTCCCGCTGAGTTACTCCAGAATTTTGTGTCTACCTTCGATTTAAACCAGTATCTGCAGTTCTTTCCTGCACATTATAAAGGACTCAGCCGGTCATTTACATTGGATCATCAAGCCCATTAACTGTGACATTCATTAGGAATGCTGAATCAAGAACTGAAATGAATATTATGAGCATCATTAGTAATGACTGTGGAGATGCTGCTTTGCCAAGGCTAATATTACCACCACTTTGATAAATGCTTGATTTATTTCAATGAACACTTCTTTAATTACAAAAGTTAGAAAGAAATAAAACCAAGGAACTTTGCAGCTTAATCAATTTTGGGTTTCGGGACTTAATGTTAATTTTCCTACCCAGAAACATATATCCTGCACAAGAAATTAATCAGTTTGCTCCAAGGGAGCTGGGTAGAAACAAATTTCAGCTTCCATTTGTCCAGCCTTCTGGTGATAAATGCTTTTTAGACCTTCCAATCTACTAACTTTGACCTAATTTGTATTAACTGAGAGTGAAACATCAGTCCATCTTTCATTAATTTTAATTTGATTTCCATTGGAATGTACGGGGCAAGTTTTACACAAAGAGTTATAGGTACCTGGAACATGCTGCCAGGGTGTGGAGGAAGCAGACGCAATAGTGACGTTTCACAGGCTTTTAGAGAGGCATATGGATATGCAGGGAATGGAGGGATATGAATCACATGCAAGTAGAAGCAATTAGTTTAATTTGGCATCATGTTCGGCACAGACATCTGGGGCTGAAGGGTCTGATCTGATCCTGTGCTGTACTGTTCTATGTTCTATGAATGTAGGGTTAAAGGGATAATACAGGTGGGAAGGCTTTCAATTGCTGAAACAGTGGGGCCATTTCTGGGAAAGGTGGGGTCTGTGCAAACCAATTGGATTAGTGAGAAATAGGGATTAGTGTACATGAGTGGCATCATGTTCAGCACCAACATGGTGGGCTGCAGGGATTGTTCCTGTGCTGTGCTCTTCGATGTTCTATCATGCAGCAAGAACTGAGAAAGATGCAACCTGAGAACAAGGGGAAGAAGGCTCCCAACCCACCATTTTTCTCCAGATATGCTGCCTGACCCGTTGAGTTACTCCAGCATTTTGTGCCTATCTGAGGAATGTGTCGACGTGGACAGAAGATTAGTTATCACATGGATAACAGGGAGATAGAAACATTCGTTTTCTTCAGGCTGGAAAGATGTAAATCGCAGAGTGCCCCATGGGTCAATTCTTCTTCCTCGGTTATTTTTGATTTATATAAGTGACTTGGTGGAATGGGCAGAGTGCAATGTTTCCAAGTTTGCCACTGACAATGAAAAGAGGTGGAAGCCACTGGTGAGAAGAGGACATTAGGACCCTGAGATGGGTTATAGGTTGTTCAATTGAGTGGGTGAAAAGTTGGCAAATGGAGTTTAATATGGAAAATTGGGAGGTAATGCACTCTGGTAAGAATATTATATAATGGAAGACAGAGGGATTTGGTGTTGTGCCTGAATCAGCAAATTTATAGACAGCTGCAACGAGTGGTTTGGATGGCAAAAATGGTATCAACTGGTTTATTGCACAAAAATACACACCTAGAGTTTTAGTCACATTCTGGTCCCCTTATTACAAAATGATAGACCAACACTGGAGCCAGTTCAAGAGAAATTTGCGAGGCCTATTCCAATTACTGGGTTGAGAGAGTTGGCAATGATGAGACTTCCATGAGTCGCCAAAGAAGTTAACAGAGAAATATAGAAAATAGGTGCAGGAGGAGGCCATTCAGCCCTTCGAGCCAGCACCGCCATTCATTGTGATCATGGCTGATCGTCCACAATCAATAACCCATGCCTGCCTTCTCCCCATATCCCTTGATTCCACTAGCCCCTAGAGCTCTATCCAACTCTCTCTTAAATCTATCCAGTGATTTGGCCTCCACTGCCCTCTGTGGCAGAGAATTCCACAAATTCACAACTCTCTGGGAAAAAAGTTCCTTCTCACCTCAGTTTTAAATGGCCTCCCCTTTATTCTAAGACTGTGGCCCCTGGTTCTGGACTAGCCCAACATTGGGACCATTTTTCCTGCATCGAGCTTGTCCAGTCCTTTTATAATTTTATATGTTTCTATAAGATCCCCTCTCATCCTTCTAAAGTTCTTATTGTTTTCTGTCGAGTCGAGAAGGCTAAGTGTGACCCTACTGAAACAAATAAGGTCCTAACTTGGCATGGCACGGTAGATGTCGAGATGCTTCTACTAGTAGGGTACACTTGAGTGAGGGAACATATTGCAAGACACGGAAGTGGTCATTTAAAAATGAGGTGCTTATAAATTGAAGTCAAGTCAAGTTGCCTTGATTGCCAAATGCAAAGCACAGGTGCAATGAAAAACCTTACTTGCAGCTGCATCACAGGCACATAGACTTGGGCAACACAGAAAACATAAAATGGACATAAATTATGCAAGACAGTGAAAAGAAAAGAACAAAACAAGATGTTAGCACAGAGTACAATTAGAAAACAGGCCGGTGGCACTGCAAGAGTATTCTGTTGCTGAGGTATTATTAGGGTCATAGAGTCTTAGAGTCATACAGCACGGAAACAGATCCTTGGCCCAAACTGTCCATTCCTACGAAGGTGCCTCATCTGCACTCACCCCACCCACCCAGGTTTGGTCCATATCCCTCTAAACTTTTCCTATCCATGAACGTGTCCAAATGGCATTTAAGTGTTATTATACTATCTGTCTCAACTACCTCCTCTGGCAGCTCTTTCATTTTACACATCATCTTCTGGGTGAAAAAATTAAATCTTCCCCCTCTCACCTTACGCCAATATCCTCTGGTTCTTGATTCCTCCACTCTGGGTAAAAGACTCAAGAACCTGACAGATGAAGGAAATAAGCTGTTTCCAAAGCTGGTGATGTGGGATTTCTGCCCATTATACTTTGTGCACAATGGTGGCAGTGAGATAGACAATAGACAATAGACAATAGATGCAGGAGGAGGCCATTCAGCCCTTCGAGTCAGCACCGCCATTCAATGTGATCATGGCTGATCATTCTCAATCAGTACTCCGTTCCTGCCTTCTCCCCATACCTTCTGACTCCGCTATCCTTAAGAGCTCTATCTAGCTCTCTCTTGAATGCATTCAGAGAATTGACCTCCACTGCCTTCTGAGGCAGAGAATTCCACAGATTCACAACTCTCTGACTGAAAAAGTTTTTCCTCATCTCAGTTCTAAATGGCCTACCCCTTATTCTTAAACTGTGGCCCCTGGTTCTGGACTCCCCCAACATTGGGAACATGTTTCCTGCCTCTAACGTGTCCAACCCCTTAATAATCTTTTACGTTTCGATAAGATCCCCTCTCATCCTTCTAAATTCCAGTGTATACAAGCCTAGTCGCTCCAGTCTTTCAACATATGACAGTCCTGCCATTCCGGGAATTAATCTAGTAAACCTACGCTGCACGACCTCAATAGCAGGAATATCCTTCCTCAAATTTGGAGACCAAAACTGCACACAGTACTCCAGGTGCGGTCTCACTAGGGCCATGTACAACTGCAGAACGACCTCTTTGCTCCTATACTCAACTCCTCTTGTTATGAAGCCCAACATTCCATTGGCTTTCTTCACTGCTTGCTGTACCTGCGTGCTTCCTTTCAGTGACTGATGCACTAGGACACGCAGATCTCGTTGTACGTCCCCTTTTCCTAACTTGACACCATTCAGATAATACTCTGCCTTCTTATTCTTACCACCAAAGTGGATAACCTCACACTTATCCACATTAAACTGCATTTACCATGCATCCGCCCACTCACACAACCTGTCCAAGTCACCCTGCAACCTCATAGCATCTTCCTCACAGTTCACACTACCACCCAGTTTTGTATCATCTGCAAATTTGCTAATGGTACTTTTAATCCCTTCATCCAAGTCATAGAGGGCATAGTCTGGATGGTGGGGATCATTGCTGATAGATGTCACCTTCTTGAGGTTGCGCACCTGGAGGTATGTTTGATTGTGGCTGTGGCTGTGCTCGACACAGAGGGTGGTGAATCTCTGGAAGTATTTAGAGAGGAGGTAGATAGAAGGGCGGCACGGTAGCGCAGCGGTAGAGTTGCTGCTTTACAGCGAATGCAGCGCCGGAGACTCAGGTTCGATCCTGACTACGGGTGCTGCACTGTAAGGAGTTTGTACGTTCTCCCCGTGACCTGCGTGGGTTTTCTCCGAGATCTTCGGTTTCCTCCCACACTCCAAAGACGTACAGGTATGTAGGTTAATTGGCTGGGTAAATGTAAAAATTGTCCCTAGTGGGTGTAGGATAGTGTTAATGTACGGGGATCACTGGGCGGCACGGACTTGGAGGGCCGAAAAGGCCTGTTTCCGGCTGTATATATATGATATGATATATCTGAGAGATATGGCGACAGAGCAATGGACAATTCACAGTAGGTTGCAGCAGGTCATTTTGTAGATGTGCAGCAACAGGATGCCTCCAGAGTAGCGAAGGCCCTGCAGGCCTGAGGTGCCATAGAGAGGGCAGAAATGTTCAGGGAAATGATTAGAAACTAATCAAGCAGAGTGCTTTAATTTTCAAAGTGGCATGCACTACTACAAAAGTGCACTCAAGATTGGAAGTGAAATTAGAAGCAACTTGGCAAGTGTAATGTGAAAACAAAAATCCAAAAATCGTACTCCACTGTCCAACTTTGGGGAGGCGGTGTTGAGATTCTATTTTTACAGCTTTTTTTAAAAGTGTATCATGGCTGATCATTCTCAATCAGTACCCTGTTCCTGCCTTTTCCCCATACCCCCTGACTCCACTATCCTTAAGAGCTCTATCTAGCTCTCTCGAATGCATTCAGAGAATTGGCCAATTCTCTTGAATGCATTCAGAGAATCAGAGAATTATGAAGTCTGGCTGCAAGAATGTTGGAATTAACTTGGTCTAATAGCTATTGCAAAGGAAAGATGAGACCTGTGGTAGATCAGCCTTGACAATATTGCATGGTGGGCAGTTCACATCCATCTCCTCTCCATCACCCTTACCGAACAAAAGCAGTCGGGCGGACAATATCATACAGAGGGCATGGACCAAGAGGTTGCACAAAGGTAATTAGGATGTCTGCGTGTCATACAACACAGAAATTAACCCTTTAGCTCACAGTCTACATCAACTAACAAACACCCATTAACACTAATCTTACTTTCATTCTCCCCAGTTAATAACTGTTCCCAGATTCTACCACCCACATATCCTAGTGGCTAATTCAGGTACAAATCGCCATGCTTTTAGGATATGGGACGAAATGGGGGCATCCCAGAGAAATCGCATGTGGTTTTTGGGAAAAAGGAACAGATTCCACACAAAGAGCACCAGAGGTTAGGATTGAACTCAGATCATTGCACCTGTAATGTAGTAGCACCTCGACCAGCTGCAATGCTGTGCCATCCTTGCAATTACATCCATTTTGTTTGTGGGGCCATACAAGAATGATTTTGAATGCCTATTTAATTAGGCTTTAGATATTTCTTTATCTTTATTCAATCTTGTAATACACAGGAGTAACCAATCCTGGTTTCCCTGGAGCAAGTGTTGTGAAGTAATGTTCTTGGGTTGCAACTGTTGAGTGAAGGCATTCCCACACTCCTCTGCAATAGCGAGTTCCAATACTTCATCCAGTGACAATGGAGGAGCACAAATACATTTCCTAGCCTGGACATTGCAGGGCATAAAGGCAAACTTCAAGGCAGGCATGTTCCCAATTGCTGTTCTTCTGCTAGCTGTAGGTCTTAAAGGATTTTGTCTTGTTTTCAAAGAATTCAGAGTAGGTTGAAGCAGGTAATTTTCTAGATGGTGCAGCAACAGGATGCCTCCAGAGTAGTTAAGATCCTGCAGGCAGGAGGTGCTGTGGAGAGGGCAGAAATGTTCAGGAAAATGATTAGAAACTAATCAAGCAGAGTGCTTTCATTTTCAAAGTGGCATGCACTACTACAAAAGTGCACTCAAGATTGGAAGTGAAATTAGAAGCAATTTGGCAAGTGTAATGTGAAAACAAAAATCTTGCTCCACTGTCCAACTTTGGGGAGGTGGTGTTGAGATTCTATTTTTGCAGCTTTTTAAAAAAGTGTTATGTTTATGAAGTCTGGCTGCAAGAAAGATGGAATTCACTTGATCTAATAGCTACTGCATACAGATGATGATGCTGTAAAACATAATAATACACATGAGGGTGTTACCTAACAGGGGAAATGCAATTCAACAAAAGCTAAGGAGGAGAGATTTAAGACTGAAAACTCTATCGCTGCTTTCCTTGGAAGCTAAAACGCATTTTATGTTGCTGCTCAAAGTTGTGAGGAAAGCCAAAAAGAGCAAAGCTTGTTTCTAGCGGCACCGTGATCAGAAACCAGGCTCCACTGATTTAAAAATGAATTGGCCAGAGAGCCAGAAGGAAGGTGAGGAAAGGTTGGATATAGAATGAACCGTGCTGATCTGAAACATGGCATTGAGAGTGGTGGAAGCTGGTTCCATAGTATGTTGACTCAATCTTCTGGTACTCTGTCACATTAACTCTCCTTCCCTCTCTCAGTCCTACCTGTCTTCCTCAGCCTTCTCTATTTTCGAAGAGAGCCAAACACAAATCAGAGCAATATCTCATATTCCACCTGGCAATGTCCAACCCAATGACATGAATCTTGATTTTTTTTTTCCAGTTTCGGGTAATTCACACTTTTTGCTCTCCTCCAATACATAACTACCTGTCCACCTCTCTTCATCCCTCCCATCCTCTCACTCCATCTGCTTTCAGCCGCGCAACATCCTTTCCCCATCTGGTGCAACCTAACACCAACCAGCTTCTGTTTCATCCACCTCCCCTACCTCGTTCCATCTACTCATTATCTTTGCCCCATCGAGTTCCACCCTCTATCCCAGGTCCTACGTACAGCTAAACACTGACAACCTTTTCAGTTCCCTCTCAGACCTGATGCAGAATCTCAACCCAAATCGTCAACGTACGCCTTTTCCCTCTACTGCTGCTGCTTGACCTTCTGACCTTTTTCAGCGTTCTGTTATTGTCAGCATGCGCTGTGCTGTCCATCCCCAGAATGACCTCCTATTGTCACTGTTTCTCTGCACACAGCTGGAAAAAAACATTGTACACTATTGTTACACCCTCCTCCGTCCCCCACCCACAGGGCCAGTGTCGAGAATGTCCCCTCTCATCGTTTCACTGTTCTTTGCATAATCAGAGAGAAAAGGTCATAGGAAATGTGAAATGAAAACATCAGAGTAATAAAGAAGATGTGGACACAGGAACTGCAGATGCTGTTTTTTTTTTAAAACAGTAACAAAGTGCTGGAGTAACTCAATGGAGGATATGGACAGGAGACATTTTGGGTCAGGACCATTCTTCATAGAAATCAGGTCTGAAGAGATCAGGTCAATATTTCAGGTGTTCCTCCAGCAATGAATCACCCCCGATATTTGGTGTCTATCTGAAACTTTCAGGTCAAAGTCATCTTGCAGAGTTGCACTCAAATCTCAGCGGAAGAGATTTATAGATACAACGGGTGATATGGTTATTGATCAGGAGAGGTACTAGAAGATAGACACAAAATGCTGGAGTAACTCAGCGGGTCAGGCGGCTTCTCTAGATAAAAGGAATAGGTGATGTTTCAGGTCAAAACCTTTCTTCAGACAGTGAGTCAGGGGAGAGAGAAACTAGAGGTATGAAAAGGCATAGAACATATCAGAGCCAGCACCAATGACTCAGGAAATGTGAAGCCCACAATGGTCCATTGTTGGCTGTGGAAGAGGTGATAGCAAAGGCATACGAACGGTGAAACTAACAAGACGACTCAGGGGGAGGAGGGACAGAGTAAGAGTGGATGCAAGGGTTACTTGAAAATAGAGAAATCAATATTCATACCATTGGGTTGTAAGCTGCCCAAGCAAAATATGAGGTGCTGTTCCTCCAATTTGCGTGTGGCCTCACTCTGACAGAGGAGGATGCCCAGGACAGAGAGGAGAGTATGGGAATGGGAAGTGGAGTTAAAATATTTGGAGGTACTAGAAAGACTGGCAATGCTTAAAGTCACCAGGCCCAGAAAACATGTGTTCCAGATTACTCAGGGAGGTGGAGGTGGAGTTAGAGCCAGAGGATTGGAGAACTTCCAACATTACATTATTGCGTAAAATAAGACCAAGGGATAAACCAAGTCATTACAATCAATTGTTTTAATGTATAAATCATTGGACTCAAATCTAAAGGAATCTTCATTATGGAAGCACAGATTAATCATGGACAGTCAACATGGATTTACTTTGTAAAAACTTTCACTTCTGACTGATGATTGAATTATTGGAGGGGGTAACAAGGGCAATCTGCTTGAGTAAATTTACATCGACCTCAGACAGGGTTTTGTCAAGATCGCACACACGATGGCCAAAAAAATAAACTAATCCTTAATTAGCTCCATGGCAGAAAGCGTAGAATAATTGTAGCGTTGTTTTTTATGTTTGGAAGGCTGTTGTGATTTGGGTTCCAGGGGTCCATTCTTCAATCCCTTGCTTTTCTTTATACAGATTAATGTCCCAGATTAAACCATAAGCGGCAAGATAAAGACATATGCGCATGAAGAAAAAAGGCTGTGAGATTGGCAATGAGGAGTTAAAAGTCAAGAGTATTTCATCGTCATATGTACTGACGACGGAATAATGAAATTCTTACTTGCAACGACATAGCAGATGTGTAAACTCAATACATGCAGATAATACATAATAAACAAAAACAATTAATAAATCAATAACCTCAATACTGGTCAAAAAAACTTGTAATCCTTCATGCAATCTAAGACAATCCAGGGAAAACGTAATTGAGATTAGTGTTGTGTATGTTCAAGAGCCTGATGGTTGTTGGGAAGAAGCTATTCTTGAACTTTGTGGGAAGCTAGTCTTGAACTTGGTGGTCATGGTTTTCATACTCCTAGGCCTTCTTTCCATTGGTAGGAATGAAATGAGAGTGTGATCAGGGTGACGTGTTCTTTGATGATATTGGTGCCTGTTGAGACAGCATCTCCTATAGATCCCCTCAATGGTGGGAAGATCAGACCTGTGATTGACCAGGCATTGTCTATCACTCTCTGTAATCTAGCCATTTCGAGTTGCTGAACCAGGCTGTGATCTAACTAGTCAATATGCTCTCTACCGTACGCTAGTAGAAGTTCAAAAAAGATTCGTCGACATCTTAAATCTCTTCAATCTTCTAACAAAATAAGAGGTGTTGATCAGATTTATTTGTGATCGTATCAATGTGCTGGGCCCAGATCAGATCCTCAGAGATGAGCACGCCCAGGAACTTAAAGTTGTTCACGATTTGTCCGCACCTACCAGCGATCACCCCATACACTAACACTATCCTATACGCTAGGGACAATTTTTACAACTTACCGAAGCCAATTTACCTACAAACCTATACATCTTTGGAGTGTGGGAGGAAACTAGAGCACCCAGAGAAAACCCACGCGTTCACAGTGTGAACATACAAACTCTGCACAGACAGCACCTGTAGTCAGGATTGAACACGGGTCTCTGGCGCTGTTAGGCGACAACTCTACCGCTGCGTCAGAGTGCCGCTCCTACACTAAGAACTGACATCTATAATTCCTGGAACCTTTCCAGTAAATTCTTTCCTCAGTTGCCTGAGTACTTTCACATCCTTCTTGAAATGCGGCAACCAGACTTGGAAGCAATCCTCCAGTTGTGGCCAAAATTGTGTTTTTACTTGTGGATCAGAACTTCACCAATTTTGTATTCTGTGCCTTTATGAATCTCAGGATCCCGTATACTGGACCAACCACTCTCTCAACATGTCCTGCCACTTTCAAAGACTTTGCGCACCCAGGTGCCTCTGGTCCTGTAGAGCTTTTGGAATGGTTCTTTCAATCTATATTGCCACTCATTCCTCCTGCCAAAGTGTAACACTTCACATTTCTGCCTTTTCAATTTTATCCGCCCCTTGCCTGCCCATCCATTAAACACATCTATGTCCACAAACAGTCCTACAACCCTTTTCATGGCTCATCACTCTCTCCAGTTTTAAGCCATCCATAATTTGGAATTGTTATCTTGCAAACCGATGCCTAAGATATTAACATGTATGAAAATGATAGTGGGCCTAGCAGTAACCTTTGGGAAGCCCTACAGCTCACTGTATTCCAGCCTCAGATACAACTGTTTACCACAACCATGTACTTTCTGTTGTTAGGTAATTCCCTTATCCCAACTGTGGCTGAATAGACAAAGGGCCTATTTCTGCATTATATTTCTACAGTCTAAAGTCTAAAGATTAAAGACACTTCCAATAATATTTCCTCAATATTGCCGTAGAATATCAGCCGAGCTCAAAGAATCAGTACTCCAAGGAATGAAAGCAATGCCTAGCTGTCAGCAACCCATGCAGGTCTTTTTCCCAGTCAAATTCAGATGGGCATTTCGTGTATTCAGTCCATAACAGCACAGGGAGATTTGCTGGTCTGCTGTCTCAGCCAGAGACAGATTAAACCTGCATTCCACTGATGCAGTGGCATTTGGTTGAACAAAAAATTATCTGCTGCATACACCAGTGTAGCAAGCAGGAAGTAATGGGTAAAGGGATCACTTTGACAAGTGACGCAATGCAATATAAAAATGTAACGCACTGCTTTGAGTAATGAAGGAAGGAGAGATGCAACATACTGCTGGAATATACAGTATGATTCAGTTTTGCTTGTTGCAAACACACTCCATCACACCTGGCTACGAGGTTTGATTGCTGAACATTTCCCCAAATCTTATTTGCAATCTAATTTAACTGCAGTAAAATTGCCATTATTTCATTTCGGGCCTCAGACTAACTATTAATTTTATAGCTGTTATGTTACTTTTATAAGCAGTGCGTTTTCTGGCCTAGGATCTTTCCCTGATAAAATGTGAGATTACTGCTCGCGGTGAAATAATATCCGTCCAAGTCCAGAGTTTATTTTTATCTTTGATCATTTTTACTTATGCATAAGTTACCAGGAGCAAGTCATTTGGCCCAACGAGTTCATGTCACCATTTACTCTTCACATGAAGATTATTATAATCACTTTTATTCACCCCATTTCCATATCAATTCATACCATTTTTAATTCACTTTCCAGGGTCTGGGCATTGCTGACTAGGTCAGAATTTATTGCCCATCACTAATTACCCTTGAAAAATTGATGTGTAGGAAAAAAACTGCAGATACTGGTATAAATCGAAAATAGACAAAAAATGGTGGAGTAACTCAGCGGGTCAGGCAGCATCCCTGGAGAGAAGAAATGGGTGACGTTTCGGGTCGAGACCCTTCTTCAGACTGATCTACTTGATCTAGATTGAAAAATTGATGGTGGGCTGTATTTTGAAGCCCTGCAGTCTGTCTGGTGAAGGTGGCTCCACAATGCTGTTAGGTCATCAGGAAAGAAGAGTGACAGTGAGTAGTATGCAAAAGCCTCTGCCCAAGGCACTCCATGGACTGAATTTTCCTTTGATGTGACCAAAACAAAGGAACATTTCAATTATTTACCCCCTTTTAGCATCAAAACCCCTTCGTTCTCAATCACATCCCAGCGAAGTAAACGCAAAGACTGAATACTTTTGAAATGTAATTAGTGTGACAATATTAGAAATACAGTGGTCAAAAAACTTGTGCAGACTCACAACAAACGGAAATGGATTGATTCCCAGCTTTAATACTTGCATGTTGATTGAGCAAAAGCCTTCGTTTTTTTA
This sequence comes from Rhinoraja longicauda, assembly GCF_053455715.1. Taxonomy (NCBI): domain Eukaryota; kingdom Metazoa; phylum Chordata; class Chondrichthyes; order Rajiformes; family Arhynchobatidae; genus Rhinoraja; species Rhinoraja longicauda. The sequence continues at coordinate 63,330,117 of NC_135958.1, forward strand.
AGTCGTGCGTTAAGTTGAGATCTTTCATGCCCCTCTGAGGAAAAAACAAACCCTCAGTTCATGTTTCATCTAAAAGAAGTTGTTTTTGATAGCAGAGCAGAGTCACAGCTGGTATCGAAGTAGTAGTCTAAATTGTTGGCTGGTGCAGAGACAAGACTGATTTCAGCCAGGATCTGGAAGAGGAAGAGTGATATTGAGTGAGAGAGAAACATTGAATCTGAGGATGGTAGGTGTGTGTGTGATAGACAGGAGAGGTGATGCCTAATATCTCTATTCTACTGCATAAATGTTCACTCACTTTATTTCACCCCCCTCCATTGCACACCATTCTCCCACTCCCACCTTTCCCACCCTGTTCCTTCCCCCGTCCTTCTGCTCATTCCCACCCTTCCTTAAAAAAGACACAAAGTGCTGGAGTAACTTAACAGGTCAACCAGCATCTCTGGAGAACATGGAGAGCTGATGTTTCGAGTCAGAACCCTTCTTCAGACTTATTACCTGTTACGTCCTCTCTCCAACAGGTTCTCTGCTTTCCTTATCTGGGACTCTTTTGTCTCCTTTTCACTTGTCACCTTTGTTACTATCACCGACCATCTACCAATCACTCTCCTCACCTTCATCCACACATCCTTTGCCAGTTTCTGCCCTCGCTCCTCCCACCACCTCTCTTACCAGCTTTCTCTCCTTTTCTCCATCAGTCTAGAGAAAGGTCCCAACCTGAAACATAGACTGGATAGCCCTAAATACACATGAGTGGCAATGGTGCGACGTGTACAGAAAAAAGAAGGCGATAACACTACTGGGTGTAACACTAGCTATATTGAAATGATCGACACGAAGAATATATTAAGCGTTTTGCACGGTTTTTGTTTGTATATATTTATTATCGCAAATGAAGTTTGTTTGAAACAAGAATGCTCCTATTCCTGGTGCTCTTGACCTGCCGAGTTCCCCCAGCTCTTTGTTTATCGCGATCGCAGAAGGTGGATTCAAGATTCTGGTGGGAGGGGAGAGCACGCATGGAATTTAAAGAGCATGAATCAGCCGCAGATGCACACAAGAAGAATTAGAATTATTCTTTGTCAGGCTTCCCATATCTATTGTACAACTGGTCACAGTGTACGGCCGACTGACTCTGCTCAATCCCTGATTGAAGGGGCACTTGCCCATTATCTCCAAATATGTCCTTTTCCACTGCTTGGTCTGATTAATGTGACCTTCTGCAGGTTTAATGCAGAATTGGACATACTGTAAATGCTAAAAGCACATTGCAACTAGTTCCAGGGGTGATAGAAAAGTCTGGGCAAACTATGATTCTATTTATCCTGTGGCAATAAAACAATCATATTGTTACGTCCTCTCTCCAACCCCACTCATGCTCATCCCACAAGAATAAACTTCATTGGTGGCTGAAGCAGCTTCAGACCAGCAAACAGCTTGTCAAATCCTTGAAGCACCCCCATCAGAGTTTAATAATGCTCATAAAATTAAGGCCTCGCCACAGGCAGTGTAAGAGCCCCAGCAAATTGCTCCACTGCTTTGGGGGAAAGCACGGGTGAGTTAAGGCTTTCTCACTTCCCCCACAAAGCTCATACAGGTGACAATCATTGAGGGCGGCCGCTGTAGAGTTGCTGCCTTAACAGTGCTTGCAGCCTCAGAGACCAAGGTTCAATCCCGACTATAATAATAATAATAATACATTTTATTTATATAGCGCTTTTCATATACTCAAAGACGCTTTACAGAGATTTTGAGAACATAGGGAAATTAATAAATAGATAAATAAGTAAATAAATAAATGAACAGAGAAAGGAGACAGTAGGTGAGGTGACCTTCAGTGGTTGAAGGCAGTACTGAACAGGTGAGACTTCAGCGATGTTTTGAATGTGGTGAGTGTGGGGGAGTCTCTAACGGTTTGGGGTAGTGAGTTCCATAGGGTGGGAGCAGCGATGGAGAAAGCCCTGTCCCCCCAGGATCTGAGTTTAGTCCGGATGTGGGGGGATAGGAGATTGGCAGCGGCAGAGCGGAGGGTGCAGGTGGGAGTGTGCCTGTGGAGGAGGTCGGTCAGGTAGGATGGGGCCAGGTTATGGAGGGCTTTGTAGGTTATGAGGAGGATTTTGTACTGGATTCTCTGGGGGATGGGGAGCCAGTGGAGTTTATAAAGGACGGGGGTGATATGGTCACGGATCGAGGTGTGTGTGAGTAGACGGGCAGCGGAGTTTTGAATGTATTGAAGTTTATTGATGATTTTTGAGGGTGCGCCATAGAGGAGGCTGTTGCAGTAGTCCAGACGGGAGGTGATGAAGGCGTGGATGAGGGTTTCTGCAGCTGTGGAGGAGAGGGATGGACGGAGACGGGCAATGTTTTTGAGGTGGAAGAAGGCTGTTTTTGTGATGTGTTTGATGTGTTTGTCGAAGGAGAGGGTTTGATCAAGGATGATTCCAAGATTCCGGATGTGAGGTGAGGTGGATACTGGGAGACCATCAATGTTGAGGATGAAGTTTTGGGTGGATTTGGTGAGCATTTTTGGACCAATGATGATGATTTCAGATTTGTTGCAATTGAGTTTGAGGAAGTTTGATTGAAGCCAAGATTTTATTTCAGTAATGCAGTTTGTCAGTGTAGAGTGTGTGGTGGAGGAGATTGACTTGGTGGAGATGAGGAGCTGGATATCATCGGCGAAGCAGTGGAAGTTGAGACCATGACGGCGGATTAATTGACCAAGGGGGAACAGGTAGAGGATGAAGAGGAGGGGGCCAAGGACTGAGCCTTGGGGGACACCTTGGGGGAGGGGAGCGGTGGGGGATTTACAGTTGTTAATGGAGATGAACTGGTGTCTGTCAGAGAGGTAAGATTTAAACCAGGATAGGGCTGTGCCGGTGATGTTAAGGGAGGTTGTTAAGACTATGGGTGCTGTCTGTACGGAGTTTGTACGTTCTCCACGTGACCACGTGGGTTTTCTCCGAAATCTTTAGTTTCCTCCCATGTTTCAAAGATGTACAGGTTTGTAGGTAAATTGGCTTGGTATAAGTGTAAACTTTCCCCCTGCCAGCTGTGTCCCCCCGCCAGCTGTGTCCCCCCTGTTGCAGGTTTGAGGAAGACTGAGCCACTGGGACAATCCTGAGACTACCACCAGCCACACTGTGTGGTCCAGACTGAGCTGCTGGGAAGAGGCCCTAGACAGCCATCATCTCTACTGTGGTCAGGGCATACCCGACTGTGGTCAGGGCATACCTGAGATGCCAGTGCCTCTACCTGCCCACAAGCAACTAGGGACCATACCCACACGCAGAGGCAAAGACTTCAAGCCCAAACCTGTGATCGCCAGGATAAATCTGAGTGCCACGGCCTCCTCTCGAGGCAAGGGTGAACTGCCTGGGATTGCCATGCCTCTTCCTTTGAAGACCAGGACTGAGCTGCCGGGACAATGCCAAGATTGCCAGTGCCACCGCACATGCCCCTGACAGCGAGGGTCGGTGCCCCCATGTGTCCCTGGACTTTCTTACCGCTGTAAATAAAATATATCACATGCGTTCACCCAACTGTGAGTGTCGGCGTGGCCATTGCCAAACCTAGTGTCGTACCTCACGCCACACCTCTCTGTGCAGCAGTTGTCCACCTTTATGGCAGGCAGGGGGATTGTTAAGAGTCATGCCTCAGGGAATTGTTCTCTTCCACATCAGTGTGTGCAGCTCTTGATAACGAAGATCTAAATTTGATCTGAATATGATTGGCACTATTCCTCTGGGCCTTGACAGGGTGACTGTGAACAAAATATTTATCTATTTGGAGAATCTATAATGAGGGATCATTGTTTAAAAATAAGTGGCAGCTCACTTAAAGCAGAAATGAACCAACATTTTCTCTCAGTAGGCCGTGAGTCTTTGCAACTCCCTCCTTAAAAGTGGATGGAAGAAAAATCTTGGAACATATTGCTGGGGATGGAGGAAGAGGCAGATACAATAGAAGCAGTTAAGAGACTTTTGGAGAGGCGCATGGATATGCAGGAAATGGAGGGGTTTAGATACAGGTAGATAAGAGGTGGTCATATCATGTTCGGCACTGACAATGTGGGCTGAAGGGCCCATTTGTGTGGTGTACTGTTCTAAGTTCTGCATTCTACCACGTAAATTAAATGGTGCCACAAATCTGGGATGCTGTCTGTATCAGAAGGAACATATAAGATAATTAGGGGATTGGACACATTAGAGGCAGGAAACATGTTCCCAATGTTGGGGGAGTCCAGAACAAGGGGCCACAGTTTAAGAATAAGAGGTAGGCCATTTAGAACGGAGATGAGGAAGAACTTTTTCAGTCAGAGAGTGGTGAAGGTGTGGAATTCTCTGCCTCAGAAGGCAGTGGAGGCCAGTTCGTTGGATGCTTTCAAGAGAGAGCTGGATAGAGCTCTTAAGGATAGCGGAGTGAGGGGGTATGGGGAGAAGGCAGGAACGGGGTACTGATTGAGAGTGATCAGCCATGATCGCATAGAATGGCGGTGCTGGCTCGAAGGGCTGAATGGCCTCCTCCTGCACCTATTGTCTATTGTCTATTGTCTATTGAAGGCGTGATGGGGACAATCCAATCCCAGCATCCGTTTTCTAGCGATGTCTGATTAATTCCCCTTTGTCTATTCATCCTCTCTAATCTCACGGACACATCAATTCCGATCAGCAAACTACCAGCTTGCTGTGACTGTCCTTGACATCTTGTGAATGTCAGTGAGAGGACAATCCTTCAATTGCCTGATACTGATAATCGTTGGGAATCGCAATCGGATGCAGTTTAAGCAAGCTCCTTTTGAAGGCAAGTTGATGAGTTGTCTTGTATTTTGAACCTACTTTTTCTACATTCAGTTCTAATGCAGCAAGATTCCTTTGAGAGAGTCTGAAGTAATAAGCACTTTACAGATATTTGGGTTAATTATTTTTCTTCTAATGCTATGAATTTGGACAAACTTCACTTACAACCTACATTTTTAAACTTGAATACCTTGTGGTTTGAGCAAAAGTGTGCCTAATTCTAGGTCAGTGAAGTACAGCATCAGAGTACTCACTGAAACAGAATAATTTGCCATCAATATAATTAGCTTCAATAGATTAAAGCTCCAGGGACTTCAGTGGAGCAACACACATATGTCGCATCACATCAGCAAAAGGAAGAACATCTTCCTTCGTTGTCACTGAATCAATATCCTGAAACACCCTCCCAAACCACAGTGTGGACACACAGTAACATCAGCACATGGACTGCAGTTAAACACTGGCACCTTCGCAAGTTGCTGGGAACGGCCAAAAGGAGCGTGCCTTGCTCACCTCCCAAGGAGAGTTTAGTTTAGTTTAGAGATACAGCGCAGAAACAGGCCGCTCGGCCCACCGAGTCTGTGCCGACCAGCGATCCCCGCACAGAGCATCAAAGTGAAGTGACTTGGGTGAGATCTGATTGCATAGGGTCTTCTACATTTTTGATGTTGGTTTGGAATTGTAACAGAAGCGCGAATGGGTACACCTGCCTCTTATCTGTAGTCTCAGAAGCAAGTTCCAACTTCGCCCCTTTCCCACCTACCCAAGTCATGCTTCGGTTCATAGAACAGTGTCAGATACCAGAGGCACTTACAATATTTGAGGAATATCCAGTCAAACACTTGAATCACCACAGTATAGAAGGCTATAAACCAAGTGCTGTTAAAAGGGATTAGTCTAAAATAGTCAGCATTGGCATGGTGGGCCAAAGGGCCTGTTTGATTCAACCAATCCCAATTACCCATCATCCATTGCTTGTTAACCTTTACTTGTCATTAGTTCAGCAAACCCTTGGTTTTAAAATTATCATCCATGTTTTCAGATGATCTCCTCTTTGACTTCCTGTAAGTGTTGACATGGATAACCTCCATGATATCTATATTACTCTAAATGTAAGGCCACCTTCCATGATATCTATATTACTCTAAATGTAAGGCCACCTTCCATGATATCTATATTACTCTAAATGTAAGGCCACCTTCCATGATATCTATATTACTCTAAATGTAAGGCCACCAATTTTAATCAGTGCTCAGCTATTAAAACCCTAAGCCCTGCCCAAAACACACTCCTCTTTTCTACCTTTCTCCCTTCCCTTTAAACCTTGCCTCTGCATCCATACTATATCTCTAAAGTTAAAAACTAAACTCTAGGCATGCTGTAAGATGATCTATGATATGGCTTGACCTGTTCTTCTATAAAGTGCTCTGGGATGTTTTATCAGGACAGTGCTGCTTTATTGATCAGAGTAATTTTTGTGACAATTATTCTTTAATTAGTTCTGATCTGGGTTTCTTCATTCCTCAATCATGCCTATCAAGTCTGTGAAATAGTGTGATAGGGAGATGTAGCATCGTCATACTAATATCTTGCTTTATCTGCCATGGGTTAATGTGGGTTGGATAGGAATTCTTCTGGATAATTCTTGGTACATGGATGAATAAAGAATACAATCAGAGGAAGAATTATTATCAACAAACATCTCCACGCCACCTCCTTCCATGACCTAGTTATCGGCATCCCTAAAAATGCAGGGGTATGTTAGCTGCAATCAAGCTTCTCTTAAGCCAGCCACCCAGTTCAGGGACAAGATCCTGTTTGTTGGAGTCAACCCCTTGAGAATGGTTAAGGGGGCCTCCGCATGACATTTAGACCTCTCCTCCTGGGATCACTGCTTCAGATAGTTACATGGCCTGTGATAGCTTGCAATGCATCCAGATCTCACCACATGTTTGCCTGCACTTACAAGGCACTTAAGACATGATCAAATCATCTCGCAAATTCAAAGACTCGAGTCCTGGAAAGAGATCCTTCAGCCCATAGAGTCCACGTGACCATGCAACACCTATTTACACTAATCCTACATTTATTCCATTTGTTTATCCTCACATTCCCATCAGCAGCCTATTCGCCCTCCCTCTTCCCCCCCCCCCCCCCCCCCTTCCAGCCACTCCCTCAATTCTAATGCACACCTACTCAACAGGACCAATTTTCAGTGGGCAATTAACTGATCAATCTGCATGCCTACGGGATAGAGGATGAAACTGGAGGATAGACTCATAGAATTCGAATAAAACTCATTGATTAGTACAGGTGTCAGAGGTTATGGGGAGAAGGCAGTGGAATGGGGTTAGGAGGGAAAGATAGATCAGCCATGATTGAATGGCAGAGTAGACGTCATGGGCCGAATGGTCTAATTCTACTCCTATCACTTATGACCTTAATCGTACAGAATGGAAACAGGTCATTCGGCCTAACTCATTCATGCCAAACAAACTGCCCTATCAAAACTAATCTACATCTGGCCCATAGTGCTCTAAGCCTTTGCTATCCATTTACCTGCCCTAATGTCTTTTAAATGTTGTTATTGCACCTGCCTCAACTACTTCATGGAACATAGCACAGTACAGCACAAGAACAGGCCCTTTGGCCCACAATGTCTATGCCAAACATAATGCCAAGACCAACTCTTACCTGCCTGTACATAATCCATATCCCTCCATCCCCTGCATATTCATATGCCAATCCAAAAGTCTTTTAAATGCCACTATCGTATCTGCCACCACCCCCAGTAGCACATTTCAGGCATTCACCACCTCTGTTGTTAAAAACTTGCCCTGCACATCTCCTTTAGATTTTGCCCCTCTCACCTTAAAGCTACGCCCTTTAGTGGTTGATTTTCACATCGTGGGAAAATTGTTCTGACTGTCTACCCCATTGATGCCTCTCATAATTTAATATACTTCTGTTAGGTCTTCCCACAACCTCTGGCCTTCTAGAGAAAACAATCCATATCTGCCCGACCTCTCCTTATAGCTAATGCCCCTTAATCCACGCATCATTCTGGTAAACATTCCTTTCCAAAGCCTTCACATTCTTCCTGCAATGGGACGACCAGAACTGCACACAATACTCCAAATACCTGACAGCTTGTGCCACATTTGCACCACTCTGTGTGGGAGAAAGTTGCCCCTCAGGTTCCTATTAAATCTTTCCCCTCTCACCTGAGGATACTCACACAGAGACCATGCAAGCATTAGTCAGACAAAACCAGAGGTAAGGATTGAACCCTTGCCGCTGGAACAGTGAGGCAGCAGCTCTACTGGCCGCACTATGTAGAAAGATGACACTTTAATTAAATATCATTTGACATGCCAATATCTGCTGTTGGCAACCGTGAAAAGACTGGAACTCTACCTTGACCTATCAGTTCCAGGTTCAGCTGCTCGTCCTTCCCATAGCCCACCCATTCTTCCTACTATTCCTTAATCCATTTCCATAAACGCTAAGGGTAGATATCGTTGTGCTGGGACTGTGTACCAGGTCTGGTTTGCTAATATGATGCCAACAAACAGATACTTCAACAGGGAAATGACTCATCAGAAAATGAGCATGTTATATTTTTAACTTTGAAGAATGTTTTGAAGTAAACAGAAAATCATTATTTACTTGGTACACTGTATATGATATATATTTTGTGACAGATTAATATACATATATAAATGATCTGGGAGAGAATGGGCTAATTTGGAAGAGAATGGGTGAATTGGGGATAGCTCGCATGGCTTTGCATGGGCCAGGCCATGTCATGTCTTACTGACTTGATTGAGTTTTATGATGAATGTGGGGTGGTGGATGTTGTGTACATGGCTTTTAGTAACTTTTGATAAGGTCCCTCATGGTAGGCCGATCCGGAAGATGAAGATGTATGGAATTCACGATTAGTCGTATGGTTTCTGGACTGGCTTATTCATAGAGGACAGAAGGTTGTGGTGAAAGGAGGATATTCTGGCTGGAGGTCTGTGCCCAGTGGAGTTCCGCAGGGGTCTGTGCTGTTTGGAAGGGGAAAGTCACTGGGAGGCAGGTACTTGCCAGAGAAAAAGGCCCAGAGAGTATTGGGGGCCTGGAATGCTTTGCCAGGGGTGATGGTGGAGGCAGGCATGATAGTGGCATTTAAGAGGCTTTTAGCTAGGCACGTGTAAGTTCAGAGGATAGAGGAATAGGGATCATGTTGAGGCAGTTTTCATTTTAACTTTGCATCATGTTCCCATTCCGTTTCTGTGCTGGGCTATTCAACGCTCCATGTACTAAATCAACAAACTGCAGCCCAATCCGTGCATCATCCCCGACACCACACACTAGACAGAGACTAAATGCTGGAGTAACTCAGCGGGACAGACAGCATCTCTGGTGAGAAGGAATGGGTGACATTTCGGGTCGAGACCCTTCTTCGACCCGAAACGTCACCCATTCCTTCTCTCCAGAGATGCTGCCTGTCCCGCTGAGTTACTCCAGCATTTTGTGTCTTCCTTCGATTTAAACCAGCATCTGCAGTTCTTTCCTACACATCACACACTATATTCTGCACTCTGTGTTTTTCTCCTTGCTCTACCTATTGTACTTGTGTATGGCTTGATTGGCCTCATGTATGGCATGATTTCACTGGATAGCACTCAAACATAAATTTCTACTGTACTTTAGTGCATGTCAAATTGTTGCTGATATATACACCTAGGAACTTGAAGTTCTCGACCATTTCCACTTCAGCACCTTGATAGAGACAAGGGTGTGTACTCCACCAAGCTTCCTGAAGTTGATCACCAGCTCTTTAATTTGCCAACATTGAGGGGGAGGTGGTTGGGTTGATACCACTCTACGAAGCTCTCTATCTCCTTCCTGTTCTCCGTCTCAACATTATTTGAGAACTGGCCCACTGCAGTGGTGCCACTTGCAAACTTTTAAATGGAGTTAGAGCCAGGTTGTCAGTGTACAGTTATGAATATCCTGTTGAGAATTATTGTGGAGGATGTTTTGTCACCTACCCTTGCTGATTGTGGTCTGCGGGTCAGGAAATCGAACATCCATCTATAGAGGAGGTACAGGATTTTGAACATGAGTTTGTTTTGAATTATGGAGTTGAAAGTAAAGTTACAGACAATGAATAGATGTGCTTGTTATCCAGATACTCCAACGATGAGTGTGGGGTCAGGAAGATGGCATCTGCCATGGAGCTATTGTGGTGGTGGGTGAATTGCAGTGGATCGGAGCTGTCTGGGAGGCTGGAGATGATGTGCCACATGACCAAAGATACCAGGGGAGCAAGATGAACCACTCCGTCGAAATCGCCTATACTGAAGTGTAGTACGCAAAGGAGCGTGACGACCGCCATTTTAGTAAGCAAAACCCGCCGTTCGCTATGCCTCTTGCAGTGTAATCAATGTTTTGGAGGAACAGTATGTCTGATGATACCATAAAAAATGCAGAATATATCTCATCTATCAATTCACAGATTTTTGTTATTTTTCTTTTAAAATGTTTCTGCAAGTTTCTGCCTACTAAAATGTTACCATGACATACTAAGGTTTTTAGGGTCGAGTGGTCTATCTTGCTCTGCTCTATTATTTTGCACATGACCAACCTCGAAGCACTTCATGATGAAGGATGTCAGAGCCACGGGGTGGTAGTCATTAAACCATACTCCTTTGGCTGGCTAATAGAAAACAGAGAGCAGGTATATGGTGAGATGCAGCAAGTAATGTGTCACTGGAATCCGTGAACAGGGTCTCACTTTTTCACAATGTATATAACCCCAATGACGTGTCTGCCTAGCCTTTCTCAACATTGGAGGAGCATAGGTGAGTGCATAAGCCTCCCATCACCACCGGGAGCAAGTTGACATTTGGCACTTTGAATTTCTAACATCTTGTCCTGTGTATTTGGAAACAATGTTTTGAATGGAAGGCTAATGGTTCGGACTGCTGCTTGGCAGGTTCGTTCTCCAGCTTCAGTGAAACTGGTCTGAACTGCGCACTGCTGAGCACAAACTATGACGCACAAACTGACCGTCATGAGTCAAACGGATGCAACTGAGGTCAAACCTAACACAAAATATGCTGCCAGCCAAGGTCAAGCGATTGTAGAGAGTTGTGGAAGAAGTCCTGTCTATTATACAAACCAAACTTTTTCCCATTGACTCCAAATACTTCAGGCTGCCTAGAGAAAGCTGCCAACATAATCAAGGACCAGTTACACCCTGGTCTTTCCTCTCATGCTGGACAGAAGATACATCAGCTTGAAAGCGTATACCGCAAACATCTTCCCTACTATTATCGGACGACTGAGTGCTCCTCCCATAAATGAAGGATAGAGTCCCATTCTCTCAATCTATCTCATTGCGACCCTTGCACTTTTTTTATTCTGCACTTTCTCTGTGGTTGCAGTGCCATAACACTGTAACACTATATCCTGCAGTCTGGTATTTTTCTCTTTACACCACCTGTTGTACTTATGGATGGTTTGAATGTACTCGTGTACAGTATGACTTGACTGAATAGCAAACAAACCAAGCTTTTTGCTGTATCTCAGAATACATGACAATAATAAACCAGCACTTTTTCCAATCAGTTGTCAAACAGCCTTGCACTGCTTTTAGCTATGCTGCTATGAAGCTGGGAGCAGTAGGGCATTTGGAAAATTATAAGACAATCACGAAGAGTCCACATGGTCGTGTGAAAGGGAAATTGTGTTTGAGAGTTTTTCTGGAGCTTTTTTCAGCATGTGCTAGGCAGGGCTGATAAAGTGGAACAAGAGGATGTAGTGTATGTTAATTTCCAACAGGCCACTGACACAAGTAGCATTCTTGAAATGATAAATCATGCAGACAATACCCTTTGTCCTGCTTTCACACCTTATACTTCCTTATTTATGTAACTCCCTCTCCCCTGACATCAGTCTGAAGAAGGGTCTCAACCCGAAACCTCACCCATTCCTTCTCTCCAGAGATGCTGCCTGTCCCGCTGAGTTACTCCAGCATTTTATGTCTATCGTCGGTTTAAACCAGCATCTGCAGTTCTTTACTAGACAATAAATTGCCACTGATAGGGGTTTGACTAACACACAGATAACAGAGAGTTGGGACAGATGTATCTTTATTGGTTTGGCAAACAGAAACCAGTGGGGTACCGTCAGGATTGGTTAAAGGCCTCAGCTATTTACAATCTATATTACTGGATGGAGACTGAGTGCACTGTAGCGACATTTGCTGATGATGCAAAAACAGGCGTGTTCTCAAGTTGTGAGGAGAACTTGCAATGGGATATAAATAGGTTAAGTGAGAGGGCAAGAAGTTGGCAGATGGAGAGTAATGTGAGGGTGTCCACATTGGAAGGAAAAATTATGAAGCAATTCTTTAAGTTGCTTATGTGATGTGAAGAAGTAAAGGCTTCTTCATATCAACCATCAACCTCTTGAACCAAACTGCACAACAATTGATGGTCGGCATGGACTTGGTGGGCTGAAGGGCCTGTTTCCATGCCTTATCTTTGAATTCAATTCAAAAAGCCCTTACCATAAATCAGTATCAGTACCAAATTAGTATGTACTTTTTATAAGGTTACACATCTTACTTCGGCTTGCACTAATGTGGTCTCATTCCCGAGTATAATTGGTAATTTACTGTATTGCTGATTATTTGAAATTTATTTGATGCATTAAGGTGCCTATAAAGCCATAATAAGAAAGAATTTCATTGTTCGGGTCTTGGTGCAAATGAGAATTAATGTCTCTTCAATCTTAAAATAGGTTTTAAGATAGTTATGAATAAGGATATAAATCTGGATCTTGGGGTGGATGTACTAAATTTGGGAAGGATGAATGACAACATTATTAGGGAGGAGATAGCGAGAGTAATTTGGGAGCAACTGTTAGTGGGCAAATCCATATCTGACATGTGGGAGGATTATAAAGGTCAGAGTTGAGGATGGGCATGCTCCAGTAAGGAGGAAGAACAAGGATGGCAAAGTAAGGGAACCTTGGATGATGAGAGAGAGGTTGTAACTTTGGTCAAAAAATAAAAGGAAGCATGTGAGGGAGATGAAATCAGAAAGAGTCCTTGAAGAGTATAAAGAAAGTAGGAAAGAAGAAAGGACCATGAGATATCATTGGCAAGGCAAATTAAACAGAATCCCAAGACATTTTACGCATATATTAAAAACAAAAGTGCATCAAGGGAGAGGGCAGGACTACTCAAGGATTAAGAAGGGCATTTGGAGTCAGAGAATGTAGACAAGGTACAAAATGGGTAGATTGCATCACATTCACCAAAGATAAGGATATGGATGATGATGAGATTAGTGAGGGGAATACTAATATGCTGGAGCAGTTTGAGGTCAAGAACAAGGTGATGTTGGGTCTGTTGAAGCGTGCTAAAGAAGCTCAGCCTGTTCTAGATGGGTTCATACTTTTCTTAGCCAAGCTCAGATTGTTCCTATCTGTGGTGTCTGTATATGTATATGTGTATCTGAGTTGGTGCACATATCTATCAGTGTAACAAACTGAAAAAGGCTGAAGAATGGTCCAGGCTTGAAACGCAACCCATCCATTCCCTCCCCAGATGCTCCCTGGCCCATTGAGTCACTCCAGCACTTTGTGTTTTGTTCAAGATTTCAGTATTTTGCTCTATTGCATTTCCATTAGTGCCTGTGTGTGTGTGTGCTGTATGGTGATTAATGGTGTTTGTTGGTGCTTGTATGTATGTGTGTGAATATTTGTGTGGATGTCTCTATTTGCTTGATCTAGTAGTGCATTCAATTTGTATGGGAGAATAGTGGATGTCCATTTCTCTGTATGCAAGGGTCTGTGACAGGATATGTACAGTAAGTCTACATACATGAATTTGTAAGTGTGCATTTATAAGTGTGTTGGTGTTAATGTGCATGTGAGTAACAATGTGTGGTGCTTGCGTGTGTGTGTGTGTGTGTGTGTGAATGAATGAGTAATATACATTTATATGTATGTGTACGTCACTTTACCTGTTCTCAATGCATTGCATTGATTATTCAAAGTTCTTCCTATTCTGTATGTACAGGTTGTATTTTGTTTCTAACAGTTTAGCTGACAAACAACAGGTAAATAGCTTGGCAGCAAGCTCCGGAAAGATGAGGGAGCAGGGCTAAGCTTCTGATCTTCATTCGGCATGGTGCGACATGCTGACAAAGCCAGTTGCCTCAATGACAATGAGCTCAATTCAGCACACGGAGATCAAAGTGCCGACCTCTCTTCAGCTGCTTAACCAAATGTCTTTGATGAAACCGGAAGAAGTTCCAAATCCCTGTGCTCACTTTCCAGAACTGGTCTTCAAAATTAATTTAACAAGACAGGCTTGCATAGATTGAAGAAGCTGGCAGGACCTCCTGGAAGCTTTGTACTTGAGTCATACTTTAGTTGATGTGGCTAATTCTGGGTCTTCACTTGAAACTCCCCAGGGCAATCTCACTGGGTTCTCAGAACATAATCTCCTTGGTCAGCCAAGTTTACAACCTCCTTGGTCATCCATGGTTCCCTTACCTTGCCGTCCTTATTCCTCCGTCTTACTGGAATATGCTGATCGTGCACTTTGATCAGCTGGACATTAAACAATTCCCATATGACATCTGTGGACTTACCCAATAACAACTGATCCCAGTCTACCTTCCTTAGTTCCTGCCTAATGACATTGTAATCTGCCTTGCCACAATTAAATACCACCCTCTAAACATCAGGTTAGCCTGACTTCAGTAAGATTTTTAGAGTCAATTATAAAGGATGAGGTTTCTGAGTACTTAGAAGCTCATGATAAAATAGGCCAAAGTGAGCATGGTTTTGTGAAAGGAAGATCTCGCCTGACAAACGTGTTGCAATTATTTGAGAAGTATTTAGAAGGATAGACAAGGGAGAGTCAGTGGAAGTTGTTTACCAGGATTTTCAGAAGGCCTTTGATATGGTGCCGCACGTGAGGCTGAGAAGAAGATGAGAGTCCAGGATATCACAGGGAAGATACTAGCAGGGATAGCAGGTTGGCTGGAGGGCGGAAGGCTAAGACTAGCAATAAAGGGGGCTTATTTTCACGTTGGTTGCCAGTAACTAGTGATGTTCCACAGGGGTCGGTGTTGGGGCCACTACTCTTCATTGAAACATATAAGATTATTAAGGGATTGGACACATTAGAGGCAGGAAACATGTTCCCAATGTTGGGGGAGTCCAGAACCAGGGGCCACAGTTTAAGAATAAGGGGTAGGCCATTTAGAACGGAGATGAGGAAAAACTTTTTCAGTCAGAGAGTTGTAAGTCTGTGGAATTCTCTGCCTCAGAAGGCAGTGGAAGACAATTCGCTGGATGCTTTCAAGAGAGAGCTAGATAGAGCTCTTAATGATAGCGGAGTCAGGGGGTATGGGGAGAAGGCAGGAATGGGGTACTGATTGTGAATGATCAGCCATGATCACATTGAATAGTGGCGCTGGCTCGAAGGGCCGTATGGCCTACTCCTGCACCTATTGTCTATTGTCTATTGTCTATTCACATTGTATATCAATGATTTGGATGAGGGAATTGAAGGCTGTACTCACTGGAGTTTAGAAGGATGAGGGGGGAACTCATTGAAACTTACCAAATAGTGAAAGGCCTCGATAGAGTGGATGTGGAGGGGATGGTTCCATTGATGGGAGAATCTAGGGCCAGAGGCCATAGCCTCAGAATAAAAGGATGTACCTTTCGAAAGGAGATGAAGAAGAATTGCTTTAGTCAGAGGGTGGTGAATTTGTGGAATTAGTTGCCACAGATGGTTGTGGTGGTCAAGTCAATCGATATTTTA
The DNA here is from genome assembly GCF_053455715.1 of Rhinoraja longicauda. NCBI lineage: Eukaryota > Metazoa > Chordata > Chondrichthyes > Rajiformes > Arhynchobatidae > Rhinoraja > Rhinoraja longicauda. The sequence continues at coordinate 63,345,762 of NC_135958.1, forward strand.
AGGCAGAGATTGATAGATTCGTGATTAGTATGGGTGTCAGGGGCTATGAGGAGAAGCCATGAGAATGGAGTTGAGAGGGAAAGATATAGCAGCCATGATTAAATGACGGAGTCGACTTGATAGGCCGAAAAGCCTAATTCTGCTCCTATTACCGATGAATTTATGAATCCTGACCTATTTTTTCTAGAGATACAGCACAGAAACAGGCCCTTCGGGCCACTGAGTCCACACCGACCAGCAATCCCCGCACACTCACACTATCCTACACACATTAGGGACGATTTATATTTACCAAGCCAAAATCTTTGGAGCGGGAGAAAACCGAATATCTCGGAGAAACCCACGCAGGTCAGGGGGAGAACGTACAAACTCCGTACAGACAGCACCCGAAGTCGGGATCGAACCTGGGTTTCAGGCGCTGCAAGCGCTGTAAGGCAGCAACTCTACCGCTGCGCCAAGGTGCCGCCATTTCTATTCAAAACAATCTTAAAACTTATGGAATTGTAAACACGATCCCCAAATGTTTCTTCCACCGCAACACCAGTCGCCTGGCCAGGCCCATTTCCCAATACAGTGTCCATTATGGTCCTTCCCTGAGTCAGCATATCCACACACTGTTAAAGGAAACCTTCTTGGATGCACCTAACAAATTCTGCCCCGTCTAATCCTCTTGCCCTGTGTAAGTCCCAGTCCATACTGGGACTATATCTAACTCTCTTTTGAATGCATCCAGTGAATCGGCCTCCACTGGCTTCTGAGGCAGAGAATTCCACAAATTCACAACCCTCTGGGTGAAAAGGTGTTTCCTTATCTTAGTTCTAAATGACCTACCCCTTATTCTTAAACTGTGGCCCCTGGTTCTGGACTCCCCCAACATCGGGAACATGTTTCCTGCATCTAGCATGTCCAATTCCTTAATAATTTTATATGTTTCTATAAGATCCCCTCTCATCCTTCTAAATTCCAGTGAATACAAGCCCAGTCACTCCATTCTTTCATCATATGACAGTCCCGCCATCCCGGGAATTAACCTCGTGAACCTACGCTGCGCTCCCTCAATAGCAAGAATGTCCTTCCTCAAATTAGGGGACCAAAACTGCACACAATACTCCAGGTGCGGTCTCACCAAGGCCCTGCACAACTGCAGAAGGACCTCTTTGCTCCTATACTCAACTGCTCTCGTTATGAAGGCCAACATTCCATTAGCTTTCTTCACTGCCTGTTGTACCTGCATGCTTCCTTTCCGTGACTGATGTGCTTCTCCTATACATAAAACCAAAGCAACTTTACTGCTCCATGTCTGGTTTGAATGACCTAGGAAATTTGGTTCTAACAATGGAGTTAATGGTTCTAACATTGCCACTTTCATTTCACTGCATATCGTGTATGTGTATGTGACAAATAAACTTGACTTAACTTGATGAAACCCCTTGTTATGTTCACAACGTCTCTGGTGCATTTCCCTATAAATACATTTGAAACAAATTACATTTTCGGGTGATGAAAGATTAGAACCAGCCAATATTGAAACACTTTTATTGCCATTAAGACAGAAGGGTTTTTGAAACACGGGTCTTATTTAATGATATCCAGGAATTGCTAGTGGCATTTCAGAGTGATTGGTTACTCTGCGTTGGGAGAGGAGGGTTAAACACTGCCAGCAGCTTTGGTTTTGCTCGCGTTCTCATTATAAATCTGCGTTTTTATATAATCGTTTGTTGGGCAGGATAACCATAAATAGTTTGATGTTTTCTTTCAATTCTCTTGTTAAAGCAGCTGCCTTTTATTATTTTCTGCCTATCTATCATAGCCCTTGAAATGTACAAGCTAGACTACCAACACATATTTTTCCAAAGCAGCCTGAAAACAGACCAGTGACTGATATCCTTGCAGCTTGGTCACTTCTAACATTGCAGTGCACTTTCTGACTAAGCCCTGGCTCCTCAAGTGAGTGAAATGCATTCCGATAGATTCCTCATCATTTTTACACACAACCCATTTGATTGCTGGTACAAAATGATTGCGAAATGTGATAGTGATCTTAGGCACAATGTAAAACAATACTTTCAATCGCCCTTTTCTCTGTGTGTGAACACACCTACGTGCCCAGCATGAAGACCACATGCCTCACTGTTTGAGCTTGGCTACCAGTAGTGAGTGCATGTGTGGCAACAGCCTCGGCAAGGCAAGGCTAGCCGCAGTATGAGCTGAACTGGCAACAGACCGTACCGACCTGGCTGCAGACTTGGGTGCATCTGCCAACAGTTTGGCTGTGCTGGCATTATCTTCAGCATGTCTGGCATCAGTCTGGCCTCAGTTGGGAGCTTTTTGGCATCAATCTGAGTTTATCTGGCAGCAGACTGAGCTGTCCAGCAGATATATCCATTGGTTTGATTCTCATCTGTGACCCCACATTTCGGCTGTGGATAGAGATTACTTTTGAGCTATGTTTTAAAGAGAAGCTTGAGTTTTGCTAGTCGCAATCTAACTTAGCTACAGACAATCTAACACGGTTAGCCACAGTCTGAACTTGGCGGGCAACAGTCTGAACTTGGCGGGCAACAGTCTGAGCTTGCCTAACAATAATCTGAACTTGGCCTGACGCCTGATGTCTAGACACACAGATGCCACGACCATCGGACATAAACAAATGCAAATATTGATATGAACAAAGAAATACACAAACACGTGCACGGGAATGCTCAAACATAAATTTGCATTCATCGGCTACATACCCGTCTAGTCACTACTAAATATCTCTCATCTATCTTTTATTCCAAGCTATTCTCTGCCGTTGTATCCCTACCTCCTGATACACTCAAAGGCGGGGTATTAAAAACCATGGTAATACCAGTTTACGGAGAGAAGACAAAACATCCAATTGTCTTAAATTTCCATCGTGGCTGCAATAACAATTGACACCAGGTGTAATTTAAATCTGAGATGGATAGATAAAGAGATATGGGCAAAGGTATGAACTGGTCAAGTTCAGCCAAAATCGAAATGAATTGTGGAACAAGCTCAAACAGCTAAACTCCTTTGGCAGATGCTTCTGGTAACCTGCAGAGTTCCTTTCCTGAGAAAAGGTAGTGAAGCATTGGGTTAAATTAATTAGATTAACATCAGTAAAAATGCTTCCGATGTCAGATAGGTGTTACTAAACTCAACAGGATGGCGCTGGAGTAAAATGAACATATGTTGTAGGAAGGAACTGCAGATGCTGGTTTAAACCAAAGATAGACACAAAATGCTGGAGTAACTCAGTGGGACAGGAGCATCTCTGGATAGAAGGAATGGGTGACGTTTCATGTCGAGACCCTTCTTCAGACTGTGTAAAATTTAAAATGAACATAGTCAGATGCAGAGGAGATCAATTCATCTATAAAAAGACACAAAGTGCTGGAGTAACTCAGCAGGTCAGGCAGTGGGAGGACAGGTGAAGTTTCGGATTGGGAACCATCTTCAGACTGATGTAGTGGGAGAGGGGAAAATGCTGGAAGAGAGGAAGTTAGGACATAGCCTGGTGAGTGATAGGTAGATAGATACAGATAAGGAGGGTTTTGATAGGTGGATTGTTGGCCAAAGGCCAGAAATGAAAAGGCAAAAAGGTATGAGATAAGGATAGAAGAAATGAGTATTGTGAAACCAGAGGAACGAATGCAGGTGGAGGGCAGGGGGAAAGGGAGAAATGGGTGCGAGACCAGGTTGGGCACAGGGACTAGAGGGAGGGAGGGGGATACAATGTAGGGGTGGGTTGTTTGTAGGTTAATTATCTAAAATTGGGGAATTCAATTTTTCATGCTTTTAGATTGTCAGCAACGGAGGAGGCACAGGACAGAAACGTCAGTATGTGAATGGGAAGGGGAGATAAAATGCTTTGGAACAGAGAGATCCAGCAGGCCTTGAACTGCATGTGTTTGGTGAACTGAGCACCGAATCTACACTTGGTCTCACTGATTTACAGGAGGCCACATCGGGAACACCGAATGCAGTGGATGAGGTTACAGAGAACCTCTGTCTCACCTGAAAGGACAAAATTATAGATGAATTACACACTGCAAAAAAAGACACAAAGTGCTGGAGTAACTCAGTGGCTCAGGCAACATCTTCTGAGGACATGGATAAGTGAAGTTTCACGTCAGGACCCTTCTGTACTTCCATGGTAGAAGGTTCCTGGCATGAAACTTTACTTATCCAATTTTTTAGGCAGGATCGTTGCAGCTTGGATCAATATCCTCAGGAAACAGTGACATTGATCACATCTCAGAGAGAAAAGAAGCTGACTCCTGAAAGCTATTAATTTCCAGCAATGTTTACAAGCAAAAGGAGCAGTTGTTAATCTTCTTTACCAGTTAATCAGCTCCAACACCCACAGAACATTTGTAATGCTTATTGTTCTGGCATTTGAAAGCAGCGCCCATCTCTCTAATTACCAGAGGTGAGGGGTAACCGTGAAATTGGAATATTTCTGAATACCATTAATAACATTTCCGCACTTGCCACAACTGCTCTCCCTGTATTATTCATCAGTCAATAAAATTATTTTTCACACTTTACTTAGCACGCAGATTAGCACGGATGCTATTAATGGATGCATCATGAGGTAAAGACAGGCTTCTTCCCAGCCTGCAAAAAAACCCTCATTGTTGGAAGTGGAATACTTAGCCTGAGCTATCCGTCATAAGGGATTAAGTCAAGTGGAATTAGAGAAAGGGAATGAAAGCATGGACCAGATCAAAGTGGGATTAATGCTGAAGTTCATCATCTTGGTGATGGGAATAACAAACACAAGAGGGGTAACTGGACTGTTGCCTACAAACTAACGCCTGATCAACAGTGGAACAAATAAGAGACTGCAGATGCTGGAATTCTGAAGAGGAAACCAGGTGCTGAAGGAACTCAGCAGATCAAGCAGTATCTGTGAAGGGAAATGGATAGATGATGTTTTGGGTCAGGAGCCATCCTCAGACAGATGCTGCCTGGCCTATTGAGTTCCCCCAGCAGTTTGTTTTTCACCTGAGCTACTATTTGGAACCATTATTCACTGCACGACCCTAACCTCTACTCTGTTCGTTTCTTACAAACAGATTCTCACCGTCTGATTCTCACTGGATCTGACCTTATTTTCTTAATCATGCGTGCAGTGTCCCGACCAGATGGCGAAATCAGTGTGCCACATAGAGTTGCAGGGAGGCAGTGTCTCACAAACTACGTCCAAGTTTGATCAACTTCAACGAGCAATTCCTTTGCCTAATCCAACAGCTCATCCAGTAGAGAGGATGGCAATGAAATAACCTCACACCAGCACTGATGTTGCTGTGCAAAACAACGACAAAAGTAAATTCACCTTTCAACCCTGTGGAGCTGGTTTGGAACGGGATTGTGAAATGGATTTGATTTTGGGTTGAAACTGTGACAGTTTTGAAACTATTTGGAAACTATTTCTCTCTGCATGCCAGATAAATTTGAATAATTCTCTTTGCAAATGGCCTAGTTCCATGAGTGCATTTTCAGCTTCTCTAGTCTATCCATGTAACTGAAGTCGGGGAGCATAGCAGTAGAGCTGTTGCCTCACAGCTATGGTGACCCAGGTGCAGCCCTGACCTCTGATGCTGTCTGTGTGGAGTTTGTATATTCCTTGGATTTGGAATTCCAGCTTGCCATGGAATCTTTGATTGCCTCTCTGCCTCCTCCAAGCAACTCGTGCTCTCCCCTTTGGTTTAACATACAAACATTGGTGTAAGTAGAGTGTTGTCCACTGGGAAGCTTATTTACTTTCTTCAAACTTGCTGAGTGCAGGCACAAACATAGTCATCATCTCACCATCGGACAAATCATTGGTTTGTGCAAAGGACGTGTCCGTTGATTGATCAGGCTTGACTGTAGTTAGTGAGACACTGCCTTTCTGCACCTCTCTCTGTCACACTGACTTCTCCATCTGCTAGGGACAATGCACATGTGGTAAGGAAAGCAACGTCAGATCCAGTGAGAAACAGACTGTGAGAATTTGAGTGAGTGCAACCACAGCCCTTACAGAGATAAAACAACATGGCATCTGTCAAAACTCAATACAGTGAAACAAGGTAAACTTCCTCAAAGCACATGGACCGCTGCTGATGGAGGAAAACAAGTATCAACCATCTACATTAAATTTTGCACATGTTACTGCATAAATGATATACGTTACTGCATCTTATCACCTCCTGTTTGTTTCACCTTGGATCTTTGAACTGTCATAAATCATTGGCTCGTGACCCCCAGGGCCACTTAGCTCCTGACTTTCATTGCTATTGCCAGGACTTAACTTTTTTAGCAACATATCTCAAAACTCTATCTTCTGTGTTCTGGGAAGATGATGGTAGCTGGCTCATGACATCCCACAATATGGAATTTCTGCCCACGCCAATCACCGTATCCTGATTTAGAAATGTTGTGCTATTTTTTCATTGTTACCGGGTCCAAATCCTTGAGTTCCCTACCCAACACAATTGAAGGAACATCTTCACCAAAAACATTAGCGAAATTCAAGGACATGGTTTACCAGCAGCTTCTCTAAGACAGTGAGAGAATGGTCTCAAATCCTAACCTTTACAGTGATATGTTCCTTTTATGAATGAAAATAAAGCATCTAGATTCTCTAAACAACCTACTATTTATAACAGTCAACATTTGTAACTGGTAGCACTTCTGCTTCTCAGTGAGAAGGTTTTACGATCAAGCTGAATGGTTGATAATTTGTCACAATATTTAAAGAGAGTGTTGCTTGCCTGGTGCTGGACATATCTGCTGGTTAAGGACATATCTTCTGGGCTGGGGAATTCCTTGGAGCGGCAGGGAGAGAATTATGTTGCTATGGTTCATGTAGGCATTGGGAGGACTGGGAAAGAGATTCTGTCGAGGGATTAAGGGAAGCTCTGAAAAGAATTGGAAAGCAGACTGTGAGGATGATAAGCTCCAGGTTATTACCGAAGCTATGTGCAAATTTGCAATTGGTAACTAAGATTAGAAAGCTAAATGTATTGCTCAGAGCTTGGTGTGGTGGAAATGAGTTCTGCTTCATGGGACCAAACATCAGTACCAGGGAAGGCGGGAACAATTCCTGTGAGATTAGCTCCACCTTTGAAGAAGTAACAAAAAGGCTGATGTGGGCAAACCCATAGGTGTTGTCTATATGGACTTCAGCAAGGCATTTGGTAAGGTTCTGCATGATAGGCTACACTGGATTTTTGGACTGCATGGGATCCAGGGAGAGCTAGCCTACTGGATAGAGAAGGGTTCATGGAAAGAAGCGGGTGATGGTAAGTTGTTGTTTCTCAGACTGGAGGCCTTTGACTAGAGGTGATGATACTTGATGATACTTCCAGCCTTCCTGATGCAATGCACTGTGAGGATAGACAGGATGAAAGAAAGTCAAATGGTCAAAAAATGATTTGTCTTTTTTATGATTCCATTGTTACTTGCCACATATTAGCCCATGTCTGAACATTAACTGGGTTTTGCTGCATGCAGTCATGGATTTCTTCATTTGCTGAGGTGCTGCAAATAAAATTCACCAAATATTTGACCTGCTGATAGGAAGGTCCTTGATGAGCATCTGAAGATGGTCAGGCCAACAGGTGTCCTGTGTCCTGTGACTGTCAGAATTGATCTCCACGTGCCATAACCATCTGAAGAATCTGTGAAGCAGATCTGTGAGGACCTGACCCAAAATGTCACCTGTTCAGTTTTCCAGAGATGCTGCTTCACCCGCTGAATCACTCCAGCACTTTGTGTTCTATGCAAGATTCCAACATCTGTAGTTCCTTAACCATCTAGCTATTTGAAATGATTTGCCCTAGGCCCAGTGACCTTGCTTTCACCAGATCTTTTTCATGCCCGGCTTAGTCAAATAATACCTCGATTCCCTCACATCAATTTAGAACTGCTTTCCAATTTGGATTTATACCCCCTGAATATCTCTTGCAATACTGACAGATTCATCACAGTAGCTTGATGGGCCGACTCACCGACTCACCCCACCGACTCGCACAGCTATCTGGACTACACTTCTTCCCACCCGGTCCCCTGCAAAAAGTCTATCCCCTACTCCCAATTCCTCCGTCTACGCCGCATCTGTGCCCGGGATGAGGTGTTTCAGACTAGGGCTTCCGAGATGTCCTCGTTTTTCAGAAAACGGGGCTTCCCCTCCTCCATTATAGATGAGGCTCTCACTAGGGTCTCTTCTACATCCCGCAGCTCCGCTCTTGCTCCCCATCCCCCCACTCGCAACAAGGACAGGATCCCCCTCGTTCTCACCTTCCACCCCACCAGCCAGCGGATCCAACATATCATCCACCAACATTTCCGTCACCTACAACAGGACCCCACCACTGGCCATATCTTCCCATCCCCTCCCCTCTCTGCATTCCGCAGAGACCGTTCCCTCCGCAACTCCCTGGTCCACTCGTCCCTTCCTACCCAAACCACCCTAACCCCGGGCACTTTCCCTTGCAACCGCACGAGATGCAACACCTGTCCCTTTACCTCCCCCCTCAACTCCATCAAAGGACCCAAACATTCTTTCCAGGTGAGACAGAGGTTCACCTGCACCTCCTCCAACCTCATCTATTGCATCCGCTGCTCTAGATGTCAACTCATCTATATCGGCGAAACCAAGCGCAGGCTCGGCGATCGCTTCGCTGAACACCTGCGCTCGGTCCGCATTAACGCCACTGATCTCCCGGTGGCCCAGCACTTCAACTCCCCCTCCCATTCCCAGTCTGACCTCTCTGTCATGGGCCTCCTCCAGTGCCATAGTGAGGCCCGCCGGAAATTGGAGGAGCAGCACCTCATATTTCGCCTGGGCAGTTTGCGGCCCGGTGGTATGAACGTCGACTTCTCCAACTTCAGATAGCTCCTCTGTCCCTCCCTTCCCCTCCTCCTTCCCAGATCTCCCTCTATCTTCCTGTCTCCACCTATATCCTTCCTTTGTCCCACCCCCGACATCAGTCTGAAGAAGGGTCTCGACCCGAAACGTCACCCATTCCTTCTCTCCCGAGATGCTGCCTGACCTGCTGAGTTACTCCAGCATTTTGTGAATAGCTTGATGGGCCGATTGACCTTGTTTTGCTCCATCCTGCTTGTTGAGGATATCGGCCTCCCAGCGTATGTAGAAATGTATCTAGTCAGTACAGGTGGCTAAGCTGTGCCCAATGTTTGAAAAGTGCCGAATTAATCAATGAGTGCTTTTTGTCATTTTCACTACAGGAAATGAGTGGCGCATTTTGTCCTGTGATTCAGATGATGCCTCTGAATCACCCTTGGATGCAAATACCGCAGCATCTGTGTCCTTTTCATCATCGGTATCATTTGGAGTCAAGTGTGAGAAGCTGTTTCCTCTGTACGTTCCTCTCAGATACGTCAATTGGCCAACATGGTTGAACATATTCTGGGAGATTTTATCTCCCTTCAAAATCTGCTTCAAAATCAAGTCAGGAATTGTCCAAGATTCTCTTCTCGCACCACATAACCTTCCTTAGCTGGAAACCAGCTGGAGTATTTGTAACAAGATGAGATGATGTTTGAGTTATAAATCAAAAGCTTTTCTCAACATCTCCCAAGGTTTTATAGCCTGTAATTAAAAATATTAATACATTTTCTGAAGATTTTAAAGATTCCAGTGATTTATTTTCCCAGACTGCGCCCAACAGTATCTGGTGAGTAATGTTTAATTCCTGGAATCTTCAGAATAATTCCAAAGCACTGGCATCTTTGGAACAGCAGTAGAATCAGACCAGACACAAGTGTCAGAAATCTCCAGGCAAATTGATAAAGTCGATCAATGTAATTTTTTTCTGGAACACATGTTAAGGAGGTAAATACATGATATGTGTATTATCACTTCTGGTTGAAAGCATTGCTGGGAATCACCCCACCTCTGATTAGATCTAGCTGGACCCCATGAAGTTACAACTGTGCCTTATTCCATCAGTCAAGCTGCTGAATTCTCCTTAATTTCCCACTGAACTCACTTCATTCTCGAGCTCCAATTCAATCTTTGAATGCCATATCCTGGCCATTCCACCCAATTCCTTCCATAACCCAAGTTTCCTTCCTGAGTATCATAGATTCATAGAATCATATGGCGTGGAAACAGGCCACTCGGCCCAACTTGCCCACGACACTCACGTCTGTGTTTGACCCATATCCCTCTAAACCTATTCTATCCACGTACCTGTCTAAATATTTCTTAAACGTTGTGATTGTACCTGCCTCGACTAGTTCCTCCATCAGCTCGTTCTATACACTTACCACCCTGCATGTAAAAACGTTACGCCTCAGGTTCCTATAAAATCTTTCCCTCCTCACCTTAAACCTATGACCTCTGGTTCTCAATCCTCCTACTGTGGTTAAGAGACTGTGCGTTTACCCAATCTATTCTTCTCATGATTTTGTACACCTCTATAAGATCACCTTTCATCCTCCTGTGCTCCAAGGTATAGAGTCCTAGCTGCTCAACCTCTCCCCATAGCTCAGGCCCTCGAGTCCCGGTAACATCAATGTAATTAATGGTTTCCCTTTTAGGGTAATGTCCCCTCACCCTTCAAGCCTGTTGTCATCATCAAATCACTTTTAAATTCGGAATCTTAGCATATGTAAATCTTCATTTTCCAACCGCAGCTGATTGATAAAATTGACCTTGTCAACCTCAGTTTTAAACATGGGTAACCACACTCTCTTCTTCCAACATAACTCCTCAGCTGTCTAACTGCTGGAGTCACCTGAACTCACCTGATTCAATTTTTGTCTGTCAAACCATTAGATTTCATTACCCTCCCACACCATGAGCCTCTGAATCCACTAAGGATTTATTCTTAGCCCTTTTCAAATTTTAAAATATCTCTGCAAACATGCCAGACTCCACATGGATGTCAATGACATTTAGCTCTATCTCAATATCCTCAAGAGACTGCACCTAAATTATCACAGTGCTTGTCAGAAATCGTAGGGAAATAGGAGGAAATAGGAGGAACATGAAATGCTTCAAGCCTGTGTGTTGGCAGTAAGAGAAAGATAACATTTAGGTGTGGAGTCCAGAGCCACTGGAGGGGCAGGATAAGAATGGAGGAGGGTGGACGATTGGGTAGGGATGCGAGGGATTCCTTAATATTCTACAACCCAACTTTTCGAAGCCAACCTCCAGCTGTACATATGTCAGCCATCAATGTAAAAGTCTCTGGTAAGAGAGGCAAACCATATGTTAGAGGGTTTATGCAATGAAGATTGATGATGAACACCAATTTGGCGCAGCGGTAGAGTTGCTGCCTTACAGCGAATGCAGCGCCGGAGACTCAGGTTCGATCCTGACTACGGGCGCCGTCTGTACGGTGTTTGTACGTTCTCCCCGTGACCTGCGTGGGTTTTCTCCGAGATCTTCGGTTTCCTCCCGCATTCAAAAAACGTACAGGTATGTAGGTTAATTGACTGGGTAAATGTAAAAAATGTAAAAATTGTCCCGATTGTGTGTAGGATAGTGTTAATGTGCGGGGATCGCTGGGCGGCGCGGACTCGGTGGGCCGAAGGGCCTGTTTCCGCGCTGTATCTCTCTAAATCTAAAATCAATGAAAAGGATAGAAATGATGGTAACAAATTCAAAACAATGCTAAAACATTCAATACCAAGAATCGTAATTTACACCCTGCAAGGAAATGGATAATTAGATGCTGCATCCTGCTGCGTATTAAAAATACTGTTATTGTTTGATATTAATTTAAATAATAATAACTAATGAATAACTATTAATAGCTATGAGGTAAGAGTGAGAGGGAGAAGGTTTAATGGAGATTGCGAGGCAAGTTTTTTACACAGAGGGTAGTGGGGGCCTGGAACGCACTGCCAGGGGAGGTGGTGGAGGCAACTATGGATAGGGATTTTTAAGAGGCTTTTGGAGAAGCACATGAGGATGCAGGGAATATATGGATCATGTACAGGCAGATTAGTTTATCTTGGCATCATGTTTGGAACAAGCATTGTGGGCTGAAGTGCTGTGCTGTGCTGCTCTATGTTCTATATGTTCTATGCCCTATTTCTCTTTTATTTTGTAGGAATACTAATGTTTGACCTTTGCTTGTTAACTGGGGAATTTAAAATTAATGAAAAACACCGCAGGTCTGTCGAATCAGCCACGCGTCAATAATTAGTTTCCAGATGGGCCGATCCTATAGTGACAGAATAACATAGCACAGGAGGGAGCCATTCTGCCCATCACCCTGTGCTGGCTCCTTCAGTGCCATTGTTTTTTCCCTATGGTGCTACAATCTCCTTACCTTTCAGGCTTACTTTCAATTGCCTTTTGGAAATTACAGAATCTGCTTCCACGAATTCCATTAAATTTAAGAAAGACACACACAGAATATTTTTGTCAGTAAAGACGGCCATAGATTCATTTGGAAATAATGTTTAAATATCGAATGTTCTGCAAGGAATAACATTTGGACATGCATCATGGCTTTTAATTAGGCCTGATACAGAAGTAGGTCATTGGCAGGTATGGCAGATTTATCATCAAAGGTTTCATTTAGATGAATAGCAAGGACAGTGTCGAGTGAAACTATTATAAGATAAAGAAAAGAAATGTATCAATGTACAGAATAAGAGCCAGTCTAGCATGGAAAATGAAAATTATTATGGGAGGATGAAATTTCTCCAGTGATGCTGCCTGTCCCGCTGAGTTACTCCAGCATTTTGTGTCTCCTCATTTAGAGCTGTATTTTAAGAAACATATATAATGTATTTCAGAGTTGGGTGGGCTGACTTGGATTGGAAACAGGAAATATTTTTAAATGATCTTTTATTAATGAATTTGAATTTGTTGGTGACTGATATATGAACTGTGAACTGTGACACGATTGTTTGTACTTCTTGGCTAAACTCGCAAGAACTTTTTGTGTTATATTTAAATTTGAATGCTACTGCACATGTTATGCCTTTTACATATTGTAGTAACTGAATTCCAATGTTCAAGAATGCCATTGATTGGAGGAATAAAGTTTAGAAGCCAGCCTTTAATAATTTTTTTTAATGGGAACTTGATTGGAAACAAGAGAGAAAACATACTGCAAAATCACGATTTCAGTGGAACTGCACGATATATCATGAATAGCAAATAGCAGTAAGGGGTGAATGGCAAATGGCAAACGTAGTAAAAATGATTAAAGGTTTTCTTTTCCTACTTCATCAAACCATGCCTGGCTTTTTGCAAACGCATCCTTACACGTCAAGCAGAGCTGACAGATAAGCCCGCCACACTCCTCAGCTGCTTCATGCTGTGAACAATGCATTAGAGACTCAGTAGATCACCAAGTGCAATCGGATTAATCTTCCCATTCTAGCTCTGCTCCTTCCATTTGCGTCATTGGCTTGTTTGTATTCAGGCTGCAGTGAGCAAGGTTCAGGAAGATTAAACATCATGATTAACTGTGAGTGGATGTACGACCACAGATAGATTAGTCTAGCATTTTGTGGTTACACTAAAAGTGCAGAAATGATGGAAGCAGAGAGTCAATCGCAAACACACACAGCGTCATATACAGGCACTTACACACAGCATCATATACAGGCATACACACACAGCATCATATACAGGCACACGCACACAGTGTAGCGACCATAGAGAATGGTCCAGGTCGTCGAACCCTCGGATTGGCCAGCGAGGTCACGTGGGAACGCGACCATGAGGATTGGTCCAGCAAACGACATCGCTGATTGGCCAGCGATGTCAGGTGCGCGTTTGGCGCCCGATTTAGCCAGTTCGGCGAAGTCTTCAAGGAAGACAGTAAGTTTATATTGGTTGTCCTGTAACTTGTTGTTTTGATTCTGTATTCGTGTATTGCGGCTGCAATAAACTTCGTCTACAACTAGCAAGTTTCGGACTCGCCATATTGGTGACCCCGAACGTGATCTGGACGATCACCAACTGAGCAGGAACCCGACGCCTCGTTGACGATGACCGAGCAGGGCACACCGGAGTCAGGCGCGGCAGGCGTTCATCTTCCGTTATTTTGGACGTACGCACCGCAAGCTTGGTTTATCCACGCCGAGGCTCAATTCCACATAAAGAAGGTGTCGGACGATTCCACGAAGTACTTCTACCTCGTCAGCGCTCTATCGCCGGACACAACCAAGCGCATGATGCGGTTTATCATAACTTCACCTGCGGAAGACAAATACGAAACCATGAAGAAGGCATTACTGCGAACCTTCGGGTTAAATAAGCATGGTGGTGCGGCAAAACTTCTGCACCTACCGGAGCTTGGAGACCAACTGCCTTCCGTCCGCATGGCTGAAATGATGGTGCTAGCCGGTGAGCATACGGATTGCCCGATGTTTGAACAGGCATTCCGCGAGAAACTTCCCGAGGATGTCCGACTGCTGCTTACGGATTGTTCTTTTAAGGACCCCGAAGCATATGCAGCGAAAGCGGACGCGCTCATAGCGGGAAAAAACAAGGCCAGTGATTCCATCAACAAAGTCTCGACATCGGTGACCACGCCACAGGGACGGAAAGATGGCGCCACGTCTCCCGCCAATTCCCCGAAAGCCCGCCAAAAAGATCCGCACAAGCGCGGCTGGTGCTATTATCACCTACGATGGGGTAACGAATCCCGCAACTGTCGTTTGCCTTGTACCTTCGCGGGAAATGCCTCGGCCGATCGTACATAGGGGCAGTTACGATTGGCCAGAACCGGCGCCTCTATGTCCATGATCGATTCACGGACACAGAATTTTTGGTAGACACCGGAGCCATCGTCAGCATAGTGCCGCCGACCGACCTCGAAACCAGATCGGGTAAGACAGGTCCCACCCTCATCGCGGTTAACGGCAGCCCAATTCGCACTTTCGGCACACGGAAGATGTCCCTTACTTTAGGCCTCCGCACGTACGAATGGCCATTCATCATAGCCGACGTCAAACAAGCGATCCTGGGCGCAGATTTTCTCTGGGCTTTTTCACTGGTTCCTGATGTCCGCGGTAACGACCTCCGACCCGCTGCTGAAGACGAGCACGTCGCTCCGGCAATCGCCTCCTCGCCCAGCCCTACTGTCCAGGCCGTCGTCGCGGCCCCCGACTCGTATGCTGCGATTCTGGCAGAGTTCCCAGAGCTGCTCGTCCAACGTTTTGACGCACCTTCAGCTAAGCACGGTGTAGTCCATCACATCCGCACTGAAGGCCCTCCCGTTTTCGCTCGGGCCAGGAGACTACCGCCAGACAAACTGGTGGTGGCACGGGCGGAGTTCAGGAAGATGGAGGAAATGGGAATTGTTCGTCAGTCTGACAGCCCGTGGGCCTCGCCGTTACACATGGTCTCGAAGGCATCTGGGGGGTGGAGGCCATGTGGCGATTATCGGCGTCTCAATGCTGTCACCACGGCTGATCGCTACCCCATACCGCACCTACAGGACTTTTCATCTGGACTGGAAGGAGCGGTGGTGTTTTCCAAAATCGATTTGGTGCGAGGATACCATCAGATTCCGGTGCGACCGGAGGACATACAAAAAACTGCAACTATTACTCCGTTCGGGTTGTTTGAATGGTTGCGTATGCCTTTCGGTTTAAAGAACGCGGCACAGGCTTTCCAGCGACTGATGGACCGCGTGGGCAGGGGTTTACCCTTTGTGTTTATTTATTTAGACGACATCCTGGTAGCCAGCCCCTCAGTGCAAGAACACCAGGCCCATTTGCGGACCGTGTTCCAGCGGCTCCAAGACCACGGGCTCATTATTCAACCCTCCAAATGTCAATTCGGCCTGCCTGCTCTCGATTTTCTAGGTCACAGAATTACCTCTGCCGGCGCTGTCCCTTTGCCAGAGAAGGTGGAGGCTATCCGGGCTTTCCCCAGGCCTACCACAGTAAAAGGGCTGCAGGAGTTCGTAGGCATGGTTAATTTCTACCATAGATTCGTTCCGGCAGCGGCGCGAGTCCTGCGCCCACTTTTCCAATGCCTTGCAGGTAATCCGGTAGAGTTGTTGTGGTCCCCGGCCGCAGAGTCGGCTTTTACGGCAGCTAAGGCAGCCTTGGCAGACGCCACCATGCTGGTCCATCCGAGCCCCTCCGCCCCCACGGCCCTGACGGTTGACGCCTCTGACGTGGCGGTGGGCGGGGTTCTGGAGCAGCAGGTTGGTGGCCGTTGGCAGCCTTTAGCGTTTTTCAGCCGGCAACTAAATTCGGCCGAGCTGAAATATAGCGCATTTGACCGAGAGCTTCTAGCTCTCCATTTAGCTGTCCGTCATTTCAGGTATTTCCTCGAGGGCCGCCCATTTGTGGCATTTACGGACCACAAGCCATTAACATTTGCTTTTTTGAAATTGTCTGACCCATGGTCGGCCCGCCAGCAGCGGCACCTGACTGCTATCTCAGAATTTACCACAGATGTCCGTCATATCGCGGGTAAGCTGAATGCCGTTGCTGACGCCCTGTCTAGACCTGCTTTTCCCCCTATTTCGGCGGTGGACTGCGAAGTGGATCCCCAGGAGCTCGCGGAGGCACAGCTCCTGGCGGATACCGTTTCGACGTACCAGTCCACCACTTCGGGATTGAAGTTGGCCCAGGTAGCTTGTGGGTCGGAGGGCACGAAAGTCTGGTGCGATGTTTCTCTTCCTCGCCCCAGGCCGGTAGTACCGCCCTCCCTTCAGCGCCGGGTTTTCGATGCTATTCATGGGCTGGCACACCCGTCCATCCGCTCCACCTCTGCCTTGGTGGCAGCGAGGTTTGTCTGGCATGGCCTGCGGAAACAGGTAGCGGGATGGGCACGTTCCTGCGTGCCCTGTCAGACCGCTAAGGTCCAGTGCCACGTCCAGCCCCCCGTACAGGATTTCGAAGTCCCGGCTTTTCGTTTTTTCCACATCCACGTGGATTTGGTCGGGCCTTTGCCTTCCTCCCGGGGCTACACCCACCTCCTCACGGTGGTGGATCGGTTCACCCGGTGGCCAGAGGCTTTCCCATTGTGTGATATCTCGTCAGCGTCTTGTGCTCGGACTTTGGCCCTTCACTGGGTAGCTCGTTTCGGGGTCCCGGCAGTTATTACAACTGACAGAGGACCACAGTTCACTTCGTCCCTCTGGGCCGCGCTGGCGGAACTGTACGGGTCCAAATTGCAACCCACAACTGCATATCACCCCCAGGCAAATGGACTCGTAGAAAGGTTCCACCGCCAACTTAAGGCGTCCCTCTGTGCAAGGCTTGAAGGCCCAGACTGGGTAGACCAACTCCCTTGGGTTCTGTTGGGCATCCGGACGGCTCCTAAGCCAGATCTCGGTGCGTCGTCCGCAGAGCTGGTATATGGCTCGACCCTTCGAGTACCTGGAGATCTGTTTCCGGACACTTCAGCCCTGCTCCCTACAGTCCCATCAGCGTTAGCAGCTCTCCGGGAACGGGTGGGCTCCCTGGCTCCAGTGCCGACTTCACGTCATGGGTGTCCCATGGTACATGAACCGTCTTCCCTGAAGGACTGTGAGTTTGTTTTTTTGCGTAAAGATGCCCATCGCGCCCCGTTGCAGAGGGTCTATCAAGGGCCGTTTCGGGTTTTACGTAAGGGAACGGCTACTTTCACCTTAGACATGGGCGGCAAGAGTGAACTCGTCTCGGTGTCCCGGCTCAAACCTGCCCATTTGGACCCAGATCAACCAGTCCTGGTCGGTCAAACCCCTAGAAGAGGCCGACCTCCGTTAGTTCCGCCCAGTCCACAAACCCCCATTCCGACAGTTCCTCCGGGACCTCCAGTTTCGGCAGTTCCCCTAGGACCCCCCGTTTCGGCAGTTCCTCCAGGACCCCCCGTTCCGGTAGTTCCTCCAGAACCTCCCGTTCCGGCTGTTCCACCAAGTCCGGAACCTCCGGCTCCTGTGGTTCAGGCTGTCCCTCTCCGTACTCGTTATGGTCGCGAAATCCGGCTCCCTGCTAGGTTCCGCACCTCGGGTTCTGGGGGGGGTCATGTAGCGACCATAGAGAATGGTCCAGGTCGTCGAACCCTCGGATTGGCCAGCGAGGTCACGTGGGAACGCGACCATGAGGATTGGTCCAGCAAACGACATCGCTGATTGGCCAGCGATGTCAGGTGCGCGTTTGGCGCCCGATTTAGCCAGTTCGGCGAAGTCTTCAAGGAAGACAGTAAGTTTATATTGGTTGTCCTGTAACTTGTTGTTTTGATTCTGTATTCGTGTATTGCGGCTGCAATAAACTTCGTCTACAACTAGCAAGTTTCGGACTCGCCATAACAGCATCATATACAGGCACACGCACACAGCATCATATACAGGCACACGCACACAGCATCATATACAGGCACTTACACACAGCATCATATACAGGCACACACACACAGCGTCATATACAGGCACACGCACACAGCATCATATACAGGCACACACACACAGCATCATATACAGGCACACACACACAGCATCACATACAGGCACACGCACACAGCATCATATACAGGCACACGCACACAGCATCATATACAGGCACACGCACACAGAACGTCATATACAGGCACACGCACACAGCATCATATACAGGCACACAGATGTAGAGGATTCAGGCAGAAAAAATGGATCAGTCGAAATATATATGCATAACAGATGAAAGCAGACAAACATGGAACAAACGCATATGTTCAGGAAGGAACTGCAGATGCCGGTTTAAGCCGAAGAAAGACACAAAAAGCTGGAGTAACTCAGCCGGACAGGCAGCATCTCTGGGGAGAAGGAATGGGTGACGTTTCGGGTCGAGACCCTTCTTTAGACTATAGTCCCGGGAAAGGAAAACAAAAGATATAAACGATGTAGAGAGTTATAGAACAATGAATGATCACAGAGTGGGAGCAGTGAGAGTGGATGTTGCAGAACTCTCGTCGGAGAGAGCAGGAGAACCTCTTCGTCATAGACATACTTTGAGGAAATTTTGCAGTGGAGCAGACAAAATGTGTAGGAAGGAACTGCAGATGCTGGTTTAAACCGAAGATAGACACAAAAAGCTGGAGTAACTCAGCAGGACAGGCAGCATCTCTGGGGAAAAGAAATGGATGACATTTCGGGTCGCGACCCAAGCATATGTTTTACTCTCTCTCTCTCTCTCACACAAATGCACACAGACACTCTTACAGAAGCCCATCTTCGGGTTTGCCTGGTTGGCTGAGCTGATCCATCATCTACAGAGACACAATGTGACTGCCACATTTGAAGTAATGTTCCTGCTACCACTATTCATCTCTTTGTTCAAGCTGACTTTTACAATGTAGTGAAACACAAAGTGCTGCAATAACAGAAAATCAGACAGCTTCTCTGGAGGACACACATAGGTTTTCAAAGTGGGATCCCTCTTCAGACAGATTGCAGAAGGGGAGGAGAAAGCTGGAGAAGAGGCAGGGACAGGACAATGTGGAGGAAGGAACTGCAGATGCTGGTTTAAACTGAAGATAGACACAAAATGCTGGAGTAACTCAGCGACAGGCAGCATCTCTGGAGAGAAGGAGTGGGTGACATTTTGGGTCAAGACCCTTCTTCAGATCATCAGTCTCATCCCGAAATGTCACCCATTCCTTCTCTCCAGAGATGCTGCCAGTCCCGCTGAGTTACTCCAGCTTTTTGTGTCTATCTTCAGAGACAGGACAAAGCTTGGCAAGTGGTAGGTGAATACAGTGGGGGTTTGATTGACAAATATAGTATTATGTTAAATTCAAGCCACAATGCAGGTCTGTAGGTCAACGGAATACAATAAGTATGAATTGTCAGCAACACTCCCGGCTCGATAACCCTCAGTACTGTGCACCTCAGGGCTGTGTGCTCAGCCCCCTGCTCTACTCATTCCATATCCATGACTGTGAAGCTGGACACTGTTCCAAATCTTCAATTTGCCGATGACACAACTGTTGTTGGATGAATTGTGGGTGATGATGAGTCAGAGTGTAGGGAGGAGATCGATTGACTGGCCAAATGGTGCCAGAACAAAAACCCTGCTCTCAACATCAGCAAAACCAAGCAACTGACTGTTGACTTTAGAAGAAGAAGGCCATGGTTCCACAAACCTGTGGTGGAGAGAGTCAAAAACTTCAAATTCTTGGATGTGTATATCTCTGAGGATCTGACCTGGTCCCAGCACATTGATGAAAACATAAAGAAAGCCCGTCAATGCCTCTACTTCCTTAGAAGATTGAGGAGATTTGAAGAATACTCTCTCCAATTCCTACAGGTGTATGGGAGAGAGCATATTGACTGGTTGCATCATGGCCCAGTTAGGCAACTCAACGCACAGCAATGAAGGAGAATGCTAAAAGTGGTTCACACTGCCCAGTCCATCATGGGTTCGAACTTCCCCACCACCGAAGGGATCTTCAGGAGTCGCTGCCTCAGAAAGGCAGCCAGCATCATCACAAACCCATACCATCCTGGCCACAATCTCATTTCTGTCTTCCCATCTGGAAGAAGGTATAGGAGTCTAAAAAACTAACATCCAAGTTCAGCAGCCGCTTCTTGCCAGCAACCATCAGGCTATTAAACACTACAACCTCCAGTCATTCATGCCTTTGGAGAGGGTCCAGAGGTGGTTTACGAGAATTATCCTGGAAATAATTGGGTTAACATAGGATGGGCGTTTGATGGCACTGGGCCTGTACTCGCTGGAGTTTAGAAGGATGAGCAGGCAGCTCATTGAAATTTCCCAAACAATGAAAAGCCTGGAAAGAATTGATAGGACGTTTCCACTAATGTGAGAGTCTAGGACCAGAGGCCACAGCCTCAGAATAAAAAGACACGCCTTTAGAAAGAAGATGAGGAGGAATTTCTTTAGTCAGAGGGTGGTCAAACTTTGGAATTCATTGCCACAAACAGTGGTGGAGGCCAAGTCAATGAATATTTTTAGGGTGGAGATTGGCAGATTCTTGTTTATGAAGGAACTGCAGATGCCGGTTTAAACCAAAGATAGACATAAAATGCTGGCAATAACTCAGCGGGACAGGGAGCATCTCTGGAGAGGAATGGGTGACGATTTGGGTCGAGACCCTTCTTCAGACTGACGTCAGTGGGGAGGGAGATCAATAGATAAGGAAGTGTGAAGGTGTGAAAACAGGGCAAAGAGAATGGAGATATGAAACGTAGTCCTGAAGACTCCTGAAGACCCCTTCGGTGGTGGGGAGGTTGGTACCCATGATGGACTGGGCAGTGTGAACCACTTTTAGCAAACAGATATGAAACGTAGTCTGAGACAATAAGACTGGTTGGAGACCTGGAAAGGGGGAGGGATGGAGAGAGATGAAGTTAGAGAAGTCATTGTTCGTAGCGCTGGGGTAAGCTGCCCAAGCAAAATATGAGATGCTGTTCCTCCAATTTGCGCTGGGCCTCACTCTGATAATGGAGGATGCCCATGACAGATAGGCCAGTGTGCGAATGGGAGGGGGAGTTAAAGTGTCCTGCAATCGGGAGATCAGATAGGTTCAGGCAGACTAAGAAGCTGTGTTCAGTGAAATGATTGCCGAGCCTGCGCTTGGTCTCGCTGATATACAGGAGTCCACCCCTGGAACAGTGGACACAGTCGATGAGGTTGGAGGAGGTGCAAGTGAACCTCTGCCTCAGCTGAAAAGACTGTTGGGGTCCTTGGATGGAGTCGAGGGGCGAGGTATAGGGACAGGTGTTGCTTCTCCTGCGGTTGCTGGGGAAAGTACCTGGGGAGGGGTGGGAAGGGACGAGTTGACCAGGGAGTTGCAGAGTGAATGGTCTCTGCGGAAAGCGGAAAGGGGTGGTGATAGGAAGATGTGGCTAGTGGTGGGATCGCATTGGAGGTGACGAAAATGTCGGAGGATTATATGCTGTAAGCGCGGCTAATGGGGTGGAAGGTGAGACTAGGGGGAGTAACAGTCCCTGTTACGACTGGGGGGAGGGGGAGCAAGAGCGGAGCTGCAGGATATTGAGGAGATCCCAGTGAGGGCCTCATCTATGATGGAATATGATTGGCAAAATTCTGATTAGTCGGGGTGTCCGGGGTTATAGAGAGAAGGCAAGAGAATGGCATTAAGATGGGAAGATAGATCAACCATGATTAAATGGTGGAGTCGACGTGATGGGCCGAATGGCCTATTTCTGCTCCTATAACTTATGAACATGAATTTCTCGACAGTAATCAAAGAGCAGAAATACTCATTGAGGATCTTGCCCATCTCTTGTGACTCCACACATAGATAACCGCTTTGGTTTCTGAGGGGCCTTATCTTCTCCCTAGTTACCCTCTTTCACTTAGATTTTAGATTTAGTGATCTAGAGATCCTGTACGCTCTGGGTCCACACAGACCATCAATCATCCATACCCTAGTTCTGCATCCTTCGCATGAGAGGCAATTTACAGAAACCTGCTACAAACCGGCCGTCTTTGGAAAGTGCGAGGAAATCAGAAGATCCAGAGAAAGCCCACGTGGTCACAGAGAGAACGTACAAATTCTGCACAGACAGCATCCGAGGTCAGAATTGCGAATGGTATGTTGGCATGCGAATGGTATGTTGGCATTCATAGCGATGGGATTTGAGTATAGGAGCAGGGAGGTTCTGCTGCAGTTGTACAGGGCATTGGTGAGACCACACCTGGAGTATTGCGTACAGTTTTGGTCTCCTAATCTGAGGAAAGACATTCTTGCTATAGAGGGAGTACAGAGAAGGTTCACCAGATTGATTCCTGGGATGGCGGAACTTTCATATGAAGAAAGACTGGATAGACTCGGCTTGTACTCGCTGGAATTTAGAAGATTGAGGGGGGATCTTATAGAAACTTACAAAATTCTTAAGGGGTTGGACAGGCTAGATGCAAGAAGATTGTTCCCGATGTTGGGGAAGTCCAGAACAAGGGGTCACAGTTTAAGGATAAGGGGGAAGTCTTTTAGGACCGAGATGAGAAAGTTTTTTTTCTGTGGAATTCTCTGCCACAGAAGGTAGTTGAGGCCAGTTCATTGGCTATATGTAAGAGGGAGTTAGATGTGGCCCTTGTGGCTAAAGGGATCAGGGGGTATGGAGAGAAGGCAGGTACGGGATACTGAGTTGGATGATCAGCCATGGTCATATTGAATGGCGGTGCAGGCTCGAAGGGCCGAATGGCCTACTCCTGCACCTATTTTCTATGTTTCTATGTTTCTATGTCAGGATCAAACCCGGGTCTCTAGCGCTGTGTGGCTGCAGCTGTATTGCTGCACCACTGTGCTGGCAAATATACTTATAAATGTATAATGTACTAATAAAATCCCTATGGATTATCCTAATTTTATCTGCCAGAGCTATTTCCTGAGCCTTTTTTGCTCTCCTGACTTCCTTCTTAAGTATGCGATTCAGTCTCTAAATTCCTTCAGGGATACACGATCCCAGCTACCGATACCTGGCCCATGCCTCCTTCTTTTTCCTGACCAGAGCCTCAACTTCCAGGCTTCCTTACGAGTGATGACTGAGGACTGGAAAACTGAAAATGTAATTTTTTTTTAGATGTACCGATAAACACAGTTGTTACAGACTAGTCAGCTTAATGTTGGGGAAAGTTCTAAAACACCAATAATCAGATCAAAACAGCATAAATATATCGGGGTTGCGGAAAATCTGCTTGGAAATGTTTATGGCAAATCATATATAGTTAACAATAGGTATCACAAAATGCTGGAGTAACTCAGCGGGTCAGGCAGCATCTCTGGAGAGAAGGAATGGGAGAAGCCAGACATGCTGCCTGGCCCGCTGAGATACTCCAGCATTTTGTGATACCTTCGATTTGTACCAGCATCTGCAGTTATTTTCCTACACACATAGCTAACAATACAGCTTCTGACGAAGTTACAGAGGTTAATGAGGGAATTGCAGTGATATGAAGTTCGAAAAGGTGTTTGATAAGGTGTCACCTAACAAGTGCGTCATTAAAATAAACACCAAGGAATAAAGTGGACTGGAGGTGGTAAATTGGTTTGGTAAAAGGAAATAGAAAATGGAAGTGAGAGACTGTTTTTTTTGGACTTGAGGGAAGTGAACAAGAATACCCCACAATTAAATTGAAGGACCACTGCTTTTCTCACTCATATATTAATGACTTGCACTTGACTTACAATTATAAATCTGGAAGGGATACAAAACCTGAAACCACAGTGAACTGTGAGGAGGATTGTAAGAGTCCAGGGATATGTTGATCGGTGATCGGAATGGCCAGATAGGTGGCAGATGAAATTTTGTGCAGAGAAATGTAAAATGCTCAATTTAATTTCAAAAGCAAGAAGCAAAAGCACAACCAAGAAAGCAAATCTAAAAGGGATTTTAAAAAATGCAGAAAGATTTATAGAAAACAAGCACAAGAAAGTCATAATCACCCCTCATTGACCTTTCGTATACAGGCTTATCCAAACCAGCAGTATTGTGGCCAGTTCTGGGCACCATACGTTAGAGAAAATGTAAAGACGTTTCATG
Organism: Rhinoraja longicauda; assembly: GCF_053455715.1. Taxonomy (NCBI): domain Eukaryota; kingdom Metazoa; phylum Chordata; class Chondrichthyes; order Rajiformes; family Arhynchobatidae; genus Rhinoraja; species Rhinoraja longicauda. The sequence goes on from NC_135958.1 coordinate 63,370,208, forward strand.
GGGTACAGAAGCGATTTGACTAAAATGAGGCACTTTGGGTATAAAGTGCACTGAGGAGTCGAGAGAGTCGGAACAGAGGACATTGCAAAGGGATCCAACAGAGGTTTAGTTTATTCACAAAATGCTGGAGTAACTCAGCAGGTCAGGCAGCATCTCGGGAGAGAAGGAATGGGTGACGTTTCGGGTTTAGTTTAGTTTAGTTTAGTTTAGTTCAGAGATAAAGTACGGAAACAGGCCATTCGGCCCACTGAGTCCACACCGACCAACGATCTCTGCACATTAACACTATCCTACACACACTAGGGACAATTTACACTTATACCAAGCCAATTAACCTACTAAACTGTATGTCTTTGGAGTGTGGGAGGAAACCGAAGGTCTCTGAGAAAACCCATGTGGTCACGAGGAGAACGTACAAACTCCGTACAGACAAGCACCCGTAGCCAGGATCGAACCCAGGTTTCTGGTGCTGTAAGCATTGTAAGGCAACAACTCTACCACTGCACCACCTTGGAGAGAGGTGTTTAAAATCATGAGCAATAAACAAATTGGTGGAGTAACCCAACGGGTCAGACAGTGTCTATGGAGGGAAAAGGTCAGATAATTAGAGACCTTTCTTCAAAACTAGAATAGAGAGGAGATAACCAGTAGAAAGTGGTGAGGGGAAGGAATGGGGCAAGAATTGGCAAGTAATAGGTGGATCCATGTAAGGAGAGGTTATTGGCAGATGATTTAAGTGCGGGAGAGAAGGCTGATTGTGATAAGTGGAGAACACAAAAGGTCACAGATGGAAACTACAATGTCTCCTCTCATTTCTGTTCATTCTCTATATCCCAATGTTACTTTGGCAATCTAACTCACAGTCCGCAACTCTATCAATTTTGGTGTCATCTGCAAACTTACATCTCAAACAACAGAGGTCCAAGCACAGATCCCTGCGGAACTCCACTGATCACAGACCTCCTGCCAGAATAACACTCTTCAACCACAACCCGCTCTCTTCTATGAATAAGCCAGTTCTGAATCCAAATAACCAAGTCATGGTAGGTCCCATGCACCTTAATCTTTGGGATCAATCTACCATGAGGGACTTTACCAAATGCCTTACTAAAATCCATGTGGACAAGATCGTTGAGTATTAGACAGGAACTTACCAATGTTGAATGGAGTTGGTTGCTCGTGCGCAAAGGTATAAGGAAGGATAATGTTTTGGGCGGACCCTTCTTCAGACTGATTGTAGATGGAAGAAAGCTGGAAAAGAGAGGTGAGCCAGGACAAAGCCTGGCAGATGATAGGTGAAGATAGACACAAAATGCTGGAGTAACTCAGCGGGCGGGACAGGCAGCATCTCTGGAGAAAAGGAATGGGTGACGTTTTGGGTCAAGACCCTTCTTCAGACTGAGAGTCAGGGGTGGGGGAGGGGGAGATACAGAGATAAGGAAGTGTAAGGTGTGAGAAGGGTCTTCACCAGGCTGAAGAAGAGATGACCCGAAGCATCACCCATTCCTTCTCTTCAGAGACGCTGCCTGTCCTGCTGAGTTACTCTGGCATTGTCTATCTATGACGTTTCGGTGTCAGGACCCTTCTTCAGACTGGTGGAGTCGCGGGTCAAAAGCTGGTAAAGTGAGGTTGGGGTGGGACAAAATCTGGCAAGAGATGGCATCTCATCAGCAAGGTTAAAGATGTCCACATCCTATTGGTGATGTCTGATGAAGATTTCAAATCTGATTTGCATGTCACTGTGACCCTTTCGCAGGCCTTTAATGTGAAATAATCTTCACGAATCATTATGTGTACTGAAGAATGCATCACTTAACTCCCACCAGGGATTTAATATGAGTCACTGCAGTATATATTGCTGACAATATATTGCTTGTCTGAAGACATGGCAGAAAATCAAAGGCTTTAACTTGATAGAAATGAGATTGCTGTCAGTCTCACGGGTGCTTACTAAGGCACCATTTTATCCTTGACATTAAAAATGTCAGTGTGGAAGAAAGTGATTTCCGCCTTGAAATGTTCAAGAGTTTCTCATCCCAGGCATGTTGAATATCAAACTATTTGATTCGACGATAGACACAAAAAGCTGGAGTAACTCAGTGGGACAGGCAGCATCTCTGGAGAGAAGGAACGGGTGACGTTTCGGGTCGAGACCCTTCTTCAAACGATTTGATTCTCCGGAAAGTAACTTGTTCACAAGCGGAGAACTGTATAAATACTAATTACGCTGCAGTACTACTTATGGTTCAAGAAATCGTATTGCAGGAAGAGATCGAACTCGAGCCTGTGACAAAGAGATTAATTAGGATATTTGCCTAATGCAAGAACAGTGGCACAATTTGTAGAGCATCTTCCCTCACAGCTTCAGTGACCTGCGTAGTGACCAGTGACCTCCAGTAGTTTGTGTGTGGAATTTGCACACTTTTCCTGTGAGGTTGCCCACCTCTGGGCACTTTCATTTCCTTCTATATACCATACACATGTGGGTTGGCAGATTATTTGGCCACTGTAAATTGCCCCTCCTTTGCAGGTGAGTACTAGAATCTGGGATAATTGATGGAAATGTGAAGGGAACAGTGTACAGTGTGGGATAGTTAGACTCGATTACCTCCTTTTGTTATTAGGAAAATCAAGATATGGAAAGCACGATAAGCAAAATATCCTGTTCTAAATTCATATTTTGTACATATATTCTTCTGTCTTCTAATTCTTCCAGAACTGGGAATTATTTTCAAGTCACCAGTTCTGGGCACCATGTTATAGGAAAGATGTTGTCAAGCTGAACATGGTGTAGAAAAGATTTACAGGGATGTTGACAGGACTCAAAGGTCTGAGCTATAGGGGGAGGTTGAGTAGGCTAAGACTCCATCACAGGAGGATGAGGGGTGATCTTATAGAGGTGTACAAAATCATGAGAGGAATAGATTGGGTAGTCTTTTGTCCAGAGTAGGGGAATCAAGAACCAGAGGAAACAGATTTAAGATGAGGGAGGAAAGATTTAATAGGAACCTGAGGGGTAAGTTTTCACACAAAGGGTGATGGGTGTATGGAACAAGGTGCCAGAGGAGGTAGTTGTGGCAGATATTATTGCAATGTGTAAGAAACATCTAGACAGGTACATGGATCGGACAGGTTTCGAGGGATATGGGCCAAATGCAGGCAGGTCGGTGTGATGTGTAAAAAATGTGAGTTCTTCCACTTTGGCAGAAAAAAAGCATCAAAAAGTACTTTTTTTTACATTTGAGAAATTGAAAGGTGATGGTGTTCAGAAGGACCCATGTGTGTTTCAATTATTTAAAGATAACACTCAGACACAGCTAAGCAGTTAAAAGGACAAATAATATGTTGACCTTCATTGTAAGAAGAGTAATGTTGCTCCACTGATATAGGATCCTGGTGATACCGTACCTGGGATATTACTTACAGATCTGATCTGCCAACCTGAAGAAGGACATAATTAACACAGAGAGGGCAGCCAATATTCCACAGATGATTTCTGAGATAATGGGTGTATTAAATGAGTTGAGATTAAGCAGAAAGAGCATATCTAGTGTAGGGGAATCTAGAGTGCAAAATGAGAATTGATTGAAATGCATAACATTCTTACAAGGGTTGAAAGAGTAGCTGCAGAGTTGTGTACGAAGGAACTGCAGATACTGGTTTAAATCGAAGATAGACGCAAAAAAGCTAGAGTAACTCAGAGGATAAGACAGTATCTCTGGAGAAAAGGAATAGGTGAAGTTTCGGGTCGAGACCCTTCTTCAGATTGAAGATGGGTCTCGACCCGAAGCGTCACCTATTCCTTTTCTCCAGAGATGCTGCCTGGCCCGCTGAGTTCCTCCAGCTTTTTGTGTCGATCTTCAGGTGCAGAATTTTGTTTCCCATGACAGATTTGCCTGGAACCAGGAATCGCAGATTTAAAATATGGGGTGAGACATTCAAATGAATATCTGATCGAGAAGATGAGAATTTATTCACCCAGAGGGTAGTGAATCTTTGGAATCCTTTACCGAAGAGGTCCAAAGAGACCCAGTCACTCTGTATTCAAGAAAGAGTTTGGTTACATTAAAAGTGTACATAAGCCATTTGAATGCAGGATCACAACGCATATATTTCATGAATGAGAACCAAAAGACTACTCTGCACATTTAATAGGTATAATTAAATCCTGCTGTGGATTGATATTGTTTGACTGTTCATGAGCATGTTAGAGCTTGTGAAGAAATCGCTATCTAAACACACTGCCCACTAGTTCTATGTTCTACTCATTAGGGACAATTTACAGAAGCCGATTAAAATACAAACCTGCACATCTTTGCAATGTGGGAGGCCACGGGAGCACACGGAAAAAACCCACATGGTCACAGGGAAAACGTACAAACCCAGTACAGACATATAAGTGTGAGGTTATTCACTTTGGAAGTAAGAATAGAAAGGCAGATTATTATCTGAATGGTGTCAAGTTAGGAGGAGGGGGAGTTCAACGAGATCTGGGTGTCCTAGTGCATCAGTCAATGAAAGGAAGCATGCAGGTACAGCAGGCAGTGAAGAAAGCCAATGGAATGTTGGCCTTCGTAACAAGAGGAGTTGAGTATAGGAGCAAAGAGCTCCTTCTACAGTTGTACCGGGCCCTGGTGAGACCGCACCTGGAGTACTGTGTGCAGTTTTGGTCTCCAAATTTGAGGAAGGATATTCTTGCTATGGAGGGCGTGCAGCGTAGGTTCACTAGGTTAATTCCCGGAATGGCGGGACTGTCGTATGTTGAAAGGCTGGAGCGATTGGGCTTGTATACACTGGAATTTAGAAGGATGAGGGGGGATCTTATTGAAACATATAAGATAATTAGGGGATTGGACACATTAGAGGCAGGAAACATGTTCCCAATGTTGGGGGAGTCCAGAACAAGGGGCCACAGTTTAAGAATAAGGGGTAGGCCATTTAGAACGGAGATGAGGAAGAACTTTTTCAGTCAGAGAGTGGTGAAGGTGTGGAATTCTCTGCCTCAGAAGGCAGTGGAGGCCAGTTCGTTGGATGCTTTCAAGAGAGAGCTGGATAGAGCTCTTAAGGATAGCGGAGTGAGTGGGTATGGGGAGAAGGCAGGAACGGGGTACTGATTGAGAGTGATCAGCCATGATCGCATTGAATGGCGGTGCTGGCTCGAAGGGCTGAATGGCCTACTCCTGCACCTATTGTCTATTGTCTATTGTCTATTGTAGTCAGAATTGATCCCGGGTCTCTAGCGCTGTAAGGCAGCAACTCTACCGCTGCACCACTGTGCTGCCTAAGAACATACGAGGAGGAGGAGAGTGCATGGGGAGGAGAATGTATGATGAGAACATCCCCCAGCAGGAAGACCTCACATGCCCTTTAACAACAATAACTTTCAATCTCCTAGCCCGCATTGCCTCATCTTTATCATGGATGCCCAGGCCCTTTATACCTCCATCCCACACCAGGATTTCCCTTCCACAGCTCCAGTCTTATCGCTCCCCAGCCATGCACTGCCCGCATCGATCTCCTTTGCAAAATCAACAAACAGGATTACCCTGGCAGACCCGTTGTTTCTGCCTAGGAACGTCACCCATTCCTTCTCTCCAGAGATGCTGCCTGACCCGCTGAGTTACTCCAGCATTTTGTGATACCATTGTTTCTGCCTGCTCTTGTCCCGTTGAACTCATCCTCAAATGCCTGATTCAATCCTATTCCCCTTTTGACCTACATCCAAGACACCTCACACGCCCTTCAACTCTTCAAATACTTTCATTTTCGTGGCCCCCATGTCCTCATCTTTACCATTGACCCTCAGTTTTTTATACCTCCACTCCCCATCAGGAAAGCCTCACGGACCTTCAGTTCTTCCTTGCACCCACTCAATTTCCCTCTAATAATGCACTCCACTGACTGCCGGAACTTGTCCTCACTCTGAACAACCTCTCCTTTGACTTCTCTCGCTTTCCCCATGTCAAAGGTATAGCCATGCCTCAGCATGGCCCCCAACTATGCCTGCCTTTTTGCCCTTGCTCCAAAGGTCTCCTGGCAGCATCCTCCAACTCTTTTTCTGCTGCTTCAATTACTGCATTGGGACTACCTCCTGCACCCATGTAGAACTCATTGATTTCTTTAATACTAACTTCCATCCTACCCTCAAATTCACTTGGACTATCTCTGAAACATCTCGCCACTTTCTTGATCTCTGTATCCATCTCTCTATCTCCATCTACAAACGTAACGACTGCCACAGTTATCGTGACTACACCTCCCCCCCATCCTGCCTCTTGCAAAGATACTATCCCCAATTCTCAATTTCTTCATCTCTGCTGCATTTGCCCCCAAGATGAGGCAAGTATATCACATGCCTTCTTTACCACCCTATCTAATGTGCTGCCACCTTTAGTAAGCTATGTACTTGGATTCCAAGATCTCTCAGCACATCAATGCTGTTAATGGTCTTTCCATTAACTGTACACTCTCTCCTTGCACAGCTTAAACTCCTTCGCCATTTCTCTGCCGATTTCTGCAGCTGATCTATAATCTCGCTGTATCTTCTGAGCTTTCCTCACTAACTGCAAATCCTCCAATGTTGGTGTTGTCAGCAAACCTACTCACCAACTCATCTCCATTTATGTCTAGGTCATTTATATCATAATATACATATATACCACAAAGCAGCAGAGGTCCCAGCTGCAGGACCCTTTGGAACTCAAAATAGACACCAAATGCCTAAGTAACTCAGAGGGACAGGCAGCATCCCTGGAGAGAAGGAATAGTTGATGTTTCGGGTTGAGACCTTTCTTCAGACTGAAGAAGGGTCTCGGCCCAAAACGCCACCTATTTCTTCTCTCCAGAGATGCTGCCTGTCCCTCTGAGTTACTCCAGCATTTTGTGTCTATCTTCGGTTTCAACCAGCATCTGCTGTTCCTTCCTACACATTCCCCATGGAACTCCACAGGCCTAGACCTCCAGCCAGAATATGTACCTTCCACCACAACACTCCGTGTTCTATCAATAAGCCAGCTCTGAATCCATTCGACTAAGTTATTGTGAATCTCGAACAATGGGATTAGCCTACAAGCCTGTACATCTTGGGAGTGTGTGAGGAAACCGGAGATCCTGGAGAAAACCCATGTAGCCACAGGGAGAACGTCAAAACTCTGTACACAGTGAAATTATAGTCAGGATCGAACCCAGGTTTCTGGCACTGTAAGGCAGCAGCTATACCACTGTGCCACTGTACAACTTGCTCCTGTTCTTGCAGAGAAATCACAAAAACTGAGAGCACTATCAGGGAGTCTTGCCTTTTTAACTTGTGCCCGTTCTTGCAGGGAAATCTCGACAGCTGTTCGGAAAGTCTGGCCGGCCTGGACTTTATTCGATGAAGAGTAGGAGGCTGAGGGGAGTCGCTTTATAGAGGTGCATAAAAACATGAGGGTTGTAGATAACCCGGGATGGCGGGACTGACATATGATAAAAGAATGGATCGACTGGACTTATACTCACTGGAATTTAGAAGGATGAGAGGGGATCTTATAGAAAAGTATAAAATTCTTAAAGGATTGGACAGGCTAGATGCAGGAAAAATGTTCCCGATTTTGGGGGAGTCCAGAACCAGGGGTCACAGTGTAAGAATAAGGGGTAGGCCATTTAAGACTGAGATGAGGAAAAACCTTTTCACCCAGAGAGTTGTGAATCTGTGGAATTCTCTGCCACAGAAGGCAGTGGAGTCCAATTCAATTCAATTCAAGAGAGAGTTAGATATAGCTCTTAGGGCTAACGGAATCAAGGGATATGGGGAGAAAGCTGGAACGGGGTACTGATTTTGGATGATCAGCCATGATCATATTGAAGGACAGTGCAGGCTCGAAGGGCTGAATGGCCTACTCCTGCACCTATTTTCTATATTTCTATGTTTCGATAAGGTGAATGCACACAGTTCTTTCCCCAGAGAAGGGGTATCAAAAACCAGAGGGGATGGGTTTAAGGTGAGAGGGGAAAGATTTAAAAGGGGCCTGACCCAAAAGTCACCTTATCCATGTTCTCCAGAGATGCTATCTGACCAAGTTACTCCAGCACCTGCATTTCTTTTATCAACCATTGTCTGCAGTTCCTTGCATCTCCCTTGTCCATTATTTTGTATGTTGGGAATTGCAGATTTTTGTTGTGTGTGCATAATATTAAGAAGGTCAAACAAGTTAACTGAACTAGTTTTGCTTGCCTGTGGAAATCAGAGGGCAATTTTCAAGACCTTTTTTCCCGTAAATATCTTTGATTTTTATTCAGTTTTGCAGCTCTCCCAAGAGGCCACATGCTTGGGGGGGGGGGGGGGGGGGCTGTATGGTGCAATGAACAAGCATCATCAGCCTTTCCCTCATTCTCATTTTGTTTGAATGTAAGGTAAAATGAACAATGCTTTGTCATTTAAACAAAATCTGGCTTCTGATGATCCATTCATCAGAACCTAATCAATGGAAACAGCCCTATTGTTGCCATTGGTGGAGGTAGGTAAATTGCAAGGGACTTCTTAATTTGTGAATCTAATCACGCCGCAAGAACATTTTATGCCATTGGAATTGATTAAAAGAGCAAGAAAATAAACTTGCTTTGATTTGTTCCTTTGCAATTGCAGGAAATCCCATGACACTTTGGAGACAAAAAAGTACCTTGAATTATGAACAAGTTGCAAATGCAACTCGTAAAGTTGCAAATGCAGTGGCCAATTTACAAAGAACCGGTTCCCACACGCACCAATGTGAGACTGGCCACATAATCTGTTTGAACCACGCTGGATGGGATTATAAATATTGGCTCGGACAATCACTGGTGCTTTTTGTTTCACATTAACACCACCAGATTTTTTTGTACATCCACTGAGTGCAGAAGGAAGCCTTGGTTTAACTTTGTGTCCTGGTATCTGTACAGTGCCTCAGTCATGGCACATTATGTGTGCTCTGAAACTATTGGATTTTACAGGGTTTCATGCTATTTGCATCAGGATATGAACAGAATGGACTTCCTACTGCAAATACAACTGGATCTTCAGTGGTGGAATTGATCAGCGGTTGTGTAAACTGTGTCATCGAGAGATATGGCACAGAAACTGGCCTCTCAGCCCACCGAATCCATGCCAACCACCTATTTACTTGTATCCTACATTAATCTTACTCTTCTCCCCACATTCTCACCAGCTCCCCAAGATTCTACCACTCACCTGGGGACAATTTATAGTGTCTAATAAACCGACTAAACCACATCTTTGGAATGTGGGAGGAAACCAGAGAACCTTGAGGAAGCCCACATGGATCATAAGATCATAAGATCATAAGACTATAAGTGATAGGAGCAGAATTAGGCTATTCGGCCCATCAAGTCTACCCCGCCATTCAATCATAGCTGATCTATCTCTCCCTCCTAACCTCATTCTCCTGCTTTCTCCCCATAACCTCTGGAGAACATGCAAACCTATGGAGAACATGCAAACTCCACGTAGACAGCATCCGACGTCCAGATTGAACAGGATGGCATTGCAAGACAGCAGCCCAACTAGCTGCCCCATTGGGCTAGCTTAATTTAAACATATGGTTTGACAGACTGATGTTTCCAACATGCATCAGGCTGGGCAACATTCCTGACAAAGACTAACTCCATCCTATTCTCTGCTCGTTAACTAAAATGTTCAGCAGAAAAGAAGGGCCCACAATATATTGTATGAAGGCAGGTTTTTAAACCATAGATTAAAGCACTCGAGGCTTTTAGAACGTAGAACTGTACAGCACAGGAGCTGTGGCCCACAATGTTTGTGCCGCACATGGTGCCAGATTAAAAACTGATCTCACCAGCCTGTCTCATATCCCTCTATTCCCTGCACGTCCCTGTGTCTATCTAAAAGCCTCCTAAAGGCCACGATTGTATCTGCCTCCACCAGGTCATGCGTTCCAAGCCCACACTGATAAACGTGTAAAGAAACAACTTGCCCCGCACATCTCTAATAAACTTTCTCCTCGCACCTTAAAGGTACGCCCTCTAGTGTTGAACATCTCCACCCTGTGGAAAATGTTCTGTCTGTCTAGAAAATAGTTTGTCAAGATTCAGGCATTGCTGGCAAGGCCTGCCATTTATTTCCCATCCTTAATAAACAACCAATTGACAGGTAGACCGTTTCAGACTGCATGTGTCACCAATATTGATCAGAAACTTCTCACACAAAAGCCAGACCAAGTTAGTGAAGCAGATTTCTTTCTGTAAGGAACTTGCTAACCAGTTGCAGGTTTACAACAATATGACAGCTTCACAGTCACATTTACTCAGAGCAGATTTACATTTCCATACCTTGTCAACTCCTCAAACTGCATCTCAACACATTTTTCACTGGATTATTAAGACAGTGTCATAAATTTTTAACTGTGCTATAAAAAGTCAAACTAAAACTAATGGGGTTGGTTGTTTAATAGCTGCCTCAAAACCCCAGACCCCTCTATCAACCCCCATCATTCCCCCCACAGCACCTCCCCTGATCCTCCCTCTGCCCCCAAACCTTACACCTGTTGTGTTGTCACCATCCTCACTGACCACTCTCTTCCCAATGCAGAATGGTCAGTCCCCAGCAGAGGGCTTACCTTTGTACCTCGATGCCCACACATCAACAAATTATGAACCTGCAATGATGTTGAGCTCTTCTTCCATTGCCTCTGCCCTCGGCTTGTTTCTCTGGTAAGTAGTCCTTGCCTCCCAGTGACGATCCCTTCTCCCCTCTCTAACATCTCCTCCTCCTCATGGATTTGCCTTGCCAGCTGCCGACCCTACTCTGGACCCTTTTGTTTACGACTGTTGATGTGACATAGCTGTCTTGACTTTTTCACTTCCCTTACACACCCCTATCTGAACGCACAGGCCTCTGCTCACTCAGCATCTATCTCAACATTGCCATTTTGTCGTCTGGCGGCCTAACCTCTACCTTGCAGAGGTCAGGCAACAGCTCTCAGACACTTCTCGTTTCTACCCCTTGACCATGACCCCACAGACGAACTCCAGGCCATCTTCACACAGACAGTTACTGTTCTCATCACCTCTGTCGATCTCCCCTCCACAGCTTCCAATCTCATCGTTCCACGGCCCCACATTGGCAAATTTGCAGATGATACTAAGCTGGGGGGTAGTGTGAATTGTGAGGAAGATGCAATAAGGCTGCAGGGTGACTTGGACAGGTTGTGTGTGGGCGGAAACATGGCAGATGCAGTTTAATGTAGATAAGTGTGAGGTTATTCACTTTGGAAGTAAGAATAGAAAGGCAGATTATTATCTGAATGGTGTCAAGTTAGGAGGAGGGGGAGTTCAACGAGATCTGGGTGTCCTAGTGCATCAGTCAATGAAAGGAAGCATGCAGGTACAGCAGGCAGTGAAGAAAGCCAATGGAATGTTGGCCTTCGTAACAAGAGGAGTTGAGTATAGGAGCAAAGAGGTCCTTCTACACTTGTACCGGGCCCTGGTGAGACCGCACCTGGAGTACTGTGTGCAGTTTTGGTCTCCAAATTTGAGGAAGGATATTCTTGCTATGGAGGGCGTGCAGCGTAGGTTCACTAGGTTAATTCCCGGAATGGCGGGACTGTCGTATGTTGAAAGGCTGGAGCGATTGGGCTTGTATACACTGGAATTTAGAAGGATGAGGGGGGATCTTATTGAAACATATAAGATAATTAGGGGATTGGACACATTAGAGGCAGGAAACATGTTCCCAATGTTGGGGAGGTCCAGAACAAGGGGCCACAGTTTAAGAATAAGGGGTAGGCCATTTAGAACGGAGATGAGGAAGAACTTTTTCAGTCAGAGAGTGGTGAAGGTGTGGAATTCTCTGCCTCAGAAGGCAGTGGAGGCCAGTTCGTTGGATGCTTTCAAGAGAGAGCTGGATAGAGCTCTTAAGGATAGCGGAGTGAGGGGGTATGGGGAGAAGGCAGGAACGGGGTACTGATTGAGAGTGATCAGGCATGATCGCATTGAATGGCGGTGCTGGCTCGAAGGGCTGAATGGCCTACTCATGCACCTATTGTCTATTGTCTATTGTCTATTGTCAACATTTATCCCCTTCTCAAAAATCCACAAACAGGATTGCCCTGGCAGACCCATTGTTTCAGCTTGCTCCTGCCACCATCTCCAAATACCTTGATTCCATCCGATCCCCCACTTGTCCACTCCCTTCCAACCTACATCTGAGACACCAAGCATGGCCTTCAACTCTTCAATATCCTCTAATGTCTTGGCCCCCATTGCTTCATCTTTATCATGGATGTTCAGCCCCTTTACACCTCAAAGCCCTCAAAGCCCTCCAATTCTCCTTGAACAGAGACCCAATCAATTTCCCTCTACTAACACTCTCCTCCACTGGCAAAACTTGTCCTCAACATCAACAACTTCTCTTTTGACTCCTCTCACTTTCTGTAAGTTAAAGGTATAGCCATGAGCGCCCATTATGCCTGCCTTTATGTTGGCTTATAGTACTTGTTCCAAACATTAAATGGCACCATCCCCAACTCTGACTCCGCTACACCAATGACAGCATCAGGACTTCCTTCTGTACCCATGCAAAATTCATTGATTTCATTAACATTACTAACTTAACTTATACCCTGCCTTCAAATTTACTTGGACTATCTCTGACACTTCTCTCCCCTTTCTTGATCTTTGTCTTCATCATAGCAGACAGACTATCGACAGATGTCTACTACAAACTCACCGACTCCCATAGTTATCTAGGCTACACCACCTCCTTCCATACTATCTCTTGCAAAGACCTTTTTTTTTAGATTTAGAGATACAGCGCGGAAACAGGCCTTGCGGCCCACCGGGTCCGTGCCGCCCAGCGATCCCCGCACACACTAACACTATCCTACACACACTAGGGACAATTTTTACATTTGCCCAGCCAATTAACCTACAAACCTGTACGTCTTTGGAGTGTGGGAGGAAACCAAAGATCTCGGAGAAAACCCACGCAGGTCACGGGGAGAACGTACAAACTCTGTACAGGCGGCGCCCGTAGTCAGGATCGAACCTGAGTCTCCGGCGCTGCATTCGCTGTAAGGCAGCAACTCTACCGCTGCGCCACCGTGCTATCCCCAAATCTCAATTTCTCTGCCTCCACTGCATCTGCTCCCAAGATGAGGTTTCCCTCCACCTTCCCTCTCTCCTCTATCCAGGCAGCTAACGAGCCTTTCTAGATGAGACCAATTCACCTGCAACTCTCCAACCTCATCTACTGCATTTGGTGCTGTTCATGTGGGCTCCTCTATAATCGGCAAGTCCAAACGCAGGTGAGGTCTCCACTTTGCAGAGCGCCTGCAATCATCCTGCTCTGGCCACCTGGATTTCCTGCTTGCCAACCATTTTATGTCCCCTTTCCTTTTCCACACCAGCTTGTCTGTCCTCAGCTTTCTCCACTGGCAGGGTACAGCCAAGGACAAACTAGAGAAACAGCGCTTTACGTTCCATGTGGCTAGTCTTCAACCCAATGACACAAACATTGAATTCTCCAACTTTAGGTCATCTGCACCCTCTCTGTTCCTTTAGTTTAGAGATACAGTGCGGAAACAGGCCCTCCGGCCCACCAAGTCAACCAGCTATCCCCTGCATCAACCAGCAATCCCCACACATTAACACCACTGCACACACACAACAGACAATTTTGTTTACATTTATACATTTATACCAAGCCAATTAACCTACAAACCTGCACGTCTTTGGAGTGTGGGAGGAAATCAATGATCTCGGAGAAAACCCATGCAGGTCACTGGGAGAATGTACAAACACCCTACAGACAGCACCTGTAGCCAAGATCAAACCCGGGTCTCTGCCGTGGTGAGGCATTAACCCTACCGTTACGCCACCGTGCAGCCCTCTCTCTCTCTCCTCCCATTACCCTGCTCCTCCCCCCATACCCTTTCTTCTCGGCTTAATCCTATTCTTTTCCCCTCCTTTCCGACACACTCCTCTCACTAGATTCCCTTCCCCACCATTGCTCACCTCTCCTGCTGTTTGCATTCTCACAACCCCTCATTCAGTTGCATTCTTCACCTTCCTTCAGAATCTTCATCCTTTCATTCTCCATTTACCACCTCTGTGCTATCACCACCATTCATTTTCCCAACTGACTTATTTGCCAATCAACCCCTCCTCATCTGGATCTACTTACAACTTGCTAACTCTTGCCCCATTTCTCCCCTCACGTTTTTATACTGCCTACTTCTGCTCTACTCCCAGTCTAGAAAAACATCCTTTTGGGTCTGCATGGTGGCGCAGAAGTAGAGTTGCTGACTTGCAGCGCCAGAGACCCGGGATCAATCCTGGTTACAGGTGCTGTCTGTACAGAGTTTGTATGTTCTCCCCGTCACCTGTGTGGGTTTTCTCCGGGACGACCGGTCTCCTCACACACTCCAATGGTGTACAGGTTTGTAGGCCAATTGGCTTGTTAAAAATAGTAAATTGTCCCTGGTGCGTTTAGGATAGTGTTAGTGAGTGGGGATCGCTGGGCGGCACGGACTCGATGTGCCGGAGGGCCTGTTTCCATGGTGCATCTCTAAACTGAACTAAACTTTAAAAAGGCTCTCGCATCATTAAAAAAGTTAGAATGTGTTTAAAATATGGGTATGAGAAAGTCAGGAAGCCTGAAAAGATAAATGGTGATAAGATTCATGATCTAACTGCTTGAACAGTAAATAGAGTAAATGAGTTTCCATTTCACCCAATTTTGCATATTATTGATGCGCATGCTGCATTTTTCCAGCATTTTCTGTTTTTTCATTTCAGTCACTAAGTAAAATCTAAAAATTTAAATTATGCACCACCACTAAAATCTCCTCCAAGTAAAACAACATCCAGATTTGGAAATATATCTGCCTTAAAGCACACGGTATTGTGCGTTCAGTATTGATGTGGATAGAGAACTGGCTGGCAGACAGGAAGCAAAGAGTAGGAATAAACGGGTCCTTTTCAGAATGGCAGGCAGTGACTAGTGGGGTACCGCAAGCCTCAGTGCTGGGACCCCAGCTATTTACAATATATATTAATGATTTGGACGAGAGAATTGAATGCAACATCTCCAATTTTGCGGATGACTCGAAGCTGGGGGGCAGTGTTAGCTGTGAGGAGGATGCTAGGAGGCTGCAATGCGACTTGGATAGGTTAGGTGAGTGGGCAAATGCATGGCAGATGCAGTATAATGTGGATAAATGTGAGGTTATCCACTTTGGTGGCAAGAACAGGAAAGCAGACTATTATCTGAATGGTGGCCGATTAGGAGAAGGGGTGATGCAGCGAGACCTGGGTGTCGTGGTGCACCAGTCATTGAAAGTAGGCATGCAGGTGCAGCAGGCAGTGAAGAAAGCGAATGGTATGTTGGCATTCATAGCGAGGGGATTTGAGTATAGGAGCAGGGAGGTTCTGCTGCAGTTGTACAGGGCATTGGTGAGACCACACCTGGAGTATTGCGTACAGTTTTGGTCTCCTAATCTGAGGAAAGACATTCTTGCCATAGAGGGAGTACAGAGCAGGTTCACCAGATTGATTCCTGGGATGGCAGGACTTTCATATGAAGAAAGACTGGATACTCGGCTTGTACTCGCTGTAATTTAGAAGATTGAGGGGGGATCTTATAGAAACTTACAAAATTCTTAAGGGGTTGGACAGGCTAGATGCAGGAAGATTGTTCCCGATGTTGGGGAAGTCCAGAACAAGGGGTCACAGTTTAAGGATAAGGGGGAAGTCTTTTAGGACCAGATGAGAAAGTTTTTTTTCACACAGAGAGTGGTGAATCTATGGAATTCTCTGCCACAGAAGGTAGTTGTGGCCAGTTCATTGGCTATATTTAAGAGGGAGTTAGATGTGGCCCTTGTGGCTAAAGGGATCAGGGGGTATGGAGAGAAGGCAGGTACGGGATACTGAGTTGGATGATCAGCCATGATCATATTGAATGGCGGTGCAGGCTCGAAGGGCCGAATGGTCTACTCCTGCACCTATTTTCTATGTTTCTATGTTTCTATGTTTCTTTCCATTGATACCAAGTCAAAATTCTGGAACTCCCTATCTACCAGTACAATACAATACAATACAATATATCTTTATTGTCATCGTACAGAGGTACAACGAGATTGGGAATGCGCCTCCCATACGATGCAATAAATTAATTAGCTAGTCAGTATTCATTTAAATAACCCAATGAAACAAATTGTAACAGTTTTAAAACAGAATAAAGTGCAAGTAGATCTGTGCCGGATCACTGTGCGATGTGACCATCCGGCTCAGCAGGACCGGTTCATAGCAGCTATGGCCCTGGGGATGAAGCTGTTCCTGAGTCTGGAGGTGCGGGCATAGAAGGCCTTGTATCGTCTGCCTGATAGTAGAAGTTTGAACAGACTGCTGCAGGGGGGTGAAGAGTCTTTGTGGATGCTGGTGGCTTTTCTAAGGCATCGTGTGTTGCAGATGCCCTCCAAGGCTGGTAGCACCACAAAATGGTGTCATTTGGAGTTGGACATTAAAGCTTGGTCTTGTTTGCGATGGTAGCATTTAACAAATGAATAAAAAAGGTGATGAGAGCTACAGTATTTTCTGAGCTTGGTGGTTAAACATGAAAAACTGAATGGCCTATCATTGATGGAACCTCAATGCCATTTTCTGTTGGAACAGTATAAGTTGAGGAAAATAAAATGAAATGTCTGCAATACTTTACCTGTGCTCTCTCACAACATGCTGAATCACTAAAGGATTTGCTCTCATGAAATAAGATATGTAAGTGTGTCCTTGGCTCAGATTTGTACCAATTTCTGAAAATTATTTGTACAAACCATTGGAGCTCTTAACCCGCTAGTATTGTGATTAAATGTCAAGCTCTGTTGTGTACAACATCATAATTTTTGTTTGATGTTAATGCTATGATAAAAAATACAGCAGAGAGTAGGGCATTATGGTCCACCTCATCCATGGGGACTGTGAAGTTATGGATTTGTTGGTATGACTACAGTTGGAAAGATTGAGATACACATCGCATGAAATAATTAGAGAAATAGTGTACTGGCAACGGTTGTTGAGAAGACAATATGGAAAGGGAAGAACTGAAAAATATAGAGTCAGCATTCTTTAACATCAAAGTTTCAAAAGATGGTTCTCAGCATCTCTCCAAAAGGAAACTTGTGCGTCTGGAGGGATCAAGGCAGGCTAATCGGCATTCCTTTGCTCACTGGAATGTAGATAAATAGAAAAGGTAGATGTTGTTACCACAACCTATAAAGAGATAAGACAGTCAAGTTAATTAACTTGGTGCCATCAACAATGGTCTTATCTGGGACATATGTCTGAGACAGACATAACAGACCACGTGAGTAAGGCCAGAGATGAGGAAGAATCTGGACCACATTACCTAATCATAGAGTAATGTGGGAGACCTGTTGTTTATGATTTATATATATAGTATAAGAAAATAACTGCAGATGCTGGTACAAATCGAAGGTGTTTATTCACAAAATGCTGGAGTAACTCAGCAGGTCAGGCAGCATCTCAGGAGAGAAGGAATGGGTGACGTTTATTTTGATTGGTCAGTCAGTGGGGCGAGGTGATTAGATTAGTAATAGACAGGGGCTATTTTACCAACCCCTTAAATATTAAGCTTCTGTATAAAGCATAAGCAACAAACAGTTAATTGTGCACGTGGATTTTGCATGTTCGCTTTAGCTTAACAACTTGATCAGCTCAAAAACAAAGATCATGAAGAAAACCTGGGAAGATACCATTGCTCTCCATGGTCAACACTGGGGCATTCTGCTGTTCACTGCTGCACAAATCAATCCATCATCAGTGAATCATTACTCTGTTTGGACCTTTGGGGATCTCATGATTCTAGGAAGAAGTTGGAATCTTATGTAAAGCTGATCTACTCCTTGTGAACACGACTTGCTTCGCGTCACCAATCTGAAGGTTTTACATATCTTTCTTGTGTGGATGGTAGTGCTTCATTAATGAAAACGTTGTAAAGTGAACTGAGCACGGTGAAATGCAAGATCACCATATTTGATCTTACAATGGTGGGTTAGTCATTGAGAAGCAGCTGATTCTGCTCCGAGGAACTCTTCCAGCAGTGCCCTAGGACTGAAATGCTTGATTCCTAACAGTGACAATCTGAACGTGACATGCAACTTCAACCAGTGGAGAGATTTCGTTGGAATTGATCGTATTTAATGGATGGGCTTAAATTAACCACAAAATATTTTCTGAACATTACAGACTTGGGCAAATTTCCACATTGTCAGTGATTCACCTCTTCTGGAGCAGGTTGGTTGGTTTGCAGCTAATTTTGTAAGACGAGCAGGATGTTGTTGAACCCTGCAGCCTTTATGCTGTTGCACTCAACATTTCCTAATCCTGTGTGGAGTGGATCAAATTAGCTGAAGACTCCTTCTGTTATGCTGTGAATCACAGAAGATGTAGAGCATCATCCATCTGGAACTGGGATGCCATTGTAGTTATTACTGATTTTACCATGGCAAAGAATCCATCGGAACATTGCTTTCTGATCAGTGGTTGTCTTTCTCGTGCTCATAACAGGTCATCTTCATTATGCAAGCAACGATTACTTTTTGCAAGATTTCTAACCGTCCTGGCCTGGAAAATCTTTAGCAAAGACTTGGGAGAGGAGGAGGCCGAGGGCAGAAAGGCCAGTGTGGGCATGGGAAGGGGAATTAAAGTGTTTGGCAACCAGGAGATCAGGTAGGTCCAGACGGACTGAACAAAGGTGTTCAGCGAAACGGCCGCCCAGTCTATGTTTGATCTCGCCGATGTATAAGAGTCCACATCTTGAACAACCGATACAGTAGATGGCAACCGGGAGATCAGGTAGGTCCAGGGATAAGTAAGTAAGATATCTTTTGCATTTTAGATGCAAGATGCGTGTCATATGCTTCTGGTGCTTTCTCCAAGAGATGCTTTTTTTTAACATTTGCATTTAAAATTATTTTGGGTCATAATTTTGCCTGTTCCATCAACCTGCACCATATTAATATGAATGGCTCTCAAGCCTTTTTAAACTTAACAAAATTAAAAGCCTAATCTATTGGGTCAGCATTATCTGCCCTTCTCCATTCCACATTGGCACATCTGAACTTGGTGTGCACGTTGTCAATGCTGTGAAAGCTGCCAAAGTAGCTTGGTACTTTGGAAACTATGCACGATGTGGGGGGGGGGGTGGGGGGGGGTGGGGGGGGTGGGGGGGGTGTGGGGGGGGGGTGGGGGGGGTGGGGGGATGAGGTGGTGTTGGGGGTGGGGGGTGGGGTGAGTTGATGACTGACAGTTGTGTAGTTTTTAACCTCATTTTAATTGAAAATACCATTGCTTTTACCCACGGCTCTGGGCTGGTTCTTGTCAATTACTGTAGACTCATGCCCAAATAGCAATTTAACCCTAATAATTATCCAGGATGGATTAGCTGATCCCTAATCAGTTCTCTGCATTAATGCCGCATCACGGTGCTGATTCCGTTGCAGACAGCAAGCCAATTGCATTTTTGTGCTGCTACTAAATCAATGTACAGAGTAGCGGATGAATTGAGTTACTGATTAGTGAGCAGGCAGGTTAAATGAATCTCTAAATTTAACAGCACACTCTAAGCTATTAATCAGTGTCTGGTGCAATACAGTGGCATTAAATTTATTTCACAGCTTAGTCTTCAACCTCATTTGGAAGAAGATATCTATGCATTTTAAGCCTTTACTAGAAAGTTTAAACGTCCAGCACATGAGAGTTGTGAGCAGGCTGTGATCTTGGTGCCGTCATCGGCAATCAGCAAAGTGATGTTATGTTCACAATTAGTGTTCCATGCATAGATTCCATAATGCTTTCAAGCCTAACATGGTTCAATAAAAGCACCATTGAGCCATGCTAAGTTTGAAAGCATTATGGAATCTATGTGTGGAACACAATTGTGTCAGGCTTTTGTTGCCAATAACTGAAGTGGGATGCAAGAATGGAATAAAAAATATTCAATTTGAACCCATTTCTACCGTTTGTTGCAAACTCAGAGGATATTATGTATAAGAATAAATCTGCCTATTAAAGTACAGTAAATAATAGTCTAAGGCACACTGATTACTCTTTTTAGCATCCCAGTATTAAATATGGCAGTGAATTGTCATGGAATGCTTCAGAGAAGTGGTAGTCATGAGGGAAGAGCTAGGGGGGATAACCAACTCCATAATCATAGGCTCCTGTTTGTGGAAGTGGATGCAAGGACAATGCTCAGCAGAGGTGACAGACGGTTGTATCACCAAGGTGGAGTGAAAGAGGGGAACCAGGAGCGAGAAGCTGGTTTGGTGCTTTCATGAATATGAAGAATTCTAAGGAGACGCTGATATTAGGACAGGAGGGTGTGTGCAAATTAAGGGGTGTTTCATTCACC
The DNA here is from genome assembly GCF_053455715.1 of Rhinoraja longicauda. NCBI lineage: Eukaryota > Metazoa > Chordata > Chondrichthyes > Rajiformes > Arhynchobatidae > Rhinoraja > Rhinoraja longicauda. Next base: position 63,390,630 of record NC_135958.1, read on the forward strand.
ACACATTGAAGGTGGCAAAGCAATAGAGACTGGGGACAGTAGCACAGAAATACATATCATTTTACAAAATGCATGACATAGCACATTTATAACTCCCTGTCTTTGTTGTTTGCATGTTCTCCCTGTGACCATGTGGGTTTCCTCCAGGTGCTCCCGTTTCCTCCCATATCTCAAAGACGTGCGAGTTTGTTGGTTAATTGGCCTCAGTAGATTGTCCAAGTGTCCGGAGTGGATGAGGAAGTGGGATAACATCGAACTAGTTTGAACGGGTGGTCAATGGTTGTGGTGGACTCGGGCGGGCTGAAATGTTTGAACATGCAAACTGGAGGAACAGCACCACATATTCCACTCAGCTAGTTTACCCAATGCTATGAACACTGATTTCTCCAATTTTAGGTAACAAACCAACAACAACCCTTACCCCTTCCCCTGTCACTTCCACCTATATCCCATCCTCTGCACATCTTCTCTCCTTATCTCACTGCCTTCTATCTTCTTCCCATTTCTGGCCTTTGTCCACCCATTTGCCAATCCAAATCTCCTTCACCTGTATTCACCTATTACCTGCCAGGCTTTGTCCTGCCCCCACCTCTCATCCAGCTTCCTCCCCCCCTCCCCCCCCCCCTCCCCCCTCCCCCCCCCTCCCCCCCCTCCCCCCCTCCCCCCCCCCCCCCCCCTCCCCCCCTCCCCCCCCCTCCCCCTCCCCCCCTGATCAGTCTGATGAATAGTCGCAACCCGAACCATTACATATCCATGTTCTCCAGGGATACTCCCTGATCAGCTAAATTAATCCAAAACGTCATCCTTTTTTGGCACTTGCAGTTCCTTATGTCTATATTCTCCTGTTTTAATTTTTCCATCATCCTTTGGCTGAACATTAAAGTGAAGTACAGTGGCAAGTACATTACCTGTTATGCCTTTATGTAGTGTTAATGGTGTGGGCCTGGAGCCAACCCATAGCTTTTAACGGAACTCTCTCCTCTAAAGCAGCAAGACAAAGGCGTGTAATACAAGTGCATCAAGCGGATACAACTAAAAGCAACTTGTAGAATTGATTGCATGATGCATGGTTTTTTAAGCCCTTTGAATCTGACGTTTCATAAAATTAATTGTGAGTTTTGAATGGTAAATAGTATAAGATTTAATTGCCTTTTTTCAAACATTACCATGACTTTAGCTTGCAGAGATAACATTAATCATTGCTAAAGAACATTTAACACTGGTCTTATTTAATGTCCATATATGCGTAACTAATGCACAATATTGGACACTCAAAGGAAATCAGATGTAAACAGAGGAAGATGCATTTTACTTATGATTATTTAAGATGATTAATTATTTGCAGGTTCATTGGTCAGTTAGATAAAAGAGAACTTATCCAGCTCAGTGACATCCAACTTTTGATGTTGCATTTGTGGAGTATTCTGTATATTTTGAATCCAACGTTTTTAATATCCATATACTAAAACTCTTGTTTGTTTGTTTGTTTATTCCTGAACTACAGCCAAAACGGTACACGATAGCGTGGCAATTTTAGGCCCATCTAACTCACTGTCATCCCTTTGGTACTAATGGAAGAAGTTTCATTGAAATCGGTGTTCTTTTCTTAAAGTTATTCACATTTTAAAGTTTAAATCTATCTCCCAGGGAGGGAGGGGGGAGGGAGGGAGGGAGGGGGGGAGGGAGGGAGGGAGGGGAGGAGGGAGGGGAGGAGGGGAGAGGGGAGGGGGGGTTGGGAGGGAGGGGGGAGTGGGCGAGGAGAGGGTGCTGCACCAATGCAGGAGAGGTTTGGGCCCAACGGGTCCACTTGGTCTAGTTCAAAACAAAAATCAATAATTTACCGATGGTCTCAATGCAGGAGGATAGGGTCTCGGGTAAGACCTCCTTCACGGAGAACTCTGAAGGAAAGGGGAGCTCGTCAGAGGGGTCAATCTCCCCAGACTCTCCTGGAATCAAACCATCCTCTACTTCACAGAGACAGAGCTGAACATCAGCCCTTTAACACTAGCTCAGGCCTCCCAAAAGGGCTACCATCCACCACAGCACATCAGGCCATTGTCTCACAGACTGGGCTAATTTACTTAGAAGATCTTCCTTCCACTGCCTCCAGCTTCGCGCCCCAACCTTGCACAGTGAGAGAATGTGCCATAGTTCTAATGGTGATGTTTGTCTCTGCTGCCTACTTATTGTATGACTCCAAAGAGAGTGACTTAGATCTTACTGAGGATAGACCTAATCATCTGTGTTATCCATTATCTCTTGCATTAATCATTACTAGGAAAACTAAGAATACAACTGGCTGCCTATCCATTATAATCATTGATGTGAACATTCATTATTGTGTGGTGAAAATAAAATCATTTCAATAGCATAAGACCGCACCTGGAGTACTGGTGAGACCACACCTGGAGTACTGTGTGCAGTTTTGGTCTCCAAATTTGAGGAAGGATATTCTTGCTATTGAGGGCGTGCAGCGTAGGTTTACTAGGTTAATTCCCGGAATGGCGGGACTGTCGTAAGTTGAAAGACTGGAGCGACTAGGCTTGTATACACTGGAATTTAGAAGGATGAGAGGGGATCTTATCGAAACATCTAAGATTATTAAGGGGTTGGACACATTAGAGGCAGGAAACATGTTCCCAATGTTGGGGGAATCCAGAACCAGGGGCCACACTTTAAGAATAAGGGGTAGGCCATTTAGAACGGAGATGAGGAAAAACTTTTTCAGTCAGAGAGTTGTAAAGCTGTGGAATTCTCTGCCTCAGAAGGCAGTGGAGGCCAATTCTCTGAATGCATTCAAGAGAGAGCTAGATATAGCTCTTAAGGATAGCGGAGTCAGGGGGTATGGGGAGAAGGCAGGAACGGGGTACTGATTGAGAATGATCAGCCATGATCACATTGAATGGTGGTGCTGGCTTGAGGGGCCGAATGGCCTACTCCTGCACCTATTGTCTATTGTCTATTGTCTATTGCCTATAAGGAACATGAATATCCATTCCACATCTTGATAACATTAACCAATATAAATCTCTAGGATGGTGTTGAAAGCTGCATTCAACCTCCGGTATCCAAAAGTGTAAGTAGAATCTAGGTTTTGCTCCTGAATTGAACTGAAAACTGAATCAAACTCGTGTTTTACACTGGAGTGTTCAGGCACCTTTACACTACAGTTACAGTTACAGTTTACATTAGAGTGAACAGCACCTCATATTTCGCTTGGGCAGCTTACAACCCAGCGGTATGAATATTGATTTCTCTAACTGCAAGTCGCCCTTGCTTTCCATCTCTCCCCGTCCCTCCCCCATGCTCGTTCTCTAACTAGTTCTCCTGTCCCCCTGATTAAATATTACCGATTGTATGCTGTGTGGTCACCTTCCCCATAGTTAACAATGAACCATTCTACATTTCCTTTATCAGCACCCGCTTTGATCTGCCATTTTCACACCTTACCCTTCTACATCGCTTGGCTCCCTTTCCCTGATTCTCAGTCTGAAGAAGGGTCTGGACCTGAAACGTCACCCACTCCTTCTCTCCAGAGATCCTGCCTGTCCCGCTGAGTTGCTTCATCATTTTGTGTCTCTGTACAGTTCCATGAGTTGTACCTTTAAGCCACAGAGGTCTCAGGAATCAATTTTAATATGCGAGAAATGAAAGAATTAGCGATAATTGATCAACTCCAGGGATGTATCACGTCTAAATCCTGGGGGAGTTGGGAAGTCAAGTGCAAATTAGCTACAAACCCAGCTCTGCATAAATTTACCAGGACTAAGCTGGCTGTTGACTTCTAGCATTTCATTACATGTTTTGGATGAGATGTTAGACTGCTCTCCCAAGCAACCACAATTTTTATGCGGATAAAGAACAGGGATCACTCCTGCATCCAGGCTACAAGACAGATTTTCTTGTCAATTAAAGGTAGACACAAAATGCTGGAGTAACTCAGCGGGTCAGGCAGCATCTCTGGAGAAAAGGAATGGGTGACATTCAGGTCGAGACCCTTCTGTCAATTAATATCAGTACATTGACCTCGGTGCTTTGGTGCCAAATAATGGAAGCTACATTTCAAAAGAAACTTTATTTGTTCCCCAGTGTTGTGGTCTCCCTGAAGAGGTGAAAGACACAATATAATCTCCATTGTCCTATTTATTGCTGGATTTCCAAAATCTTTTATTATTTTGACTGCAGTTTTCATATCATTTTGCCCCTTCAGCTTCATGGAGATAACGAGAGTTCATCCATATTAAAATAACCGAGTTGCATCCAGGCTTGAAAGTAATGGTTAATAATTAAACAACCACTTTCACTAACTAAAGGGTGCTGTCTATTAAACATGAGCTACCTCTCTAGGGAGGAGATTGGCAGATTTTCAAGAGGGACGAATATAGTCTCGAGTCCCCAGAGTGAGGCTGGGACTGCAGCTCAAAGGTTTGAATTCCATCTCCTGACGACAGAGTGAGGCCCACATTCTCCATGAGAGAGAGAGCACTTGAGAACCAGTCCACACCAACCAACAATCACCCTTACACTTGTACTATCCTACACACTGGGGACTCTGGTTCTTCATTCCTCTACTCTTGGTAAAAGACTGTGCATGGACCCCATCTGTTTCTCTCATGATCTCATACACCTCGGCAAGATCACCTCTCATCTACCTATGCTCCAGGGAATACAATCCTAGCCTGCCCAACCTCCCCCTATAGCTCAGGCTCTCAAGTACTGGAAACACTCTCACAAATCATCTCTGCAAGGGAGAATAGGGAAGTGTGCAGTTTTCTTGTTTTTTCTACTTGAATGAGCAAGTAGCCTGCGGTAGAGAGAGTCAAACAGCATGGAAAGATAGTTGGCCAAACTCACTCATGGAGACCAAGATGCCCCATCTCAACTCATCCAATATGTCTGTATTTGACCCATAATCTAAATCATTCCATGTCGGGAGGAACTGCAGGTGCTGGTTTTAACCGAAGGTAGGCACAAAAAGCTGGAGTAACTCAGCGGGTCAGACAGCATTGTCAGTCTGAAGAAGGGTCTCAACCTGAAACATCATCTATTCCTTTTCTCCAGAGATGCTGTCAGACCCGCTGAGTTGCTCCAGTTTTTTGCGTCTAACCAAAACCATTCCTCTCCATTTACCTGTCCAAGTGTCTTCCTCTGGCAGCTTGTTGCATGTACCCACCATCCTCTGCGTGAAAAAGCTGCCCCTGAGATTCTATTAAATCTTCTCCCTCTCACTTTAAACCAGTACCCTCTAGATCTTGATTCTATGGCCCTCTATCTTTAGGTGTGGGATCTGTAGGAGGTTTCTTTGTCCATCTTGGCCCGAAGCTGAGACATGGGTTGTGGAGTCGATGTTCAGGGCTCCCAGGCCCACTCCCTGCCACTTACACACGCTTGATCATGGTGGGTCCGTTCTGATGATAAGGCAGAATGTACCCCAAAGGATGTGATGGTGGAAACTGACACGTTGTTTAGATGAACCGATTCTCTCCGCGTTGTTATGCCACATTGTTGCTTGATCAGAATTTTGGAAAGCTCTTTCCATTTACACAGCTGCCTCCAAACGTTCATAAGAAAGACCTTGCAAGTTTGAAAAGATGAATAGTAAAAGTGTGACTCTGCTGTTTTTGAACCTGTTGCTGAGTTTGCCAGGTGACCAATATCCATTTATTGTAGACAAAACATGTAGGGAGGAACTGCAGATGCTGGTTTACACCAAAGACAGACACAAAATGCTGGAGTAACTCAACGGGCCAGGCAGCATCTTTGGAGAGAGGAATGGGTGACGATTCGGGTCGAGACCATCGGAAGAAGGGTTTCGACCCGAAGCATCACCCATTCCTTCTTTCCAAAGATGCTGCCAGTCCCGTTGAGTTACTCCAGCATTTTGTGTATATCTTCCATTTATTGCCAGAGCCTATTGTGGATTTTAATACTATTGAATGATGCAGAGCAGCACAATGGTGCAGCTGGTAGAGATTCTGCTTCACAGCGCCAGCGAACCAGGGGTCAGTCCTGACCTCGGGTGCTGGCTGTGTGCAGTTTCCATGTTCTACTTGTGATCTCGTGGGTTTCCTCTGGGAGCTCGGATTTCCGACTCCATCTCAAAAACGTGCAGGTTTGTAGGTTCATTGCCCTGTGTACGTTGTCCATAATGTACAAGGGGCGGATAGCAAAAGCGGGATAACATAGAACTCGTGGGAGTGATTGGTCGATGGTTGGTGTCGACTCGGTGGTTGAGGGGCCTATTTCCACGCTGTATCCTTCAGTCATTAAATTAGAACATTGAAATGACTCCATGTCCCAACATAATAGAGGAATCCAGAGATCCAACCACCCTCTTAAGTTGTTCCTACATGTGTGGTGAATAAAGCCACCAAACTCCGATTCTATAAAGATCCATGTTCAGGTCCTTTAATACTGCATACACTTTACCTTAATTTAATTAAAGTAAATGTTCCCTGCTCTGCTACAGCTCCTAGGTTTACTCTCTCTTTTATTCTCTGTTTGATATTCTTGCCTCGTCATAATGAAATAGAGTTTAAGTCTGCAGGCCAGAACATAGTATTACCTTCCAGTACCCAACCACCTACCAACACAATGTTTTTTCAGAACGCCATAATTGCACGACTTGGATGTGCTTGCCCTCTGGTGGATTAAATCTTTGTTGCCACAGCAACTCAAAATCATACGCAAGCCACTCCATTCAGTTTCCAGTCGAGATATGCGCCCTCAGGATAAACTCAAGTTTAGAAATTAGAAATTGCACAGTAAACAGGAAGTGGCAAATAAAGGATAAATAAACATTGTGCGTCCTTGGTGATTCTGTGAGACGCTTTTGTTTCTCTACTTTGATCCAAACATGCCTGGGAGTGGTTTGATTTGGTTTGCATTGGGAAGCACAGAAGGGGATAAGTATTCTGGGGCAGAAGAGGGGAAAACTCCAGGTGCTGCTCCTATCTGCTTTCTGCAGGGCAGAAGTTTCTGGAAAGTGCCTTGTCTTTCACTAGGCGTGTTGCCTGTTCCTGCATAATTGGGCGGACAATATTATTTGCCCATCGCCTCTAAATCCAGCAATTCCACAACTTATTAAAGGGGGCGTGGAGAACTAAATGGGGACAGTGTAACTTACTGATTTCAACTTCAACTGATGGTGGCATGGTGGCGCATGTTCAAGGACTCAGCAACGGATTTGAATGAATACGCCACAGTTGTAACCGACTTCATAAGAACATGTGTGGAGGAAACCATGCAAGTGTTCCCCAAGCAGAAGCCTTGGATGAACCAGATAGTCCACATTCTTCTGAGGACCAGATCTCGGGCATTCAAGTCTGGTGACGCAGAGACTTATACAAAAAGTCCAGGTATGTTCTTGATACGGCCATCAAAAGGCTAAAAGGGACTTTCGCTCCCTTTTGAGGATGAGGAAGATGTTTGGCATCCGCGGCAGGGCTTGCATGCCATCACTTCCTGCAAGGTGAAACCAGGGGGCAGATCAGGCAACAGCAAAACATCACTCCCAGACAAATTCAATGCGTTCTGAGCATGCTTTGAAAGGGAGAGCACTGATGTGCCTTCCCGGGCCCCCATAGCCTCCAATGGTATTACAATTTCAGTCACGTCAGAAGACCCTACAGGAGGGTGAACCTCCAAATAGGCTCTGAACTATATATAGACTTTGACATGTTGCCTTTGATTATTTGCATTATTATTTTTTGTTTATATATATTTATATTTATATTTGATTATATTGATCAAAGTGCTGGAGTAACTCCACAGGTCAGTGTAACTTACTGATTTCAACTTCAACTGATGGTGGCATGGTGGCGCATGTTCAAGGACTCAGCAACGGATTTGAATGAATACGCCACAGTTGTAACCGACTTCATAAGAACATGTGTGGAGGAAACCATGCAAGTGTTCCCCAAGCAGAAGCCTTGGATGAACCAGATAGTCCACATTCTTCTGAGGACCAAGGATGCACAAGGATCCACAGGTCAGATTCAGGCAGCATCTCTGGAGGAAAAGGATCGGATTTGGACCCTTCTTCAGACTGAGAGTAGAGGGGAGGGAACTGAACTTTTTTTTGTAGGAAAATAACTGCAGATGCTGGTACAAAGGGTCTCTTCCCAATTTTGATCCTGAATGGAAATAAAGACATTTTACCTTCGTGAACTGTCTCCTCTTTCATAATTAGTTCTTCCTTTACTTTCATTTTTTGTTTCCTACAATATATGTTCTCTGGGACAAAAAACTGCAGATGGTGGTTTAAATTGAAATCAGACACAAAATGCTGGAGTCACTCAGCGGGTCAGGCAGCATCTTGGGAGAGAAGGAATGGGTGGCGTTTCGGGTCGAGACCCTTCTTCAGTCCGCCTTAACCAAACTGATCTCCCGGTGGCTGAGCACTTCAACTCCCCCACCCATTCCCAGTCTGACCTTTCTGTCATGGGCCTCCTCCAGTGTTATAGTGAGGCCCACCGGAAATTAGAGGAACAGCACCTCATATTTTGCTTGGACAGCTTACAGCCCAGCGGTATGAACATTGACTTCTCTAACTTTAGATAGTTCCTCTGTCCCTCTCTTCCCCTCCCCTTCCCAGTTCTCCCACTGTCTTCCTGTCTCCACCTATATCCTTTCTTTGTCCCGCCCCCTCTGACATCAGTCTGAAGAAGGGTCTCGACCTGAAACGTCACCCATTCCTTCCCTGCAAGATGCTGCCTGACCTGTTGAGTTACTCCAGCATTTTGTGATATCTTTGATTTGTACCAGCGTCTGCAGTTATTTTCCTAAACAGACTAGGAATGGAAGTTTGCAGATTTCACTGTTAACTGCAGAAGTTTACACTGTTGGTAGGAATAAAGTGTTCAATTAAAAACAGCTTTCACTGATTCACTCTTCACTTAATCCTCTTCTCAAATTTTATGAAGTCTGAAAAATATAGAATTAATGTCTGGGAAAGAAATCAATTTTTCTAAAGCAATAATTATCTCATTTGAACCTTAAATAATTTGGTCATTCACGTTAAAATCAATCGTTCTTGCAATAATTGCAGAGACCAGGCAGGAATATTCAGTGTTCAGGAAAGATTCAGGGTCAGAAGGTGGGGTCACCATCACCTCAGAATCATTTGTTCAATGCTCATTTTATCTACCAACTCCCTTTTATGTGATTTTAATAACTTGGTTAATCAGGTTGCAGGTTCAAATTGCCAATCTTTGCCTTGAATTTCTCTCTGAATAGAAATGTGAAAGGTTTCTCTCTCTCAGGATTAAAGAAATGCAGATAAACTACTGATTTATGATTCAATCATCTGCTAAATTCCTTTCCTTTGTTTTCTTCCTCCCTTCCTGTCACTCTTTCTTCATTCCTCTTCACTCATCCCACTCCAAAAATTACAACTGGGACACATTCCAGCAATTCCAACAAGAAGCAGTATTTTTCAGGATGACTCCAGCACATATTGCTGAGCTTTTCCAATCATAAGACTCTCAGAAATGCTCTGCTGTCTCGAATCACCAGCTAAGGGTTGCAAACTAGAACTGAGCTTCCGCCTCTAACACCAGAGCAGTGATGCCACCAGATATAAATTGAAATATACTACCTCACCTGTATTCACCTACCACTTTCCAGGCTTTGTCCCACCCCCCACCTCTCTTCCAGCTTTCTCCCTCCTGCTACAATCAGTCTGAAGAAGAATCCTGACCTGAAACGTCACCTGTCCATGTTCTCCAGAGATGTTGCCTGACCCGCTGAGTAACTCCAGCACTTTGCTTCTTCAAACTGAGATCTATTGCCTGTCTGATCAATACAGGGGATATCAGATTATATGAATCTTCAATTATGATTGATTTACTGAAATCGCCATATTTCATTAAGAAGTCAATGTCAAAAGTTGTTCATTTTACCATGAAGCAACTTGGGAAGTTTGATTGTGATAAAGTGGCTTTGCCATTTTTTCCCCTATTGTTTATGATTTCATGATCCTTAGATCTTATCTTGTAATGTTGCCCCTGTTGGCACTATGGTGAGATTGTCTCAAAGTTAAAAGAACAATTCAGAATTACATCTGCTCACACAATTTTTAATTCTTCTTAAAAGTAATAAAATTCTCTAGACTTCGGAGTCAGATTCCAGCAGAGCAGCTTATTTGCCAAGAAGCACAGTGGTGCAGCTAATAAACCTGCTGCTGCATGGCTCCAGTGATCTGCATTCAATCCTACCATCCAGTTTTTGCATTTTCCCTGTGAGTTTCCTCTCACATCCCAAAGAGGTGTGGGTTGACAGATTAACAGGCCACTTCAAATTGCCTCATGGAGATAGGTGAGTTTAATCTTGGCGGTCAAATTTAGATATTTGTGGGAATACATGGAAAATAAAGTGAGACTACTGTGGTGTTAGCGTAGCTGATTGATAATCAATGTGGACTAGCTGGGCCACAGGGTGACATGACTCGATGCTCTATGTCTCTATGTTCTATTGAACTTAGTTGACGCAGTGCTCAAGAGGATGGGAGATTGGACCCATTCAGATCGATGAGATCTTTCTCACCAAGGATATATGACAAGATTACTGTTGAAATATTCCAATTATAAAAAAATGCGAATTCCCAATTCTCCCACCACCTTACCTCTCCCTCCCCCTCCCCCCTCCCCACAAACCGAACCGGGATGAATCCCAGGAGGAATTTACTGACCATTTGAAAAAACAGCAAAATGAGGAAATAAGAAGTGCAAAGGGAAACAAAAAAGCAAAGAGAAGGATTGGATTATGTGGAAGATTGAAGCATCTTACTGACTCCATGGTGCATGGTGAACATGGAGCAGGACTTTAAATGAACGTGCAAGTGTGGCCATCAGAAATGGCAGAAAGAACATTACAATTTTTATTTGATGCCTCACCTGTATTTATATGCTTGAATTATTAGATAAATGCAAATATGTCTTTGCGATGTTGGTGGAAACCTGAGCACCCGGAGAAATCCGCACAGTCACAGGGAGAACGTACAAACTCTGTACAGACAGAACCAGGGTCTCTGGCGCTGCAAGGCAGCAACTCTACCACTGCACCACTGTGCTGTCCAGACATTAACTGATGCCAGGCAATCATCCTTTCAAACAAGTTAGAGTCTAACCATCTTTGAATTATATCGGGCAATATCACCTTGACCAAACCCCTGACCATCAACATTCCGACAATCGCTGTTGACAAAGTACTGATCAACATAAATAGTGTTGCTGCAGTAACTGTCAGAGTTTCAGTATTCAGCAAAGCGACTTGCCTTGTGACACCCTGAAACACTGTCTAACACTATCCACCACTGTCTAAATCCATCTAGTATATTACAGAATCTTCCCCATGTTCCTGAATCTATACCACCTCTGACAACACTCAAAGAACAATCCCATCCAAGATGGCCCCTGTGAGTGGCTTTTCATTTACCATGCAAAACTTTGGTTCCTGCTGCCACTGGCACATCATGGCTGTGGTGTGTAATATCAGCACAATGCGATGTGTTACTCACCAAGGCTTCTCTGACAGCATTTCCCAGGTTCCTTGCTGTTAAAGACAAGGCTAGGAGCATAAGAGATCACCCACCACCTATGGTTTTCTCTCTAAATCATACAACATCCTAACTTGGAAATCTATTGCCATTCCTTCACATCCACTCAGTTTAAGTCCAGGAGTTCAGTGCCCATTAGTGCCATGGGGAACCTTCACCAGCAGCACCACAGTAACTGTGGAAGGCAGTTCACCAGCACCTCTCCAAGAATATATAAGACTTGGCCATAAATGCTCGCCCTGCTAACAATGCCCCAAACATATAAAAAGCTGCTTCAACCACTCTAATTTGTGAGATATAATAAAATAATGGTGCTAAGATACTGGACAGGGCAGTTAGCAGCAGGGTCTCGTCTGATGGATTCTCTAGAAATACATTTAATCTTGAAGAGAATGTTAGCTAATTGTGCAAAAAAGGAACTAATACTGTTTCAATCCCTGATCTCGTATAAGTTGGATAAAGGAAAATATAACTTTGACTTGACACATATTGGTAGTGAGTTGGCCATAATAAAACCCAATCTCAGTTTTCGTTCCTCTGCTGATTTGAACTGGTGTTGTTTTCAATCATGCAGCCATGTTTGTCAGGATTTCATGCAATCTGGCGCATCGCATCAGTGTGAGGCCACCTGGAGAAGGCAATTTGCAAACTCTTGCATGTCTGTAACCGCGCGAATGAAGATGAATAAACAAGATGCGTAAACACAGAAGCCACTTCACAGCCGACTGCCGTGTGACTCACACTGAGCTAACTACAGCTTCGGCAATCCTTCAGCTACTGCTTGGGGAGCTCTGAATGTGAAGAAACGCCAGTGATCGTCCAAAGCACGGTGATGTCTTTGGGCAACAACGATGAGCGATCTACATCCCAGATTCAGAGAGTCACACTGCATGGAAACAGGCCCTTCAACACAACTCATCCATGCTCACTGCATTGTCTACCTGAACTACTCCCATTTGCTGACATTTGGCCCATTCTAACTAAACCTTTCCTATCTATGTACCAGTCTAAATTGATTTTAAAAGTAAGTGTACCCACCTCTACCACTTCCTCCAACAGCTCATTCCACACCACCCTCTTTGTGCTTTAATGTTCACAATCACAACTCTTTTAAATCTCTTCCCTTGCATCTTAAACTATCCCCTCTAGTTTTAGACTCCCCTACCCTGGGAAAATGACTATGGTTATTCACATTACTTAAGCCCCAAATCTATTTCTTTCATCCCCACAACTGGCAGCAATATCTTCCAATGTCCAGCCAGTACCGACATCTTGGATTCCCTCCCTACATATCTCCATTGATCTTTCATTGTTAAGATCTGTTTCCAATAATAGTCTTGTGTTAAGCATTAAACAGTTTTACTATATTAAAGATGCTGTACCCGGTAAATTCCTTCCTTCTATACATGACCTAGCCCAGCTCACAGCACAAGTGACCTGAGTTCAATCCTGACCCCCTATGTAGAGTTTGCACATTAATATAAAACAGTACAGCACAGGAACTTGTCCTTCAACTCACAATGTACCCTACATGATGCCGAGTTAAACTGATCTCACCTGCCCGTACATGATCTATATCTCTCTATTCCTTACACTTCCATGCACCTATCTAAAAGCCTCCAATGCTATTATCATATCTGCCTCCACTACCACCCCTGGCGATGCGTTCCAAGACCCCACCACTGCCTTTAATAAACTTGTTCCGCACATCTCCATTAAACTTTCCTCCACTTACTTAGAAACATAGAATCATAGGTGCAGGAGTAGGCCATTTGGCCCTTCGAGCCAGCACCGCCATTTAATATGAACATGGCTGATCATCTAAAATCAGTACCCTGTTCCTGCTTTTTCGCCGTATCCCTTGATTCCATTAGCCCTAGGAGCTAAATCCAACTCTCTCTTGAAAACATCCAGTGAATTGGACTCCATTGCCTTCTGTGGGAGAGAATTCCACAGATTCACAACTCTCTGGGTGAAAATGTTTTTCCTCATCTCAGTCCTAAATGGCCTATCCCTTACTCTTAAACTGTGACCCCTGGTTCTGGACTCCCCCAACATCGGGAAAATTTTTCCTGCATCTGGCCTGGCCAATCCTTTAAGAATTTTATATGTTTCTATAAGATCCCCTCTTATCCTTTTAAATTCCAGTGAATACAAGCCCAGTCGACCTATTCTTTCATCATATGTCAGTCCCGCCAACCCGGAATTAACCTGGGGGTGAACCCAGTCGGAAGAAGGGTCTCGACCCAAAACGTCATCCATTCCTCCTCTCCTGAGATGCTGCCTGACCCACTGAGTTACTCCAGCATTTTATGTATACCTTCGTTTTCACAGAAAACCTTGTTTCATGTTGGGCTTTAAAATAACCAGTCAAAAGAAGGAAAATCCAAGTCAACCTGATTTTATTTCCTCTACAGCCACTTCACTGTCAGCCTGTTCTTAATGAAGAATGGAATTAAGATGTCCAGCTGCTCCTGAACCCCAAAGGGGTTCCACCACTTGACTGCCAGAATGGCAGCACATCTGTCCACAGCAATTTTTTTAATCATGAAGTCTCATTTGTACATGTTACAATTCTGTTACAAAATTCAATCAGCATAACGGTAAACATTACTAGAATCTATATAATTTATAATCTATGGACTGGTTAATAAAGCAGGGTCATTTTCCTTGTCACTGCAAGTGATCACAGCTGATGTGTGTTATGCGAATGATTTTCAACCTGCAAGGATTTTCTCAGGACATATTAGCTAGATGAGGAAATTTTCATGCTGCTTTTTTCCCCCAATCACACATATCAAGCAAGCCGGCCTATAATGTGTAGGAAGGAACTGCAGAAATACACAAAATGCTGGAGTTACTCAACGCGACAGGCAGCATCTCTGGAGAGAAGGAATGGGTGACGTTTCGGGTCGAGACAATAGACAATGGACAATAGGTGCAGGACTAGGCCATTCGGCCCTTCGAGCCAGCGCCGCCATTCACAGTGATCATGGCTGATCATCCCGTTCCTGCCTTTTCCCCATATCCCTTCACTCCGCTATCTTTAAGAGCTCTATCTAGCCCTTCTTCAGACTGACCTTTCTTCATTCCTCTCCAGAGATGCTGCCTGACTCGCTGAGTAACCAGCATTTAGTGTCTAAGCTAGCTTATAACTCTCTGATTTCTGACTCCCTCCATTTGTGAATATAGGCATTACACTCACAATTCCCCAGTCCACTGGGACCACTCCAGAATGCATGCAATTTTAGAAAATTGAAAGTAATGAAGAACGAATAAGTAGACTACACTCTAACATTTAGGAGATGGTGAGATGAAATTGAAATATGTACAATTCCTACGCAGTGCGACTGAGTAGGTGCGGAGATCATGTTTCCTATAGATGGGGTGGCCAGAACCATGTCAGTTATTCAGCATTTAGACTCGAAGCAATTACTGCGCCCAAAATGTAATAAATCCTTGGAGATCTCCACCCAAAAGAGCTGTGAAGGCCGGGTAGCAGAGAATGGCCGGAGCGGATTTTTGATATGAAAAATATTAGGGAAATAAGGAACATTAGGAGATAGTAGGGAAAGTGGTGCCAAACATAAAGGATCAGCTACAGTCTTATTAGCTCTCATAAGATAATGATGTATTCCCCATCTCCCAATCCATCTCGTTGCCACCTTTGTACTTTTAAAAAGATTTTGCAGCTGTAACACTATATTTTGCACTCTGTTTCTTTTCTCATTTGCACTACCCGTTGTACTCATGTATAGTTTGATGTCCTTATGTATAGTATGATTTGCCTGGATAGCATAAGAGTAAGAAAATAACTGCAGATGCTGGTACAAATTGAAGGTATTTATTCACAAAATGCTGGAGTAACTCAGCAGGTCAGGCAGCATCTCGGGAGAGAAGGAATGGGTGACGTTTCGGGTCCCGAAACGTCACCCATTCCTTCTCTCCTGAGATGCTGCCGGACCTGCTGAGTTACTCCAGCATTTTGTGAATAAATGCCTGGATAGCATGGTATGGTGTGGCATGATTTGCCTGGACTGCATGCAAGACATAATTTTTCACTGTAACATGTGACAATGATAATAAACCAAACCAAACCAAATCAATCAATAACAGAGCAGGTGCGACAGGCTGTATAGCCTATTCCTGATCCATTTCTGAATGTTAACCAATGCATCCATTATATCCGCAGCCAATTCTGTTAACGACTGAGGCCCAAAGCACTTGTCAGTCTTTGGCCCCATTAGTTTGCCTGGTACCTTTTATTCGGCGATAGGGATTGTTTTAATGTCCTTTTTCCCTACTGCCGGTAGCTTTTCAACCTTGTTTGGGATGCTTTTACAGTACTCTACTGATGCCAGATACAAACCATTCATTCAAATGTTATGCTATTTCCCAATTCTATAATGTTAATTTACCAGACTCATTATTAGTCACTCTTTTTATGTACTTGCAGATGTTCACAGCAGGCTTTTTTCATTTCATGCTATCCTATAACTTCCTTTCTTCAGCGTTAATACTTTTCTCATTATCCTCTGTACTTTTAAAAACTCCCTCCATTTTTTGTTCTACAACTAATCTTCTCAACACTGGCTATACTTCCTTTCGATTTAATACTATCCTTAATTTCCGTAGTTAGCCATGGAAGGATTATCCTTCCCTTGGTTATTTTCTGTCATTATATCTTTGTTGAGGATTGTTAAATTATTTCCTTTGATGCAACCAACTCAAGACAGGTTTCCTTGGTTCACTCGTCCCTTCACACCAAACCCCAGGTATTTTCCCTAGCAACTGCATGAGATGTAACATCTGTCCCTATACCTCCCTCACATCCACCCATGGATCCCAGCAGTCATTCCAAGGTAAGAGAGAGGTTCGTGTGCACCTCCTCTAACCACATCTGCTGCATTCAGTGTTCCCAATGTGGCCTCCTTTATATCAGAGAGACCAAGCGTAACCTGGGCGATCGTTTTGTCGAACACTTGCACTCGGTCCGACAAGCCCATCTGGATCTCCAGGTTTGCTAACTATTTAAACTCCATTACCATTTCCATACAGGCCCTTCTGTCCTGGGCCTCCATTGCAAGGGTGATGCCATCAGCAAACTGGGGAAACAGGAGCTCATATTCCACTTAGGTAACCTACACCCCAACGGTATGAACATTGAATACTCAAATTTTAGGTAAATTAACCCCTTCCCCTTTTTAACCCCTCTCTTCCCTGTGTCCCAGCTGGTTGTGAACCCAATTCTCCTTTTATCCTTTCTCCTGTCCCCTTCCACCTAGATTCCTACCTCTGGCTTCACATTTTACACCTCTTCTCTCCTTATTCCTTATCTCACACCTTTTGTCCTTTCAACTTTGGCCTTTGTTCAACCATCTGCCAATTGAAAATGCCCCTCACCTGTATCCACCTATCTCTTGCCAGGCATTATCCCAACCCCACATCTCTTCCAGGTTTCTCCCCCCTACCACAATCAGTCTGTAGAAAGATCCTGACCAGAAACGTCACCTATCCATGTTCTCTAGAGGTGCTGCCTGACCCGCTGAGTTACTCCAGAACTTTGTGCTTTTTGGGGTAAACCAACATCTGCAGTACCTTGTGTCTAGATGGGAAAGAAGGCATATTGTTCGCTTGCCTTTATTGGTTGGGGCATTGAGTATAAGCGTCATGAAGTCATGATACAGCTTTTTAAGACTTTGGGTAGTACCCATTTGGAATGTAGCATGCATACATAGAACATAACAACACAAGAACAGATCATTCGGCCCGCAATGTATGTGCTGAACATGATGCCAAGACCATCACATATTTACCTGCATATAACCCATATTCCTCCATTTCCTGCATGCCCATATGCCTGATAAATGCCACTAGCTTACCTGCTTCAACCACAACCCCCAGCAGTGCATTCCAGGCACTCACTGCCCTCTGAGTAAAAAACCTGTCCCGCCCATCTCCTTTACCCTTTGCCCCTCTCACCTCTCATCCCCTTTACAAGAAGGATATGGAGGCTTTGGAAAGATTGCAGAGGAGGTTTACCAGAATGATGCCAGTATTAGGGGGTATTAACTATATGGAGAGATTAGACAGACTTGGATTGTTTTCTCTGGAATGTCGGAAATTGAGGGGAAGTATATCAAATTATGAGAGGCATAGATAATGTAGACAGTCAAAACTATGTATGCCTCTCATAATTTTACATAGTTTAGTTTATCTTTAAATTAAACTAAACTAAATAAAATTATGAGAAGCATAGAATAGGTAATGTAGAAAGTCAGATCCTTTATCCCTGGATGGGAATATCAAATACAAAAAGCCATAGGTTCAAGGTAAGAGAGCAAAGTTTAAAGGAGATGTATGGGGCAAGATTTTTACACAAAGGGTGGCAGGTTCCTGTAACACTGCTGTGGGCAGCGCTGGAGGCAGATTTGATCATGGCATTTAAGAGACTTTTAGATAGGCGCATTGATATGCAGGGAATGGAGAGATATGGATTATGTATAGGCAGATAAGTGTGAGTCTTAACATCATGTTCTGCACTTTGTGGGCTGAACAGCCTGTTCGTCTGTTATACTGTTGTATGGATTATATTTGAATTATTCATTGACTGAAAATAGGGCAGAAAACAGTTCTCGAACGTCCTGAGGAAATGGATTTTGGATGTGTTACATGCAGAAAAAAAATTGTTGATTGGATATGAGTATCCAGTAGCCTTGTGCTGGCAAAGATTTAGAAGACCAAAATGGCAAGACCAAAATGGGATCTCCGTGTGGAGTTACAGAAGAATACGTTGTGGAAGAGTACTCCCCTGCTCCAGATTAATGAATGAAGTGTCCGCAATACTCTGCATTAGGGTTATTTGTTTTATCTAAGTGCTGCCCTCCCCCTCCTCGGACTTAGCCACTAACTCTTGAACCGTAACCTGTACTCCATGCTCCTGGGGGTTTGGGCTCGGATGATAAATGTGGAGTCAGCGACATGACTTGATTGGTTTATCTGAGACCTGAGGGCATGCTGCATTGGGAACCATGCTCCTGCCTATTCAACGTCATTATTGCTGAGCTGAAGACTTTCTCACAGCTCTCTCTTCCTTCTCATGGGGTGGGTGATTTGTTCCTTCATGAATATTGATACCAGAGCCTCCTGTCAACATGAATTATAGTGGTATGGATCGAAGCAGTGCCCTCGGGGAAACAGCCTTGCCGAGTACTTAGGGCAGAGATTCAGGGAGCACAAGAAGCCATCAACAGCATGCTCATTTGTTCATTAATATGACCATTATCCATGAACCCAGAGACCCGCGAGCAAAGAGCGGTGGCTTGAGGCAGATTGATAAGCATACTGCCTTTTAATCAGAGCTGAGTGTAGGCTGAGAGTGTGGAGATAATTCCCATTTTGCTCTGTTGTTTCCATTGCCTCTCGTGATGCTGTGGTTTGTTCCTGCTGAAAGAAGACAAGAATCAATAATCAAGCGTGTTTAATTGCCATATGTACTGATACGGAAATAATGAAATCCTTACTTGTAGCAGCATAGTGGGCCGGTAAACACAATGCAGCCACATAATATACAATAAACAAAGATTAATAACCCCTAACTAGTGCAAAAAAAGAGATTCAGAAAGTGCAAGGTGTCATGAACAGTGAGCTCATTTGTTCAGTAATCTGGCCATTATCCATCATCCCATAGCTGCCTATTAACCTGGGCTGTGTGTAGACTGAGAATGTGGAGATAATTCCCAGGAACGTAGATTCATCAGCCAATGTCTTACTTCTTTGCGAATGTCCCAAGGGACCTTGGGTAGAGGAACCATGTTCTTAGGCCTCGGCAAACGTGGAATAAGTAGCTCGGTGCGAGCTGACCTTACCTTGGGTCAGGTCATTTACATGGTCATGATCATCCCACCATCACCCATGTATACGATTGTAAGAGGCAATGAGTTGAACTACAATACTACCTACCTCTTCAGGTTGGTGGACAATAGACAATAGACAATAGGCAGGAGGAGGCCATTCGGTCACAGGTTGGTGGGTGGCGCGGCGCTCTTCAGGAATTACAACTACAGCTTTACGAAGGCAGGGCAGTGGAACATGATGGCTCATATCCAAGCACTCAAAGGGAAGGTTAGGTAGAAAGAGCGGGTGCTCACCGGGAGGAAACCAGATGTGCCGCTTGCTCACACACACAAATTCCTTTGAAATGTAACCACACCATTTTCCCCCCTCCTTTTCCCAGTAGCAGGCAGAGAGATTGTGGAGAGGGGGTGAGGAAGGGCGGTGCGTTAGCACAGCGGTAGAGTTGCTGTCTTACAGTGCCAGTGACACCGGGTTTGTTCTTGACTACGGGTGCTGTCTCTACAGAGTTTGTACGTTCTCCCCGTGACTTGCTTGGGCTTTCCCGTGTTCTCCCCGTGACTTGCTTGGGCTTTCCCGTGTTCTCCCCGTGACTTGCTTGGGCTTTCCCGTGTTCTCCCCGTAACCTGCTTGGGCTTTCCCATGTTCTCCCCGTGACTTGCTTGGGCTTTCCCGTGTTCTCCCCGTGACCTGCTTGGGCTTTCCCGTGTTCTCCCCGTAACTTGCTTGGGCTTTCCCCGGGAGCTCCTGCTTCCTCCCACACTCCAAAGACGTACAGGTTTGTAGGATAATGGCTTGGTAAAATTGTAAATTGGCCCTAGTGTGTGCAGGATGGTGTTAATGTGCGGGGATCTGGTCTGCAGGGACTCGGTGGGCTGAAGGGCTGTTTCCACGCTGTGTCTCTAAACTAAACCAAACTAAACTAGCAGGCAGATGACAGGTGGTTGCAGGACTGAGGAGCAGTGGGTAATGGGAAGAATGTCGTAGATATGGAGGTCAAGGGCACCAAAGAATCGCAGGTCTGGGGCCAAGAGGTGGTGGGTCAGGAACAGAGCAGGGATAAAGAGATCGGGTGATGGTGTGACGGGTTTCTGAGTAAGACAGAAATTGGGAGAAATGTGTTCATTCATTGGGTTCTGAATCCTTGATGTTGATACCTCCAGTGAGCTTGGATGTTCAATGGTCGAGCGTTTTCAAAACTGAAGAGGATAGATGTTTAGATACAAAGAAAATTAAGAGATCTTGTGATTGGGCAGTAAAGTGGACGAGGTAGTGGATGACAGAATGGTGGAGCTGGATTGGGGCTACTCCTGCACCACTTTCTAATGTTGTCAGTATGATCGCTGGGTTCCACTGCAGTGAGTTGAACACTTCAAACTGCTGTATGTTGCAAACCTTCATTCAACAGGCTTTAGAATAACACATTAATTTAAAAACAAAGTCCTTCACAGATTCCAGGTGAACTGCTGAGTATTTCCCGTTCTACATAAGTGCAGAAGAATAAAAGTCGAAGGTCCCAAGCAACCCTTCTCAATAATCAATACGCTGTATTTGCTGCTCGCAATGTCATCTCCTCCACACAAGGGAGACCAAGCATAGCTGAGATGAACACTTTGCAGAACACTTCCATTAAGTTCACGAGCTTCCAGCAACCTGTCATTTGATTTTCCATCAACTTGTCCTTTTGTCCTTGGTCCTCTGCGTTGTCCCTGCGAAGCCCAAAGCAAGATTGTGGAACATCACATCAATCTTCCCTAAGCTACTTGATATATATTTTTTGATTCAGCATTGAGCTCGGCAGCTATTTACTGTCAAACCTTTAGTAGCTCACATTCCCCAGCAGAACTGTATTTGACTTCAGACTTTAGACTCTCTAAAATGTATTTGGTTTCTCAATTTGACTTATTATTAATTATTCTTAGGTTGTTCAACCTCTTCTGCTCCAATGTATGACTGTCCACTCAATTTACTGTCAGTACCTGCTGAAACACTATGTTCCTGAAGCACTCTCCAGTTCTGATGAAAGATTATCAGCCTGAAAGGTATCTCTCTCTCTACAGATGCTACCTAGCTCATTGAGTCCTTGAAGTTAATTCATATTTTATTTACATTTTCAGACATGTTCTTCTGAAGAAAAAAAAAAGGACCTTGGGTACTCTTGAAAAAACAAAGTTCTGGAGAGTCAGGCAGCATCTGGAGATGGAATAGACAGATGCTGCTTCAAGTTAGACCCTTCTTCAAATTTTAAGGAGTAGGGGAGAGAAAAGAAAGGTGGGGGAGACAAAGCCTAGCAAGTGATCGTTCGATACAGGTGAGGGGTGGGTGGTCGATTGGCAGATAGGTGGAGTAAGTGAGAGAGAGGTGAAAAGGAGACAAAAGAGTGTCAGGTAAGGAGAGAAATAGCGGGGCAAGTTGATCATCAAGAAGGAGGAGATTTGCATCTTTTGAAGAACATTAAGATGGGTAAATCTCGAGGGCCTAATCAGATCCATCCCAAATTCTTGAGAGAGTCAAGAGAGGAGAGACGGAGGCAGACGCTGGACAAAGGACCGTTTTCAAGGTTGTGGCGAATGGAGGAGGGGGCCACCATGACCACGGGCCTTTAAGGCTAAGATAAGACTGCACTCTTAAGAACTTTTAAACGTTGGCGCCAGAAACATGGCAACTATTTGTATACTGTCTCAGTGAAGTCTACTATTACACTACAATCATTGCACTTCTGTACCGATCTATGGTTGCACTTAACTACCGTACGATTTTACTGGATTTGTGCAAAACAAAGTATCATCATCATCATCATCATCATCATCATCATCAAGAAATAGAATGAAATGTAAAGCCAGAAGAGGGATTTAGCTGGAAGGAGTCATGGTGGAGAAAGGAGGGAAACAGGAAATCGGAGACTCAGCGATGGGAGATGAGAGTATGAAAGAGGAGACAGGAGTAGGGTTGGAGTAGGGTGGTTGTAGGGGACGGTGGGAGAGATGGGTGCACACCCAGGAGGGAGCATGGGGAAGAGAAGGGGGTGGTAGGGTGGTTATTACGTGTAATTGAAGAATTCATTGTTCATACCGTCGGGATGTATGCTTCAAATGTGGTCTCCTTTACACCAATGAGATCAAGCGTAAACTAGGCAATCATTTTGACGAACACTTGCGTTCCACCCCCCAAACCCTGCTGGATCTCCGGTTCCTAAACATTTTAACTCCCCTTCCCGTTCCCATACCGACCTGTCTTTCCTTGGCTTCCTCCATTGCCAGTGAGGCCACACACAAACTGGAGGAACTGCACCTCGTATTCTGCTTGGGTAGCTTACAGCCCAATGTTACAATCTCCAATTTCAAGTAATAACCCCCTTACTCACCTCTCTTTCTCACACCCCTGCTGCACTTGCATTTCTTCCACCTTTTCCTACCCCTTCAGTCACTTCTCCTTTCCTATCCTTTGTACTAATCTCTCATCCCTGGGTCCACTATTATCTCTCTTTATTCCCCTCCCTCATCCCCTTCCCCGATATTATATTTCTCTCCTCTTCCTCTCCCCTTATATGGCACCCTTTGTCTTTTTAACCTCTAGTCTTTGTCACCCATCAGCCAATCGAACCCCCCTCACCTGCATCCACCTATCAGTTGCCAGGTTTTGTCCCAGCCACTCCTCTCTTTTCGCCCCTCTATTCCAATCAGTCTGAAGAAGGTCCCTTTCTCAGTCTGAAACGTCATCTGTCTATTCCCTCCCTGGATGCTGCCTGACCTGCAGATTTCTTCCAGCACTTTATTTTTTGCTCAACACTCCAGCATCTGCAGTTTCTTGTTTCTCCTTGTTAATTCTTCAGTGTGTTGGCAGCAGGATGACTTAACTGGGGAATGGCCGCAGTGAAGAGCAGGTACCAACAGCTTATTGTGGAGATCAGCATTATCCAGTGGTCACAGTCTTTCCAAAGCTATGGCTCCTTCCCAGGTGGCGAGTTGCTGCCATCTAGAGGGATCTTCAAGGGAATTATTTCTCGATCAAGAATTCTTTGCAGAACGATTGAGCGACTTGCCCACATGATGACGTTGCAACGGCATTTTGCTGCCTTCGAACTGCAGAACACCAATACTGGAGATCAATGCCCTGCTTTAATTAGAAGAGGAATCTTGCACCATTGCTTTCCCCACTACATCCCCACCCGATCATGGCAACTACTGGGGACATGGCAACATGTTAGTGTATAAACGTGTCCATATTTCATCAGAATCACGTAAATTTGTTGGGGAGGGGGGGGGGTGGGTCTTCAGGACCTGGCAATGTGCGCAGTTGTAAGGCACAAGTGAGGATGGCATGGCCTTGGTTCTGGAGTGTAGGTGATGTAAGTTTGATCTATTTCCAACTTGTTCTGTAGAAGTTAGACATCAGGTAATGAACCAAAAACCATTCAGAGGTGTGTTTGTGTAATAATGTAGCCCCACCATGACCCTGTCTCCCCAGACGCTGGGGGTCAGCTGTGGACCCACTATTTGACATCTCATGCAGATGACGTTGACTGATTGCATTTTAGAGTGGTGTTAAATCCAAGAAGTATTCTCCATTGTCCCTCGTGACTACCTGGGTGAAAGATATCAATCAGCAAGATCAAGCAAGGTTTGATGCTGCTCTCAGTATTTCTCTTGAATTGTCATCATGCTCACTCGGCATCTGCACCATAGTGTAGGGAATGGAATGAGGGGAAGTGGCTTATGATGACACCACTATTGTTCCTGTAATTGCATCTGTCTCTGTTCTTGAGGTTGGTCAAGATAGAGGCATCTCTGATGGCCCCCTAACTAGTCCTTGTCTTCACAACCAAAACTGTCTAAACAAATTCTTCCAAATGCATTATCGGGATAAATAAACGAGGTTAGTGTTCTCCTCCCAGTCCACACACCCAGGTTTGAGGCGCTAATTACACTCTGCATGCTCTGATAGTCAGGTCACATCATTCAACTCCTGGCCACCAAACAAACATTTGACTCCCAGTTCTGTCATGGAAAAAGATTTCCAGAGGTTCATAGGAAACAATTCAAGGAGGTTCTCAGGGTGTTTTAAATTGAACAATTCCACCCACCAGTGACCACTCAGTTTACAAGAGAGAGTTAGATTTAGCTCTTCAGGCTAAGGGAATTAAGGGATATGGGGGAAAAGCAGGAACGGGGTAATGATTTTGGATGATCAGCCATGATCATATTGAATGGCGGTGCTGGCTTGAAGGGCCTGCACCTATTTTCTGTTTCTATGTTTCTAATTGAGAAACAACATTTAGCATGCCGTCGAGAACCTCGTCTCTTTATTGTCAGCACCTACAACTCAGTATACATAGGAAAATGAGCACACCACTTCCCAAACTACCCATCCCACCATCCTGCCCCATCTGTGGAAGTGTGCAGTTCTCACTGTGATCTCAAAACCCAAAGAACCAGAGAGAACGTAGATCATCCTGGATCCCAAGTGACTGTCAGAGAAGGTGGAGATCAGAGTAAAACATGAAGGAACAGGAGTAGGTCATGAAGACTCATGCCACCATTCTATCAGTCTGAAAAAGGGTCCCGACCCAAAATGTCACCTATCCATGTTCGTAAGATCATATCAGGTGTTCTCCAGGGATGCTGCCTGACCAGTTATACAACGACTCAAATGTTGGAAATCTGAAATAAAATCATTTCATGGAATGAAAACAGCATGTACCAGGCACCCACTATTCTCTGCCAAAATCATGCCCCACACATCTTCTGTAAATTTGCCCCTCTCTCCTCAAAGCTATGCCCTCTTGTCGTCAAATTGCAGGACCCTGCACTCAGATCCAGATCACTTTAGTGGGCTTAGTTGAAACATGAAAAAGGAACTGAAATCCTAAAAAAAGATGTCAGTGATATCCCTTGACATCAGTGTGGTTTTTTAATCAAGTTTGGCAGCAAGATTTCTCATAGGATCAGGGGGGAAATCTCCACTTGTTTCCTTACTTGACACAGAGAATGATAGATGCGATTACTTAGAAGCCAAGAAAGTCAGATAATCACTCCAAGATGTGTTCTACCTAAAATCTCCACTACCCATCTAACACGCACAATCGCAAAGTGAACAGACATCTGTGGACATGTCGATCAGCACAGTGGCACTGGCAAAGCTGCTGCCTCACAGCATCAGCAATCTGGATTCAATATGAATGGATTTTACACATTCTCATTAAGACCATGTGTTTCCCCCAGGTGCTCCGGTTTTTTCTCTTGACCAGAAAATAAGTCCTTAGACTTATGACTAAGTTCATAAGTGATAGGAGTAGAATTAGGCCATTCGGCCCCATCGAATCTACTATGCCATTCAACCATGGCGATCGTTCCCTCTCAATCCCATTCTCCTGCCTACCCTTGACACCCTTAGTAATCAATAATCTGTCAATCTCCACCTTAAAAATACCCACTAACGGCCTCCAGAGCCATTTGTGGCAATGAATTCCACAAATTCACCACCCTCTGACTAAACAATTCCTCCTCGTCTCTTTTCGAAAGGTACAACCTCTTTATTGTGAGGCTGCGTCCTCTGGTCCTAGAACATCTCAAGGACAAGTTGGACTTTCACTCTCCTCTTCACTCTCTCACGCCCCTTCATTCGCCCTCTTCACTCCCTCTGCCTCCGCTCTCCCCTTCACTGTCCCCTTTACCCACACATTCTCCCACTGCAGAGTAATGCACTCCAATCGCCGGCCACCATCACCTGGGATGAGGCCACTCCCGGACTGCTGCTCATTTCAGCATCAACGCCATCAGATCTGGGGGCACCCTGCTCCCCCAGACTTCCCACAGAGCCACCTTGCAGCAGCCCTAGCTGCGTGTCACTGCTACCTGGTGTGGGCAGGCTGTGGTCACCTAGATCCCTGTGAATGGTGGTGGGCATGGATGATCAAGGCATTGATATTTGAGGGAGGAGAGTAGTGGGCAGGCAGAATATACCCATCAGCACGCTCCTGGAAAACCAGCAAACTCCCCCCCCTCCCCCCCAAAATGAATGGGTAATCACAAGAGTTTAAGAACTAATTCCTTCCATTGGTGCCAGCAAAGAGCATAATGGGTTTATCTGTAGAGTACAAATTGCTGGAGTAACTCAACGCTTTAGGCAGCACATGCCTTCTGACCTGCTTTCGGACCCACTGAGTCACTCCAGAATTTTGCTCCAGATTCCAGCATCTCCATAGGGTTTTTATCAATCTTTTGTCCATTTCCTTGTGCCTGCATAGACCTTTTTTTTTAATCAATCTTGTGTCCAGTTTCTTGTGTCTGCATAGACCTTTTTTAAAAAAATCAATCTAGCACTGTCCATTGTCAGCAAAGATTACATCTTTCACACCAGCCAAATGGATGTTAAAGTAACAGCTGAAAATGCTGGAAACACTCAGCAAGTCGACCAGCATCTGTTATGGGGAGGGGGGGGGGGGGTAAGGAATTATCAACATTCCGGGTCATGACCTGCATTGAGACAGAGAGTAGAGAACAGCACTCAGGCATCTCCTGGCCCAACACAGGAGGGGAATTGTTGTACTTCGTGGTCCGGTACCTGTTGTACCTTTAGTGACTCTGGACGGACCACAAGTACACGTGTATAAAAGGTTACAATGCTGGAGCTCAACTCCAGGCTGTTTATTCCGTGGTCATCTGGATCCAGAGTGACCACCCAATCACACCAACCTCCTATATACGTATTCCTGCACATGCAAACAAAGTAGTCCTTGGGATACACAAAGTAGTCCCAGCAATATCACAACAGGAATAACAAAAGCCGTGAAAGGTTCGATCCTGACTACGGGTGCTGCACTGTAAGGAGTTTGTACGTTCTCCCCGTGACCTGCGTGGGTTTTCTCCGAGATCTTCGGTTTCCTCCCACACTCCAAAGACGTACAGGTATGTAGGTTAATTGGCTGGGTAAATGTAAAAATTGTCCCTAGTGGGTGTAGGATAGTGTTAATGTACGGGGATCGCTGGGCGGCGCCGACTTGGTGGGCCGAAAAGGCCTGTTTCCGCGCTGTATATATATGATATGATATGATATGATAAGTTAGGAAAAGGGGATGTACAACGAGATCTGGGTGTCCTAGTGCATCAGTCACTGAAAGGAAGCATGCAGGTACAGCAGGCAGTGAAGAAAGCCAATGGAATGTTGGCCTTCATAACAAGAGGAGTTGAGTATAGGAGCAAAGAGGTCCTTCTGCAGTTGTACAGGGCCCTAGTGAGACCGCACCTGGAATACTGTGCGAAGTTTTGGTGCCCAAATTTGAGGAAGGATATTCTTGCTATTGAGGACATGCAGCTTAGGTTTACTAGCTTAAATCCCGGAATGGCAGGACTGTCATATGTTGAAAGACTGGAACGGCTAGGCTTGTATACACTGGAATTTAGAAGGATGAGAGGGGATCTTATCGAAACATATAAGATTATTAAGGGGTTGGACACGTTAGAGGCAGGAAACATGTTCTCAATGTTGAGGGAGTCCAGAACCAGGGGGCCACAGTTTAAGATTAAAGGGTAGGCCATTTAGATTCTCACCAAGATTTCAAGATTCTCACCAAATGAAAGGGCCGAATGGCCTACTCCTGCACCTATTGTCTATTGTCTATTGCCTTATTTTCAGATTTTAATTAATATTAAATAACCATTAGGACAGAAATGAAACATGAAATTCAATGTAAATTCTTAGTGTGTGCCTTCAAGCACAAGACAAGACCTTTTCCCCTTGACCCTCACCCACTCCAGCCATGTGCTGTTATTCCCTGTCTCTCCAGATTCATCCGCTGGGATCGCCGGTCAGGGGGTCATGTTCAGAGGATTTCAAATTCTTGGGGTTATTGCAATGGCACTGACACCGAATCCGGGCTTGAACAGATTGTGCACTCACCATAGTCACTCCTTCTACTTGGCCTCCACAGCCATCTACGGCAATGAATTCCACAGATTCACCACCCTCTGACCCAAGGAATTCCTCCTCGTCTCTTTTCAAAAGGTACATCCTTTCATTCTGAAGCTGTGCCCTTCTGGTCCAGGACCATCTCAAGGACAAGTTGGCCTTTCACTCTCCTCTTCACTCTCCCCTTCACTCCCTCCACTGGGCCTGGATGGTGCGGGACTGTATGGGCCTTTGATTATCCGACTTCGATGGTGGGGAGGTGAAGACCCATGATGGACCAGGCAATGCCCCCACACATTCTGCAGCCTCCTTCATTTGTGGGCGTTTGACATCTCAAACTGGGGCCACAGCACACCTGTAAACGTTCAAGAGAGTATTTGGTGACATGACATATCTCCTCAACCCTCTGAGGGAGTGGGGGCGTTGATGAGCCCTCTTTGTCGTTGCATCAATACGCTGAGTCTTTATTTCAAACTCCTGCCCTGTCTTTCCTTGGTGCATATTCCAAGATTCTCACCAAAGGAAAGAAGATAATTCTCCCGGGGAGTCCTGGCCAGGAGAATGTGGATTTAAGTCTCATGGATCACACAGAACAGTCGAGGGTCCCAGACCCAGGTCTGGGGGGGGGGGGGGGGGGGGCAATGGCACAGATTTGAACAGGGGGAACAGGGCTCAAAGTGTTAAAACAAAACCACACTAGTTTGATGGCTCCTCCTCAGAGGCGTGACAGTCCGCCTCTCTTGCAAAGACTCCGCCAGGGCCAAGGTGCCAACAGTTGAAACCAATATCGGAAGAGCCGTGATCCGTTATAAAGGGGCAGAGTTATTTTCCAGACATTAACGCTGTGCCTTGGTGTGCGACTAGAGGCCCGCTCCTGCCACCCACCCACCCACCTGTGCCCCTAGAGTTGGGGCTGGACTCAGGAGGAGAGGACACGAGGGAAGATGCCGGGGCTGCTCTGGGAAGGCTGGAGACCAGCGGTGGGGGTCTGGCTACGGTCCCTGTGGCCGGTACCGGGGCTGGGGCTGGGTCCGGGTCCGGGGCCACCAGTCTACGAGATGCACGTCGTTCAGCAGAGGAGGTGAGCGCCGGGAGGGGTCGTCCAGCATGTAGAGGGTCGGCAACTGCCCCGAGGGTCGGCAACTGCCCCGAGGGTCGGCAACTGCGCCGAGGGTCGGCAACTGCGCCGAGGGTCGGGCAACTGCGCCGAGGGTCGGGAAACTGCCCCGAGGGTCGGCAACTGCCCCGAGGGTCGGCAACTGCGCCGAGGGTCGGCAACTGCGCCGAGGGTCGGCAACTGCGCCGCCAGGGAGGGGGAACGGCAATCACATTAAGGGGCAGGGGGTAAGGGGGTAGGGGGGAGGGGGTAAAGCGGGTGGTCTGAGGCAGAGGGGGACGTGGAGCTCGTAGCTCTGAGAGCCCCGGTCGTGGAGTGTGAAAGTCAGGAGGCTCCGAAACTTCCCCACTGCCCACGGACACGGGACTCTGGGGAGAAACGTCAAGTCAAGTTTATTTGTCACATACACATACATACAAGATGTGCAGTGAAATGACAGTGGCAACGCCTGCGGATTGTGCAAATAAATAAATAAAATTACAATTACAGCGTAAAAAATAAAATTAATACAGAAAAAAAATGTGGTTCCTGGAGTTATAATAGTTAACAGTCCTGATGGCCTGTGGGAAGAAACTGCCCGCCTCGCCACCTTGACCCTCTTACTTCATTCAGTCTGAAGGAGGGTCTCGACCCGAAACATCACCCATTCCTTCTCTCCTGAGATGCTGCCTGACCTGCTGAGTTACTCCAGCATTTTGTGAAATAAATACCTTCGATTTGTACCAGCATTGCAGTTATTTTCTTATACATTATTCTTACTTCATTATCTCTGTTTGAAGTCTGAAAACGCATTGGTAGACTATTTGTGGTATTAACCAGAGTTAATAACCCATAACCCGTTAGCCAGTCTACTGTGGACCCCATCCGAAAGCCACCCTTGGCCAGCGACGCCGTCCACATCTATCCCCCCAAGCATTTGCTCCGACCTTCCCTGTCAACCATTGAGTTGTCGTGGCATTACAACACCGACTGTTCTTATCTCCTGAACCAGACCCTCGGGCGGCCTCGGGTTCACACATTCCTCCTGCTGCCGGTCTATTCCAGCCGCAAACCAAGGGATGGAAACCTTTACAAACAAACCCTTTAAAAAATGGGTTGTAAAGAGGAGTCAATCTGGTCTCCACCGCTGGCGCCGTGCATCCATCCCATGGCCAAGCACAGGGTCATCTGCCAACGCTTCTAATGCGATGATATTGCTCCATTAAAACCCCTCATCGGCGCCAGGTAACGTTGAGCAGTTGATGGTAGGAACATTGCTCCTCGTTCCCTCTGGGCGAGAGCAAACAGGCGTTATCGGTGGAGTCGGAGAAGGTGTCAGACTGAGCATAACACAGACTGAAGGAACCCAGCAGGCCAGGCAGCACCCAGGGACAGAAATGGACAGACCCGAAGATAGACACAAAATGCTGGAGTAACTCAGCGGGTCAGGCAGCATCTCTGGAGAGAAGGAATGGGGTGACGTTTCGGGTCGAGACCCTTCTTCAGACTGAAGACTTTCACCCATTCCTGCTCTCCTGAGATGCTGCCTGACCCGCTGAGTTACTCCAGCATTTTGTGGCTACCTTCGATTTAAACCAGCATCTGCAGTATTTTTCCCCCCTGGACAGACCCGGAGCATCGTCTGTCCATTCCTGCTCTCCACAGATGCTGCCTGACCCGCTGAGTTCCTCCAGCACTTTGCCTTTTGCTCAAGAGTCCAGTGTCTGTGGTTCGTTGAATGTCCAACGCATTTGAGCTATTTCCCCCCACCAAATATTTCTTCCCTCGACTCCCCTCTCAAGTCTGGTATTGACGGGTGTAAATGTTAGCACCTGGGACTTGGGCCACCGAACCTGAGCCCAACAAGCTGGCAGCCGGCAGGTAGATTGAGGAAGGGGAGAGGAGAAACTGAGATAACAACATTCAGGTCGACATGTGCAGGAAGGTGCTGCATCTGGTTCACACTGAAGATGCTGGAGTAACTCAGTGGGATCAGATCGATGGCCCCTTTGTCAGGACGAGGGAAGGAAGGTGTGTGAAGGGGCGGGAGAGGTGTGTGTTCTTTGAAAATCACCACTAAAAAAACTGCAGATAATGGAAACCTAAAATGGAAACGGATACGTTGACCCCGCAGAATGTTGTCTTGTTGAGTATTGACAGCATTTTCTGTTTTTATGTGTGGATTCCTTGTTATTGTGTTGTTAACGTTCATTGTCGGTGCATTGTTTACAACTGGGGCCCTTATTTTAGAACACAGTGGAACGTGGCATTGACTCAATTTCTGAAAGACAGCCGTGTGTTTTTTTAAAATTCCTGAGTCTTTTTTTTCACTGATATCCATCCACTGTTGCTGTTCTGACTCCAGCCGTCAGTTGCTCCGCGTTTGTCACCAGGTGGCGCTGCTGAGCTCGCCACCAGCAACAGTGCAGGAGATACTTGGAAAGACTTTTGCATTCCAGGAAATATCTGGCGAGGGAAATGCAAGACTGAACTGAACAGCTTTTGGGTTTTTTTTGAGAGATGTGCTCAAAGTATTGCATGTCTGCAGTCATCCCAGAGCACCAAAACGCCATGAAACATGACAAAATACCGCTCCCAACATCATCAACTCGCTAGATTTCAATAAACTTTGCGACCAATATTCCCATTACCCTGCTAGGACCATAAGGGAATGGAATATGTTACCACCCAACACACCGATGTTCAGTCATTTAAAAAAGGGGATTGAGCAACTGGATCTTCTCAACTTGGTCAAAAAGGCCCACTTCAAAATTTAATCACTACTATGCTCACTCCGACCTGCACGAGATAACCACTTATGGGGTGTTTGCGCAGTAATCAACCAGAACTAGAACCAGAACCATTCTATAATTCAATTATTTCTAGTTTGCTCCTGTTTATTAAACCATTAAGTTCCTATTCACAGCAGATCTAGCACAGGTTAAATGCCAAGCTCTCTTACCAACAGCACGGTTGCAGCACAATTTAGAAAGAAATAAAACTTCTTATTCACTATTCTGACAGTTATTACAGAACACTCGAGACCCCATGTTATAGAAGGCTGTGGGCTAATGGCTGGAACATCTAATTATAAATGTGTTGGCTGACATGGTTTCCGCATGGTACCACTCTAGCAGATAAATTATGGGCGAGATAGGGAGTTAATGCTTTTTACACCATCCTTTCAAATTCTCCCACAGTGGCGCAGCAGTAGAGTTGCTGCCTTTCAGCGCCAGAGACCTGGGTTTGTTCCTGACTGCGAGTATTGTCTATATGGAGTTTGTACGTTCTCCCCGTGACCCGCGTTGGTTTTCTCCGGGTGTTCCAGTTTCCTCTCACACTCCAAAGACCGACAGGTTTGTAGGCTAATTAGCTTCGGTGTAGATTGTAAATTGTCCCTCGTGTTTAGGATGGTACTAGTGTATGGGGTCATCTATGGTCGGCCTGTTTCCGTGCTGTATCTCTAAACCAAGCTAAACCCGTAACAATGGTGGAATGCTGTGATACTTCAACTGATAGTCCGATCAAACATTCATAGTATGGGCCAAGCAAGTTAAACACTGTGTAAAACGCCACAAAATCCCATCAAGCACCACAAAACACAAAAATCACAGCTCAAACAAAATAAAACTTCCTCTAGAATGGCTCATCGAACACGCTCAGTAAAGTCTGGCGTAGATAGATTGTAGAGCTTTATAAGAACAGTAGCTGGTGTCAGCTGTAAATCCCCTCAAGCCTGTTTTA
This sequence comes from Rhinoraja longicauda, assembly GCF_053455715.1. Taxonomy (NCBI): domain Eukaryota; kingdom Metazoa; phylum Chordata; class Chondrichthyes; order Rajiformes; family Arhynchobatidae; genus Rhinoraja; species Rhinoraja longicauda. The sequence continues at coordinate 63,423,788 of NC_135958.1, forward strand.
CCACTGAGTAAATCCACGGTTCACTTCCTGATGAACTCTGTAATCTGTATCCACCTATCACTTGCCTGGCTTTGCCTTGCCCCACCACTCCTCCAGCTTTTTCCCTCCTACTACAATCAGTCGGAAGAATAGTCCCGGCTCGAATCATCACTGATTCATGTGCTCTAGAGATGCTGCCTGACCTGCTGAGTTACTTAAGCACTTGTACCTTTCTTTGTAAATCAGCATCTGCATTCCCTTGTGTATACATTGGTACCTGTCAGGTTTACAGCAAGAATTTATTTCCTTGCACTGTCACTATCAGTCATTGAGTTTTGTCCAACTCCAGAATCTTGTATACATAAGCCAGGCTAACACTTCACAGCACGACCAAGGAAGTGCCTTTGTATAAGATCCTTAATGCAAGTACTTGTCTTCCTTCTCCCTCCAAAGTCTATTGTAATGAAGAGCACAAGATAAAATCCTTTACCTATTTCACCTTCTGGGGCCATACAAATTGACTTGTTTCTTTTCTGTACGCTACATAGTTAGCTACTTTTCAAAAGTACACCATGGACTTTTGTCCAATTCATTGCCAGGCTACAGAGTTGCTGGTGATACTGACATTCCTCAGCTATCACTAGTTGGCCTTGGGACATGGGATGGATCTTCTTGAACTGCTGCAGTCTCGTGATGAAGGTACTCCATGAGTGTCATTAGAAGCTGAGTCTAGCATTTGTGATCCAACAGTGCAGATTGGGCAGATACATGTCCTCAACCAGTTGGTGGATTAGAAGCAACTCAGTGACATCATGAGAAGTTGAAGGACTTTAAACCTGAGTAAGGTTGTTTTTTTCTTTCCCACAGAATCAGCGAATCACCTCTGCTTTCTGCTGCCAAGGAAAATAAGGATAAGGATATTTATAAACTTGCTCAGTGTACATCTGTTGACCTTTTTGAAACAGGTGAGAGGGTTTTTTTTAAAAAGACATTCTACATGACATTGTGTTGGCTGCCCCAGAACCCACTTCATACATCAGGCTCACCAGTGGGTTCAATGAAACTCTTGCTTTCTCCATAAATCCATAACGCTTCTTCTCCAATATCTACCCTTTGGCCAACAGGTTGATGATTCTCATGGGGCTTTCCTTGTTCCCTCGCTGCAGGTACAATGGGGGAGACAGCTTTGCACATTGCGACCATGCACGATAACAACAACGCAGTTATGGCACTCCTTCGGGTGGCTCCTGAGCTCATCAACATTTCCATCACGGGCAAGGTGTATGAAGGTACCGGCTGCTGGTCCTGGTGCCCACCGTTCTGTCGAGAGAGTCAGCACCAAGATTAGGGATTCAGGGGGTGGGGGGAAGAGATCCAGAACCAACCTCAGTACTCTCAGATCAAAGGCAGTGCCATGGCTCAGTAGTGAGTGAAGAACGTGAGTGAAAATGTAGGGGGTTGTGGGGAAGTGGACTGATGTGTGGGGAGGTGGAGTGAGGAGGGAGGAGACAGGGAGAGGTGGTGGGAGATGGAGGGAAGGCGGGAGATGGAGGGAGGTGGCAGGAGGGGGGGTGGAGAGTGGGATGATGGAGTGAGGGGTGGAGAGGTGGAGTGAGGTGCGAGGATGGAGTGAGGTGTGAGTTGGAGTGAGCTTTGTGGAGGCAAAGTGTGGTGTGGGGAGATGAAGTGAAGTGGGGAGGTGAAGTGAGGTGGCGGGAGACGGAGAGAGGTGTGGGGAGTTGAAGCGGGGAGTGGGGAGTAGGAAAGCACTGTAAGCAGTGGGTCAGAAACGGGAGGGCTGGTTACTGAGTAAGTGTGAATGAGAGGCAGTGAGTTGGCTTGGGCATGTAATCTTTGAAAGGTGAGTGGGATTTTGGCAATCAGAGTAAATAGGTAACTAATCGAAGACCAGTTTTGAAATAGCTGAATATTCGTTCGGCAAACAGGAGTGGCAGCTCTTCACATTGCCGTGGCCAATGAGAATGTGAGTCTAGTGAAAGAACTGATCGGCCGAGGAGTGGATGTGGCCACATCTCGAGCGACTGGGACCTTCTTCAGGCACAGTAGAGGGAGCATCGCGTACTACGGTGAGCGCACAATCTGTTCTGCCCGGGGTTTGGTATCGGAACCATGGCCACAACCCCAGGAGAGTGATCGAATCAGTGGCTGTGTGAGTTCAATCCTCTGACTACCAATAGATAAGTCTCCAAGTAACTTCCTTGATCCATGTAGCTCCTTAAATGTTGGAGGTTGCCCAAAGGTATTTCATTGACTGATTCTACAGCTCTCCAGGTGGCATTAGGACTGGTGCCCAAAACCTAGATCAAGGGTATATTAAAAGAGGACGGATGTATGGAAGATGGCTTTGCCCAGGGAGGCTGTATCTGACGTCAGGTTTAGAAAGCTGACTCTCATAGTGATTACAAGAGATCAACGCTTGAGAATTGCAGGATTGGAGGTTAAGGAATGGCGAGGCAATGATGGCAGTTGAGGAGGGTGGAATGGGATAGACAATGGCTTGAAATTTTCAATCCAAAGCTCCAACTTCACTTTATGAGCTTACTTGGTGATGCGTAACAAGCTTGTTACAATCTGTGATACGGGCAGCACAGTATGGGTGAGCTCATATTTATCAATGGTAAGCATCCCTCCAGTAGGATTTGAATCAAACTGAGAGCATTAGAAAATACAGATGAAAACCTGGTAGCTCAGGATCCGATGATTTTTGGGATGACCTTTATGCCACAACTCCAACTTTGTAAAACCTTTCGAGGCAGAATCATTGTCGAACAATAATTTAATCATTTATGAAGATATTGGACCAAATGCTTAGTGAAATTGAAAGGGCCCTGTTAACACCAGAATTAGATATTTAGGGAGGGAATCTCAGGGGTTACATTTTTGTTAGCTGAGGTCAGCCAGCTTTCGATTCTGGTTACATGCCTCCAAGTTTCACTTCTGGCTGCATTTGCTTTGCAGGAGAACACCTATTGTCCTTTGCCGCTTGTGTTGGAAACAAAGAGATAGTCCGAATTTTGATTGAAAATGGAGCGGACATTGCAGCACAGGATTGCTTGGGTAAGGGCAAAGCTGGATGCGACCGAATGCCAGTGATATGGAATGGAGTGGAATGGAACAGTTTATTGGAATGGAATACTTTATTGTCACATGACACTGGGCACAGTGAAATTCTTTGCTGCATACCCAATGTATACAAATAGCAGCCACCTAAGGCGCTGACAAAGTTACCAAGCACGCCGGCTCCTCCATTTGTTCTTTTGTGGAGGATATCAGAGCACGTCCATGATTGCCTTTGGAGGGAGACCTCCAACAGGTGCTTGGGTCAAGTCCATTGCCTGCAAACTTCAGTCGCTCCTGGTCCAGAGTTTGGGTAGGAACTGGGATTGGGGCCATTGCAAAAGGGGAGGGGGAAATTGGGGCATCAGTTGTTGCCCAGGGTAAATCAAGGGCTGGAAGGATTGGAGCAAAGAACTTGGGGGACAGGGGCAGATAGTGGCAATGAGATCGGGTGAGTGGGTAGAAGTAGGGAGAGGAATATTCTTTTGCATGTGCAGTGCCAGAATTTGAAAGGTCAGTAATGAATCTTTCTGTCAGGGGTTTTAATCCAGTTGGGAAAACCTTATTGTTCAGCAGTTCATGCTCAACGAACTGCAGTTACTGCTACCAAGGTGCAGAAACCCAGCAGCCCAGCTACTCACAACAAGATCCCAAAAGAACAAAATGATAATTCCAGGATAATCGAGACAGAGGAGGCTGCAGATGTTGAAATGTTCAGTGAAAATCAAACTGATGGAGGAACACAGCAGATCAGGCAGCATTTGTGGAGGAAATAGACATTTTAGATCGGGGAGTATAAATAACCCAGGGTTCTATAGGCCAGTGAAGCTCACGTCAGTGGCAGGGAAACGACTGGAGACAGTTCTTTGAGATAGGATTTACTCCCATTGGAAGAGAATGGAATAATTAGGGATAGCCAGCACTGCTTTGTAAACGGCTGATCCCATCTCACTAACTTGATTGCGATCTTGGAGGAGGTGTAGGAAATTGATGGATAGGGCAGTGGACGCTGTGTTCATGGATTTTTGTAAGGCTTTTGAGAAGGTCCCTCGTCGTGGGCTGATCCAAAAGATTACGATTTACGGTGTTGACAATGACATGCTCGTATGGATTCAGAACTGGCAGAGAGTCGTGGTAGAAGATAGATATTCTGACTGGAAGTCTGTGACCAGTGGAGATCCACAGGGATCTGTGATGGGACTTCTGCTGTTCGTGATGCATATTAATGACCGAGACGTGAGATGGGTTGAAGACTAAGTTTACTGACATTGAAGAATGCTGTCAGAAGATAAAGCGGGATATTGATCAGCTGCAGAAATGGGCAGAGACATAGCAGCTAGAGTTTAACCCGAGCAAGTGTGAGGTTTTGCAGTTTGGGAGGCTGAATGTATGTAAGGTGAGAGAATGCAGTTGATGGCAAGACCCTTAATAGCATTGATGTGCAGAGCAATCTTGGAGTACAAGTTCACAGCTCACTGACGGCGGCCACACAAGTAGGGAGGGTGGTAAAGAAGGCATATGGTATGCTTGCCTTCATTGCTTGGGGCATTAAATATAAGACTCAGGAAGTCATGCTGCAGCTGTAGACTTTGGTTGGGCCGTATCTGGAGTATTGCATCCAATTCTGGTCACCCCCGTTAGAGGAAAGATGTGAAAGGTTTGGAGCTGGTGCAGAGGAGGTTTAGTGGAATGCTGCTTGGATTAGAGGGTTTCCGCTGCAAGCGGATTATGAAGAGACGGATTGTTTTCTCTGGAATGTCAGAGGTTGAGGGGGGACGTTATGGAAGTATATAAAATTATGAGAGGCATAGATAGGGTAGACAGTTGAAACCTTTTTTACCAGGGTGGAAATGTCTAACACTAGAGGGCGTAGCTATAAGGTGGGAGTGAGAAAGTTAAGTGGAGATGTACAAGGCAAGTTTTTTTACTCAGAGAATCATGGAGGCCTGGAACATACAGCCTGGGGTGGTGGTGGAGGTAGATAAGATAGTGGCGTCTAAGAGGCTTTTTAGATAGGCTCATGGAGGTGCAGGGAATAGAGGGATATGGATGAGATCAGTTTAATTTAGCATCATGCTCAACAGAAACATTTTGCACTGAAGGGCCAGTTCCTGTGTTCTACAGTTCTATGTTCTATCTGCTGAGTTACACCTGTTTGCTCTGCCAGTAGAAAATAGATTAAGGTCTCCCGGTGGCTGAGCACTTCAACTCCCCCTCCCATTCCCAGTCTGACCTTTCTGTCATGGGCCTCCTCCAGTGCCATAGTGAGGCCCACCGGAAATTGGAGGAACAGCACCTCATATTTCGCCTGGGCAGCTTGCAGCCCAGCGGTATGAACATTGACTTCTCCAACTTTAGATAGTTTCTCTGTCCCTCTCTTCCCCTCCCCCTTCCCAGATCTCCCACTGTCTTCCTGTCTCCACCTATATCCTTCCTTTGTCCCGCCCCCATGACATCAGTCTGAAGAAGGGTCTCGACCCGAAACGTCACCCATTCCTTCTCCTGAGATGCTGCCTGACCTGCTGAGTTACTCCAGCATTTTGTGAATAAATACCTTTGATTTGTACCAGCATCTGCAGTTATTTGCTTACACTTAAGGTCTTTGATGGTCTTTGTGGACTCAATGGGCCCACAGGTCTGTATCTGTGCCCATTCTCTGTGACAGATTGAGGCGGGAACGGTTCTGTAAAACGCCAAGCAACCAACGGTTTGTGGGAGTGAAGATCGGAGGAGAGAGATTGAGTTTAATTGGTAAGAATGTGATCCATTCATTTGAAATGCCTTAATTCTGATATTATTTTACCAGGTAATACTGTTCTACATGTTCTGGTGCTGCAGCCAAACAACGTCCTTGTCCCACAAATGTACGATTTAATTCTGTCCTGTGATGACCCAGAGAATGAGATTCCAGTTGACATGATCGTCAACAAGAATGGCCTGTCTCCCATCAAGCTCTCTGCATCTGAAGGAAACATTCAGGTCAGGAGCTTTTGGTTTCTATTTTCCTGTAGCTGATCTTCATGTTGGGTAACTAATAGACTCTGCAGTCAACTCTTTTCTTTAAGTCAAGTCAAGTTTATTGTCATATGCACAAGTACAATGAAGGTCTTGCTTGCTTGATCAGTAGTACATAGGTTAGATTAGTTGAGAGACACAGCACAGAAACAGGCCCTTCATCCCACCCAGTCTGCACTGGCCAGCGATCCCCGCACACTAACACCATCCTACACACACTATAGACGATTTACATTTATACCGAGCTAATTAACCTACAAACATGTATGTCTTTGCAGTGCATACTGTTCGACTCAGGTAACACACAAAACATAAATTATACTTACATTGTGCAAGACTGTAAAAAGAAATAGATTGTACAAAAACAAGATATTAGTGCAAAAGGCAATAAGAAACACAACACATGGTAGTGCAAAAGCTGGTCTGTTATATTCTGTTGCTGTTAAGGTTCTTGGGTTTGTATTAAGATGTGCCTGGATGTGAATTTGAAGAACTGTGACCTACAAGGCTATGAATAGAGTGTTGGAAGGTGGGATAAGGATTAGACTACTGTTCAACAGGGATAGCCATGGTAGGCTGAGTGGCTTCCGCCTGTGCTCTACATTTTCTATGATTCCAAGATGTAAGATTGTATTGATAAAGTCAAGACATTCTATTAGAGTTGTAGATTTTCTGGGTGTTTACATTTTTTTTGTGCTTTAATGAAGTCTAGGAGTTTTACAGTTGACAGATGAGAGAGGAAGAGTTCAAATCTAATGCTCCAATGCCCTCAAGTGTGGGGCAGCCTTGATGGAACAGCTGATCTTTCATCGCTTGTCAATATTAGATGTCTGTGCGGCAGTGTGAGGCTGGTAATAGTGAAGCTTCAGCATCTCTGTGTTCCTGATTCCATCAGCCATTCCTCTCCCATTCCACCGCTGTCTTGCTTTGTCCTCGCTAGATGTTCCAGCACCTGTTGATGAGGAAGGAGCTGGATGCCCCCAGGATCTATGGTCCTCTGTGCACCATGTACTACAACCTCTCCGAGATCGACTCGTGGGGCGATGGCAACTCAGTGCTGCAGCTGGTGATCTCCAGTGAGAACAAGGAGGTAAAAGGAAGAACTGTTTGGGAGAAGAGTGACTTCACCAGACAAGCACAGAAAGTCAATATCCTGCTATAGAAAGAGAAAATGCTGGAAGTACTCAGCAAGTCAGGCTGCATCTGTACAGAGAGAAGCATTTATTCTTTTGGGTATGAGCTCCTTTGTCAGAACTGGGAAACACAGATAAAAAAGGTTAATTGTTAGTTACTGAAAAAATGGTGGAAACAATGGAAGGAGCAAAGTGACTAACGGGGATAACTTTTAACTTTTTCACATAAAGGGTGGTGGGTGTATAGAACGAGCTGCCAGAGGGGTTAGTTGAGGCAGGGCCGATCACAATATTTAAGAAACATTTAGACAGGTACATGGATAGGACAGGTTTTGAGGGATATGGGCCAAACACAGGCAGGTGGGACTTGTGTAGACAATAGACAATAGACAATAAGTGCAGGAGTAGGCCATTCAGCCCTTCGAGCCAGCACCGCCATTCAATGCGATCATGGCTGATCACTCTCAATCAGTACCCCGTTCCTGCCTTCTCCCCATACCCCCTCACTCCGCGATCCTTAAGAGCTCTATCCAGCTCTCTCTTGAAAGCATCCAACGAACTGGCCTCCACTGCCTTCTGAGGCAGAGAATTCCACACCTTCACCACTCTCTGACTGAAAAAGTTCTTCCTCATCTCCGTTCTAAATGGCCTACCCCTTATTCTTAAACTGTGGCCCCTTGTTCTGGACTCCCCCAACATTGGGAACATGTTTCCTGCCTCTAATGTGTCCAATCCCCTAATTATCTTATATGTTTCAATAAGATCCCCCCTCATCCTTCTAAATTCCAGTGTATACAAGTGTAGATGGCACAAGATGGCCAGTGTGGGCAAGTTGTGTTGAAGGACCTGTTTTCACACTGCAGGACTCGATGACTCTATGATAGGGTGAGACCAAGCTGTTGAATACTGAGTGTGCTCCTTTGCCAGTGTTGTTTGTTGTCAATTACTGAACTGTGATACTTTCCCAGTTCTGATGAGTCATTGACATTGATTCTGTTTGCCTTTCCACAGATGCTGCCTGACCTCCTGAATGTTTCCTGCATTTTTCTAATTTTATTTCATGTTTCCAACATCTGCAGTAGTTCTGATTTTCATTAATTTCTCCTATCTCATTGCATAGGCACTGAAGATTTTCCGTCTTTCCCCAATGAAAGAACTCATCCTCTTGAAGTGGAATAACTATGCAATATATTATTTCCGGATCTTGGCTTTCCTCTACCTTATTTACATCACCATCTTCACATTCTGCTGCACCTATCGGCCACTTAAACCAAGACCTGACAATGCAACCAGTGAGAAGGACTCCAGAATATACGTTGAGAGAACATTACAGGTTAGTACATGGTGTTCCCCCATCCCAGTTCTCACCAGCTTTCTAGCTGCACTGTCACATTCCATAACAGTTTGGAGTCAAAGGCCACGATATAATGTCAACATTTTGTTGATGTGGGGTTACCCTGATAAAGAGTGCAAGAACAGAGTTGAGATGGGGGAATAGGCTGATGTTTGATGTAGTGTCCACGCTGGTGTAGAGGCACTAATGAAGGTTAATACAGTGAAGAGTGAAATAACTTGAATGTGTTCTAAAATAGCGAGGTTAATACATGCTGAGGTTAGTGAGATGTGCGTTTCTTGGTATTCTGTTTTCAGTCTGAATCAAGCATAATAAAGTCTTTGCATGACGAATGGGTTCCTTGGTTCAAATGTGCATTTATTTTACAATAAACACTTAGGATTGAACAGTGGGGCAGCTGATAGAGTTGTTCTCCCACAGTTCCAGAGACCCGAGGTCAGCCCTGACCACGTGCTGTCTCTTTGGAGTTTGTGCGTTCTCCTTGTGGCTTCCTTGATTTTCCAGATGCTCTGGTTTCCAAAATTGTGTGGGTTGCTGGATAAACTGCCTATCGTAAATTGCTGCTGGCCTTGCTGAGCCTTTTCTATTTCCCTTTGTGCCTCTGACTCAGCTCATGAATTTGTAATTATCATCGCAACAAAAGGAATATACAACAATGTAAACCTTTCATTAGTGAAGCAGTCTTTAATGTTTTTGACCATTTTGGCAGGAAAGCTACGTGACCAGTGAAGACCACTTGCGATTGTTGGGCGAGATTATCAGTGTGTTTGGAGCAGTTGCCATCCTGTTTTTAGAGGTAAGAAACGTCCCACATTCACCCTCTCCAGCTCACTGAGACACCGCTGCTACCACTTCGGAGCAATTCTCCCTGAAATTATGGACCAGATGTTCCTTTTAAAGTAGCTACAGGAGAGGTTGCCCTCTCCACTGTTTGCATGTAAATAGTTCTACAATCTAGCTGAGGGGCAGGTGCAAGACTGAACTCAAACGTCCAGAGCTGCCATCAGGGTTACAGCACTGGCTGTTAGTTTCCCAGGAGTGGTGTCTCAGTGTCCAATATCAGTGCCTTATTATCTATATCATTGGAGACCTTTAGATTATCTGCAATCGCACGTTACTGCACTTTATCTTGCGCTCAACATTATTCACGTTATTCCCTTTATCGTGTATCTGTACACTGTGAATGGCTCAGTTGTAATCTTGTATTGTCCTGTGGAGTCATTTAAGTTCCTTGGAACCATCAATTCCGGGGACCTTAAATGGGGGGCCACCATGGACTCCACAGCCAAAAAGGCCCAACAGAGAATGTATTTACTGCGGCAACTGAGGAAACACAATCTGCCACAGGCAATGATGGTCCAATTCTATACAGCTATCATTGAGTCCGTCCTCACCTTCTCCGTCATGGTCTGGTTTGGCTCAGCCACCAAGCACGACATCCGGAGGCTGCAACGGAACGTTCGATCAGCTGAGAAGGTTGTTGGCTGCAAACTTCCCCCCATTGACGAACTGTACACTGCAAGGGCCAGGAAGTGAGCGGGCAAGATCATCTCTGACCCCTCTCACCCTGGCCACAAACACTTCGAAGCACCTCCCTCTGGAAGGCGACTCCGGACTGTCAAAGCAGCCACAGCCAGAAATAAAAACAGCTTTTTTCCACAAGTAGTAGTTCTACTCAATAACCAAAGTCTGTAGTCTCTTTTTTGCTCTGGTTTATTTTCACCCACATGTTTAGACCGTGATGGTGTATCCTTATTGTTTTGATGTGTTATGCTTTATTCTTAATTGTTAACTGTATGTTTGTGTTGTCATTTGTGCACCAAGGCACATTCCTTGTATATGCATACTTGGCCAATAAACTTATTCATTCATTCATTCATTTCTGCTGACTGGTTTGCATGCAGTCAGCTTCTCACTGTACCTCTGTACACATGACAATGACCTAAACTAAACTAAACTAAACTTCCAACACTGTAATGATACAAAGTCACTGGATGATTTACAGGGTGATCTTTGCCACAGGAAGTGGTTCTTGTCCATCTTGTCACTTGCCTTTTTATGAAGTGATAACTGTTAGTAATAACCAATCAATGTACAAGGAGAAAAAACTTAATTAGCAATGGTTCCTTCAAATTTTTACTGTTGGAGATTTTCAATTATTATCTAGAAATTAAACCCTATAACAATGTTTCCGTCGGATCCAGCGTCAATAGTCAATAGTCATTTATTTGTCACATACACATAAATGTGTAGTGAAATGAAAAATTACCCGCAGTTCAACAATAAGACCAATAAGAATAATCAATAAAAATGCAATAACACATACAATCATAAACCAACACCAAACAAAAGAAACATCCATCACAGTGAGTCTCCTCCAGTCCCTCCTCATTGTGATGGAAGGCCAGAATGTCTTTTCTCTTCCCTGCTGTCTTCTCCCGCGGTCAGGCTGTTGGAGTTGCCACGTCGGGGCGGTCGGGGCTACCGACATTGAAGCCCCCGCCGGGCGGAGAAAATCCCGCGGCCTATTTCAGGCCGTGCCGGACGGTGAAAGGTCCGCGGCTGGCCGACCCAAGCCCCGCGATTCGGGGCGGCAGTAACACAATAATAGCTGTCTTTTTATGTATGTACAATTAATGTGACGGAAATTTGAACCTCCAAGACCTGATCCTGTTTCACACTTGGTACTTCAATTACATCAATGAATCACATTGTGCTGCAAGTGACCACTGATTGAGGGTTGTCTGGTTTTACTGCCAGACTGTGGAGCGCAGTGCTTCAGTGCAGGCTCTTTTGTTGCCTTCTCTCTAAGTACGATACCTGCCCAATGTGATTTGATTCACTGTTACCATTTAATATTTCACATGTCATTCCTTTTGATAGGTTCATGATGTATTGAGATATGGACCGAAGAAATACTTTGGAAGGACAGCTCTAGGTGGGCCCTTTCACGTCATCAAGTAAGTTTGAAGGATGCCACCTACTTGCAGATTCCCTTTGCATCATTGAAATACCACTGAAGGGGCAGATACTCTATGAACTGCCGTGAAGTATGTCTGTCTGTCTCCTGTATGTGACTGCATTGGATAGGTCTTTGTATGTTCATGGTGAGAAATGAATGTTAACATTCATTGTGTAGGAAGGAACTGCAGATGCCTGTTTAAACTGAAGATAGACACAAAATGCTGGAGTAACTCAGTGGGACAGACAACATCTCTGGAGAGAAGGAATGGGTGACATGTAGGGTAGAGACCCTGAACGTCACCCATTCCTTCTCTCCATAGATGCTGCCTGTCCCACTGAGTTACTCCAGCATTTTATTAACATTCATTCATGGAGAGCAAGGCCATGTAATATAAACATGATGAGACTGGTGAGGTATTTCTGTAGATGTTTTCAGTGTAAGAAATCGTGTCTGTCTCTTTACTATAAAGATGCCTGTGATACTCTTCAGGTAGGGTATCAATGTTTATGTACACTGTAATAAGGGCCCACAGGCAGTAATGTGAAGTGGGTCATTGTGTATTTGTTTAAGACATGTTATCAGTAAACAGCAACATTTACTGACAACTTCCACACTATTATATTCATTTAACTGTGAAGGATCCTGGGTTTTGTGTCACACTGAGGCCGCAGATTTCAGCCGTATGAGTTTTCTGTATGATGCCGAATGCCACATCATTGAGAGTCTAAAGATATGTACAGCCAATATAAGTACGGAGAAGGCAGATAATGACATCACTTAGAACATAGAACATAGAACAGTACAGCACAGGAATTTGTGCCAAACATGACACCAAGTTACACTGACACCATATGCATATACATCGTCCATTCCCTGCATATCCATGTGCCTATCCAAAAGTATTTTAAATGTCACTAATCATGTGTACCTCCACCATCACCCCTAACAATGTTCTCCAGGCCCCCACTGCTCGCTGTGGGTTTTTTGTTAAACTTGTCCTGCACATTTCCATTAAACGTTCCCCCTCTCACTATGCCATCTCGTATTAGACATTTCCATCCTGCGAAAAAGTTCCTGACTGTTTACCTATCTGTGCCTTTCCAGTCTCCCGTCATCCTCTGATTGTTCCAGAGAAAACAATTCAAGTCTATCCAACCTTTCCTTACAGCTGAAACTCTCTAATCCAGGCAGGATCCGAGTAAACCTCCTCTGCATTCTCTCCAAAGCCTCCAGATCTTTTCTGTAATGGGATGACCAGAACCGCACAGAGTACTCCAAATGCATCGTAACCAAAGTCTCATGGAGCTGTATCATGACTTCTTGACTCTTTTACTCAATACCCTGGGGCAATGTAGCCAAGACTACCGTACCCCTTCTTTATCAACCTATCTACTTGTGCTGCCATGAATTATGAACTAGCACTCCATGGTCCATCTACACATCAATGCTGTTAAGGGTCTTGCCATTAACCGTATACTTTCCCCTTACAAGAAGAAGAATGAATGTTTTTGGTTGTGACCTGATGCAGGGTTTTGGCTTCTAAGGCACTACCGTTCCTTTCTCCCCACAGATGATACTCGATCCACTGTATTCCTCCAGCAGATTGTCTGTTTGCATTCTCCTATGTCCTTGTGTTTTCAGAGGGCACATAGTTATTCTGCAGATAAATAAGATCCGTTGTCTTTCAACAGTTGCGCTTGGACATCACACAGGTGATGAACAGTGATTGGTACACTGCCGCTAACTTCACTTGGGGGAGTTTTACACTGTGGGGGAATGATGCTGGTACAAATGCAAAAATCCCATCATAAAAGTAGGACTCGAATCTCCGAGTGGGTGCGAAGACACCCAGAAACCTGCCATTTTGTGACTTGTGGGGAGCCCTTTATGTTTTATGTTCTGCAAAGGGATGTGATGGCCACCACCTTTCAATTTCATCCTCCATCTTATTCTTTCACCAAGCTTCATTGAGCCTCTAATTCTCCTTTGTTGTGCCCTATCCGGCTGTCACTTTTATTTCCTTTTGTCTCCTCCATATTTGCCTTGCTGCTGAGTCTGCCCTCGTCCCTCTGTTCCACAGTATCTGCTATGGCGTTATGGTCTTGGCTGTGCTGGTGTTACGGCTGGCATCCCTGCCTGGTGAGGCGGTTCCCATGTCTTTGGCCCTCATCCTTGCCTGGTGTAACCTGATGTACTTTGCTCGAGGCTTCCGGTTGATGGGACCATTCACCATTATGATCCAAAAGGTAAATGTTTCCAATTGCATAGATGTTATAACTGTATTAATAATTGATGTACAGGCAGTCCGTGCATTACGCCATGGTTCTACTCCTGAGAACTGATCAATAACCCGAAGTGTTTGCAAGTCGGAGATGAACAAAAACAGTGTGAGGGAGAGGATCACTGAAACAGTTGTGCCGAGAGAGCGGACAGGCGCGAGGACAGGCCAGCCAGATTCATCGGGAGCGAGCGAATGAATCTACACAGTGTTCTCAGCTCTGCTCAGTCCAGCCTCCGATTGTTGCATCTTAGGGAAAGTGAAAGAAGGAATGTAGAAATACCCCATCCCCACTCGGCAGCAAACGGCAAATCCACCCCATCCATTAAGTCCATCCTGCCATTCTCCCAACCTCTTGATCATCTGTACCGTGTCCGTAAATCAGGCGTTCATAACCCGGGAGGATCTGAACATCAGAGTCGATTATAATAACAGAATAAAGTTCAAGCAGAATAAAATGGGGTTTAACAAAGATGCAATTTAATCCAAATTGGCTGGCATTTAATGAATGCGTCAAACAAGCCTGTTATAATCATACATAATTCTATGACTCAAAGAGAGTTTTCTGGTGGAGACTTGAACGTAATGCTAGCAAGGAATAATCATAGCAAATCTAACACAGAAATAGGTCCTTTAGCACAACAAGTCCCTGCCAACTATCAATCAACCTTTCTTACAGCATGCCACCCAAACCATTTTTTCTTCCTCAAATTCCCATTAAACACATCTTCTCATGGCAATTAGGGATGGACAACAAATGCCGGCCTTGCCAGTGCGGCCCAGACTGTGAAAAATAAATTAAAAATAGTCATTAAGTTTTGACCCGACTACCTCAGTGGGGAATCAACTGATGTATTGAACAAAATAACCAAAGATTAGTACAACTTGTTTTTTATTAGCACTTGAGTTACTTAACTATGTATGTTTACCACTGACTAATAACTTTGCACTAGATTTACTATTCCAATATAATTTCTTACACTAAATCGCAAGACTCATGGTTTGGACTCGAACACTACCCATGTCAGATCAAACTGTTGGGTTCACACCCACAGGGTTGCAGCCTGCTCTGAGTTTTGAACTCGGGGGGCCTCCTTGCGATGGTTGTACCCAATATCAATGGGTATCCTTCTTTTATACGATGCTTCCTCTAGTTTTCTGAAGGTTTTCTTTGCTAAATTGGCCCAGGCGCTCATAATTCTGAAGTCAATCATCTCAAGTTGTCATTCATCCAAGAACTGTTTCAACAAAACATCTTATTTCCTTATCAGGCTAAAAAGTCCTCTATTTATAAGGATGTCTGTTCATATTTTTTTCCTCATCATGCAGTAACCTCACAAGACATTCCCAGAGATCCTTATCTTGTCAAATCACACAGTTATAAAACTGTCTCAAAACTCTCACCAAGTGTCGATCATATGATCTTCCTTTACTGTACTCTTCTGTGGTTCCCAGCACATCTGTCACTCTCTCTCTCTCTCTCTGTCATTCTCACTTTCTCTCTCCGTCACTCTCTCTCACTGTCACTCTATCTCTCTGTCATGCTCTCTCTCTCTCTCCCTCTCACTCTCTCACTGTCAAATGCTCTCTCTCTCTCTCTCTCTCTCTCTCTCTCTCTCTCTCTCTCTCTCTCTCTCTCTCTCTCTCTCTCTCTCTCTCTCTCTCTCTCTCTCTCTCTCTCTCTCTCTCTCCTCTCTTCTCTCTCTCTCTCTCTCTCTCTCCTCTCTCTCTCTCTCTCCTCTCTCTCTCTCGCTCTCTCTCTCTCTCTCTCCCTCTCTCCCTCTCTCCCTCTCTCCCCTCTCCCCCTCTCCCCCTCTCCCCTCCCCCTCTCCTCTCCCTCTCCCTCTCCCTCTCCCTCTCCCTCTCCCTCTCCCTCTCCCTCTCCCTCTCCCTCTCCCTCTCCCTCTCCCTCTCCCTCTCCTCTCCCTCTCCCTCTCCCTCTCCCTCTCCCTCTCCCTCTCCCTCTCCCTCTCCTCTCTCCCTCTCCCTCTCCCTCTCCCTCTCCCTCTCCCTCTCCATCTCCCTCTCCCTCTCCCTCTCCCTCTCCCTCTCCCTCTCCCTCTCCTCTCCCTCTCCCTCTCCCCTCTCCCTCTCCTCTCCCTCTCCTCCTCCTCTCCCTCTCCCTCTCCCTCTCTCTCTCTCTCTCTCTCTCTCTCTCTCTCTCTCCTCTCTCTCTCTCTCTCTCTCTCTCTCTCTCTCTCCTCCATTTTTATACTCTCAATCTCTCTTCCTTGCAGAGCATTTCTCCAGAGTCCTGTCGAGACACTTAGCAGCTTGTCCTCAGCGACACAAGGCAAGATCTGAAATATGCAATCCCATTTTTCCATTTGTTAGCATTCTGTATCACGACCATCTGTCAGTTTGTCTGTCAGATCTCCATCTTTACTGAGAGAGACCGAAAGAAAGTGAATAGGATTGTGCTGTGGTAATGGAACAACTGGCTTTCTAGCCCGTACTGTTTTAATATCCTTTAAAATTAATTAAGCATTGATTATGGGAGAATCCCATAGCATCTCAGCTAAAGATGGGTCCACTTTCAATGCCAAAGATTGGCCATTAGTGGAATCAGAGGAAGTGTCTCAATTGTTCCACAGGGCTGGGGGGAACTAATCGGCTTGAATTCAATTCTGACTAACACTGTCCTTTCCTCTTCAGATAATATTTGAGATTATACTGCCCTTCCTGGTGCTGATGCTCATTGTGCTCTTGGCTTTCACGTTCAGTGAGTATTCAGGGATATTTCCTATGTAACAGTAGCTTTGTATTTTGGAATTATGTAGGAAAGGTGAAGAACTCCAAAAATATTTCTGGCATGACAAAGCTATTCATTCTTTCCTTTCTTTCTGTTTCATATGTCCATTATTCTTTCTCTCTCTCTCGTCTTTCCTCTATCTTTTCTCCCTTTTGCTCCTGCACAATTTGAAGTGTAAGACCTACCCCCAGATTTACATAATGGAATGGACTTGCCAAAAGATGTGTCCCTCTCCGCGGCAGTAAGTCAGTGCATGGGGTCACAGTAACACTCTATCCCCTTTAGGTGGGATCAGCTTTGGAGGGGGAGTGCAATGCATCAATCAATTACATATTGTGTTTAATGTCACCACACTCAGGAGGACTTCAAATCATTACTCCCAACAGGTTTATGTGCCGTTTTCCCCAGGCTGAATCAAGAGATTGGGTGAGCCTTGTGGAGGTTAATGACACGGTGTCCATTCCTCTTTAATGTACACTTGTTCTCCATGACCCGGTCTTTCATTTCCTTTCATTGTCCCCCATTTCCCATCTCTTCTATCCCTTTCTACTTTACACTTTCTATATTCAGTTTACTTTCTATTTCACTTCTGCTGAGTTTGTGAAGTTGTCAATTCGGTTGCAAAGGCACATTTGGGAAATCTTTGGCATTACAGTATATCTTTGTGGCGTTCACTGTGCATATATTCTGCTTTGCCAAGACTCAAATTGGAAGTAAGTGGGGATTGTGGATCTTGAACCAGCCATAAGAATTAGAATGTCTTCAGAAAAGGTGCATTTCTACTTCTTCCCTTAAACCTTTGACTTCCTTCTTTCTTTGTCCACCTACCTAGTTTCATCCTCCTTTCCAATCTCCGTGACTCAGTCCACGTTACGTCTCTTGTTGAGTACAGGTTTAGAGCTGTGCTGTCTTTGATTGCTCCCTTGGCCTTTCCCCAGGTACCCACCTGTCGTTCCAAGTCTTGGATCCTGAAAAGTGGGAGCGCTTTGTGGATTTCAGCACTGTTCTGTTCACCATGTACCTCCTCTTTTTTGGTCTGGTCAACATGCCACTCAACTGGGAAGTGTATCAGCCCGACATGGCACGGTTCCTTTACGCCATGTACACCCTGCTTGCTTTTGCCATCATGGTTTTCTGTGTTATCCACATAATGGGAGAACTGATTCGACGGATCGCAAAGGAGCGCGAGGACATTTGGAGAGCTCAGGTACAGTGCCTTCCTGACACGTTCTTAAAGTAGTTTCTTTGTTTAAGTGAAAGACACTGACTGCAGTGTAGGCCCATCAACTGATGCATGCAGGTAACCAAAGGCAGGCTTCAAATACAAAATGGTGACAGTTCAAGATCAATGTGTAACTGGAATAGTGCAAGATAAAGCCAAATTAGAGGGATATTCACTGTTGGAAAGGTTCTTCTCCCTGAAGCACCATATTGAAGCAACGACCAAGAAAGCACGCCAACACCTCTACTTCCTGAGAAGGCCTAGGAAGTGTGCATGTCCCCTACAACTCTCACCAACTTCCCCAGATGAACCATAGAAAGCATTTTATCAGAATGCATCATAGCTTGGTTGGAAACAGCTCCATCCAAGACCGCAAGAAATTGCAGCAAATTGTGGACGCAGCCCAGACCATCACACAAACCAACCTCCTTTCTATTGACATTTATACCTCACGCTGCCTCGGCAAGGCCAGCAGCATAATCAAGGACGAGTCGCACCCTGGCCACTCCCTCTTCTCCCCTCTCCCATCAGACAGTTTCTTCCCAGTTGTTATCAGGCACTGAACCATCCTACCACAACCAGAGAGCAGTGCCGAACTATTACCTGCCTCATTGGTGACCCCGGACTATCCTTGATCGGACTATGTTGGCTTAACCTTGCACTAAATGTTATTCCCTTATCATATATCTATACACTGTAATGGCTCGTTTCTAATCATGGATTGGCTTTCTGCTGACTGGATAGCACGCAACAAAAGCTTTTCACTGTACCTCGGTACACAAGGCAATAAACTAAACTGAAAAAAAATACCATTTAGAAAAGAGGTGAGACTGTATTGGAGTGCAGAATTGTATTCAGTTTTGGTCATTCTGCTGTAGGATTGATGTCACTAAGCTGGAAAGAGTGCAGATAAGATTTGGTATGTGTAAACTGTCCCTAGTGTGTGTAGGATGGAGTTAATGTGCGGGGGATGGCCGGTCGGTGTGGACTCGGTGGCGCAAAGGACCTGATTCCGCGCGGTATCTCTAAACTAAACTAAACTAAACTAACTTTAATTTAGCGAGCTGTCAGAAAAATTAAACTAAACAAGGTCTTGCTATGTAGGAAGGAACTGCAATGCTGGTTTGTACCAAAGATAGACACAAAATACTGGAGTAACTTAGCAGGCCAGGCAACATCTCTGAGGAAAAAAACGAATAGGTGACTTCTTGGGTCAGAACCCTTCTCCAGTCTGAAAATAGAGGTGGGGTGGGGTAAACTGGAGGCTAGAAAGGGCCAGAACAAATCATGTCCGGCAGCAGATCACCTCAGGAAGGGTGGAGTCGATAAAGGCCTATTCTATTGTTGGCTGGGGAAGGTGTGATAATAAGAGGGATACATGGATGTGACCAGTGGAACTGGTAATACAACTAGAGTGGGGAAGGGGGGGGGGGGGGGGGGGGGCGAGAGGGACTGCAGGAGTTACTTGAAATGAACTAAATCAATGTTCATACCGCTGGGTTGTCAGCTGCCCAAGTGAAATGGGAAGTCTTGCTGTAATGTTATGTAATATCATGGAAGGGAGTTTCTCAATCCTTCCTGGACTGCCCACCATCTTTACTCTTGACACTTTCTCCCGACCTCATTAGCCAACAATACCAGGTTTCAGTGAGGCTGGGGAGTGAGGTTGCTCCCGTGCAGTAAGGGTGCTCGGTATTCAATCAATTTGTTCATTTGAATTCTAATCAATCAAATGAAAAATCCAACTTTGCGCTATTTTCTCTGTGGAGGGGACTCACAATTTATATGTCTTGAGTTAACCCATTTGCTAAAATAGTCCTCAATGGTAATTGAGATGTGTATAAGGTCATAAGGTCGTGTGATAGTAGAATTAGGCCATTCGGCCCATCAAGGCTGATCTACTCTCCCTCCTAACCCCATTCTCCTGCCTTCTCCCCATAACCTCTACTAATCAAGAATCTATCTATTTCTGCCTTAAAAATATCCACTGATGGCCTCCACAGCCTCCTGTGGCAAAAAAAAACTACAGATTCACCACCCTCTGACTAAAGAAATTTCTCCTAATTTTCTTCCTAAAGGTACGTCCTTTAATTCTGAGGCTATGACCGCTAATCCTAGACTCTCCCACTAGTGGAAACATCCTCTCCACGTCGACTCTATCCAAGCCTTTCACTATTCTTACATACTATTCTTACGCTATTACATATATAACATGTTTGTACAGTGTTTATGCACAGCATAATTCCAGGCTTTGGTCAGTTCTCCGGAGGCCATCTGTATCCTCTCTTTTTCTCAGCACAACCACAGCTGTCTGATGCTGACATGCCAGCGCTGGCTGTAATACTTAAACCCACCAGGAAACAGCCCAGGCAATTCATCCCAGACCCTGTCAGATTTCTTGCTGGCACCAAAATCTTGCTGAGGAGCTGATGATCAAAATTTTTTTGTCACAATTAGCACTACTCAAGGCTTCAGATGACTTCCCCTGGGTTGGGTTGATTTCATCCAGGTGAGGAACATCTTCCCAACAAGTTCGGGTCCTCCAGGTTAGTGGGGAGGAGAGTCCCTGCTCAAGGTTCTATCAGCAAGAGTAGTGTTAGAATGAATTCTCTTCTCTTGCTTCTGGATACTGCTGTCTGGTGGATGTGAGAAGTAATGAAGTCATTATCTGCTTGAAGATGATCTTCACCTGTCTCTCTGAACTGAGTGCAGCTCAGCTGACATACATTGCAATGCAAGTTGAAACTCTCTCATCCATCACCCTTGGGGCCTGACCAGTGCCTGACAGAAGAACCTAATCAGAGAACTTGCCTTTGACCATCTTCCTCAGAGAGGAGAACTGTTCTTTCCAATCATTGAATCATTGAATGAGGAAAAACTTTTTCAGTCAGAGAGTTGTGAATCTGTGGAATTCTCTGCCTCAGAAAGCAGTGGAGACCAATTCTCTGAATGCATTCAAGAGAGAGCTGGATAGAGCTCTTAAGGATAGCGGAGTCAGGGGGTATGGGGAGAAGGCAGGAACGGGGTACTGATTGAGAATGATCAGCCATGATCACATTGAATGGCGGTGCGTACAGGCTCGAAGGGCCGAATGGCCTACTCCTGTACCTATTGTCTATTGTCTATTGAATCATTGTATTGTGGGGAATACAGTTATAGGGAATGGAAGCTGGATGGTTACCAGAATTATCCATAACCTGAAATTTCAGAAATGCTGTTGGTTGAGATTGCAAAAAATTGTTCTCTCATGTTAATTAGTGAAATATAGTTAATTTTACATCTGAATTAGAATTAGTTAATGAATACAGGTCTGTACTGCAGATTCAAAACATGCTGACCACAGGTGTTACCAGACCACAGAATGCCAAAGAGTTTCAGCCTGTATTTTTTCCTGGAAGTGTGTTTTAATACCTGTCCTGCACATTAAACACTGCTTGCTTAACTCCAAGGTCGTCGCAACAGTTCTGCTTCTTGAGCGTCGTCTTCCAAGCTGCTTGTTTCCTCCTTTGGGAATTTGCGGGAAAAAGTATGGACTTGGAGACAACTGGTACATCCGGTGAGTTTAAAGGCCACTATTTATGCTAGCCACAAAATTCAACATATTACTGCAGATGCTGGAAAAGTGAAATGAAAACAGAAGGCTGGAAACACTTCACAGGTCAGGCAGCATCTGTGGAGATAGTGTCACAGAGCTGCACAGCTCAGGAACAGGCACTTTATCCACGCCAATTGGCATAGTGGGAATTGGCATCCTGTTTCCATGCCCCTCAAACCCTTCTTATTCATAGTTGTTCAAATGTCTTTTAAAAGTCAGATTTGTATCTGCTTCCACAGCTTCCTCTGCTGTTCACTTGGATATCAGATACGGAGTGAAAAGATTACCGCTGAGGTTTCTCATAAATCTCTCCCTTCTCACTTTAAGCCTGTGCCCTCTAGTTTTAGAATCCTCTAACCTGGGAAAAAGACTGTGCCCGTTCACTGTATCCATGGTCTTGCGCACCTTAACAGGGTCACTCCTCAGCCTCCTACACTCAATGGACCCCAGGCTAACTAACCTCTCCCTATAATTGTACGCCTCCATGCCCAGGTAAGATTCTGGTGAAAGGAGTTTAGATCTGAGACTCTTCATCACTTTTGGTGACCTGCATGAAGTGTTAAATCTTTCTCTTTCCAAGGAGAGATACACACTCTACTTCGATATTCATTTAGTTTAACCAATTGTAGCAGACATCCCATTTAAAGCCATTTGCTCATCTGTGACCTAACTAATTTCCCAACTCCACTTGTACCAAATCATCCATTTTGGGACTTGGACACCAAGAACATTGTGACCCCTGCACACCACATGCGTGATGCCCCCCTTCCCTCATCCGCCACCCAACCTCCTGAAATGGAAACGGTCAGAGCGCACTTCTCTAAAGTTGATACTCAAAGGCAAAGGTGACTTTTTGTGCCAACGGGCCAAGCTGTTGAGTGATTTTAGCATTACCTGTAAACGGTGCACCTGCCCATTGAAAATTCAGTGCAGTAGGATATAACTCATCACCCTGGTGGCAATGGGGGCATATTCTATTGATCTTCCTTCCCCTAAGCCTCAAAAATAAATGGCAGATGCTGAAAATCAGAAATTAAAACAGAAAATTCTGGAAGCACTCAGCATTTAGTGCATCTGTAGAAGAGAAACAGTTAATGTTTCAGTTTGAGGACAATTCATCCGGTTACCTGATAACAGCACTTTCCATCGTGTAGATGCAGAACAGGGTTGCAACCAGGAGAGCCACTGCTCCAGAGACTGGGTTCTCTCCGGACTTCCAGTGTCCTCTGTGGAGTTTGGACATTTCTACTGTAAATGCATGGGTTTCCACCGTGTGCACCAGTTTCCTCCCACACCTCAATGACCTGCTGGTTGGTGGGTTTATTGGTCGTTGTAAATTGTTCCTCGTGTGTGGTTGAGTGGTAGAATCTGGGCAGAGTTGATGAGAATGTAGGGGGAACACAAAATAGGATTAACGTAGGATTTGTGTAAATGCATGGTTGATGTCATGCATTGAGTCAGCTCAGACTCGGTGAACTGAAGGCAGGTTGGGTCAGTCGACTGAAGGGCCTGTTTCCATGTTGAATCTCGATGCCTCTACGAGATGCTGCGTGACCTGCTGAGTGTTTCTAGCATGTCCTGTTTTATTTTAAAGCCATACATCATTCTATTTAAAAAAAATCTTCATTCTAACCTTCTACACATTCCTCTGGCAGTTCATTCCTGACACGGACCACGCTCTGAGTGAAGAGGTTGCCTCTGAAGTTAGGCAACTTCCCCTTTGATATTGAATTACTCCTAATTCCTGGACTGCTCGGTGCGGCAACTGCAATGATGTTAATGTTTCATTTGCCGCTTTCCACAACCCCTTCAATTCAAGAAAGCTCCTTATCCTTGGCAAATATCAGCACCTGCTTGTCTAATAATGATGTAAAAGACATAATCAACACTCCAACTGCAGCCCAGCCACAATTCACAGTTGTCCGAGTGCTACCAGATGGTAAAGTCCCTCACTGCAAGAGTGCTGCTGATTCCAACTCCTCTTCCCCTATTATGTAGCCATGAGACTGCCATTTCAGTGTTCATATACTGATTAGGGATGTATGCTTTGATAGTTTTACAGTGCTGTCCACAGGAGTTTCACTGGGACTATTTGTACAATGTGTACTATTTGTGGGATGAGGCAGGCTAACATTGGTGTCGCCTGTTGCAGGGTGGATTTCAGGATTGATAACACTGTCTTGGAGATCCCTCCTAAAGACAAAAGTGTGGAGCCAAAAGGACAGGAGAAAAGGATGGAGAAAGAAGAGACATCAATCAAAAGCGAAAGCAAGCAGAGGACTCATCAGAGATGCCACATGGTGAGGAAGAGGAGAATGCGCCAGAACCCTGGTGACCTGTACAATATGAGCTATGATGAGGCCTGAATTATTTCATGTCCCCAGGACATTTCCTAACTAGTTTTCTACTCGTTTTTCTTCCATTCTGTATCATCCTGGTCACCAGCCAAATGGTTGGTGGCCTCATTTTAGTTTAGTTTTTTACTTTATAGATATAAAGGGCGGAAACAGGCCCTTTGGGCCCACCGAGTCCGCACCGACCAGCGATCCCCGCACATTAACACTATCCTATACACTAGGGACAATTTACACATACACCAAGCCAATGAACCTGCATACCTGTACGTCTTTGGAGCGTGGGAAGAAACCGAAGATCTCGGAGAAAACCCACGCGGTCACGGGGAGAACGTACAAACTCTGTACAGACAGCACCCATAGTCGGGATTGAACCCGGGTCTCCGGCGCTGCAAGTGCTGTAAGGCAGTAACTCTACCGCTGCGCCACCGTGCCGCAAAACATTGGTGGTGATGCTTACATAGAATATTTGGGTCAAGCTTACCTCAGTGGCTGAAGATAGTTCTCATTAAGTTTAATTTGTAAGCTTCTAAGCAATTCCTTTTTATGGCTTTGTATTCCACGACTACCCATACTGTAGCAGTCATTAAGAGTGGCCATCTCAATTGTATTAAATGTCAGGTCCCAGAAAATACAGATGCAAAGGAAAACTTCAAAGTGGCCTTGCCTTGAAGATTCTTCACAGATGAAGAGTCCCAATCTGAAACAACAACTGCCCATTTCCCGTCACAGAAGCTGCCTGGTCCCTTAAGAGCCTCCAGCAGCTCATTTTTTGCATTAAATATCCATTTGTGTAGAGTCAAATACCATCTCACAATGTAGGCACAAGGAACTGCAGATCCTGTTTTGTTTTAAATGGCACAAAGTGCTGCAGTAACTCAACAGATCATGCACCTTTGGAGAACATGGATATGTGACGTTTTGGGTCAGGACCCTTCTTCAGATTCCACAATATTGTCCATGTCAGTGCCCAGGAAACAGGGCAGGTTGCACATTGCATCTGCTAACTAAAAAAGTTGATGATGTTTGTAAAATGAAAGCAATAAATATAGTTGACTCTTTTTTCTTGTCAATAAAGCTCTCACAATGGAAATGAGAAATCATTATTTGCCTTCAAATTGTACTTTTGTGTCTGAATGGGTGATGAGTCTTGCCAGATTGGAGAGTCGCCAAAAAAAATAATGAGATTGAGGCATCTCGGCCGTGTGGAATTATGGTTGTGGCTTACTGCCGTTAAGAAACTAAAGCTAAGCTGATCTAAAGCTGATTTATGACTGCAATCTCTTTTCAGGGCTGTGGGTAGTCAGCCTCTTTTCAGGGCTCTTCGGTAGTCAGACAGGTGGCCATGGGGATAAGAAAACAAGGGAATGTGGAGGGCAGGGAGGGGGCACAGTGTGAGATGGGGAAATTGCAGAAATTGCGATAAGTAAGGTCAAGCTTATTTTCATACTAGACCAAGTGGACCCGTTGGGCCCAAGCCTCTCCTGCATTGGTGCAGCACCCACTCCTCCCCCCCTCCCTTTCCCCCCCCCCCCCTTCCCCTCCCCCCACTTCCCCTCCCCCCCCACTCCTTCCCCTCACACCCCCTTATCCGCACTCCTCCCCCTCCTTCCCCTCCCATCCTTCCTCCCCCACACTCCATCTCCCTCAACCCCCCCTTATCCTCCCACCTCCTTCCCTCCCTCCCTCCCTAGGAGATAGATTTAAACTTTAAAATGTGAATGACTTTAAAAATATAACACCGATTTCAATTAAACTTCTTCCATTAGCACCAAAGGGACGACGGTGAGTAAGGTGGGCCTAAAATTGTCGCGCTATCGTGTTCTATTTTGGCTGTAGTTCAGGAACAACCAAACAAGAGTTTTAGTACATAGATTCACCTGTGGTGAGATACTGGTACAACGAACATCTTGATTGCAGCAGCTCACAGGCCCCTAGATTCAGACAAACTCACAAAAACCTCAAATGCACATCAATCGACGTGACTTCTACAATGCAGTGAAAAGAGAAAGAGTGCTCAAAAAACAAGACATAAATGCAAAACACCACACAATGATAGTGTAAGAGTGTTCCTTTGCTGAGATAGGAATAGGGTATGCGGGTTGGTTCAAGAACCTGATGGTTATAGGAAATTAGCTTTTAGACTTTCGAGAAACAGGCCTTTCAACCCACCGAGTCCGGTGACTAGTGATCACCCTGTACACTATCCCAATACTACACACACTAGGGACAATTTAGAATTTTAGCGAATCCAATTAACCTACAAACCTGTACATCTTTGGAGTGTGGAAGGAAACCAGAGCACCTGGAGAAAACCCACGCGGTCGCAGGGGGAACGTACAAACTCTGTATAAACTGTACCGGCAGTCAGATTTGAAGCCGGGTCTCTGGCTCCCTAAGGCAACAACACTACCGCTGCACCACTGTGCCACCCCGAATCAGCTGGTCCTGAACCTGGTGGTGTGGGGCTTCAGGCTGCACAGGGCTTTTCCATGGTCATTATCAGCACTGTGGTGTGCCTGCCTGAAGATGGGTGAAATGGAGCTGAGCTACAAATAAATGTGAATGGTGGAGGAAAGTCCAGGTAACGACAAGCCTTCTATTCATTACCCAATAAGGCAAGTGACAAAGATAGAGCTTATAACCAAGTATCCTTTATTGAACGCTAACTGAGGAGGCTGCTGTAACAATGTCTCAAAAATCATACCATATGATACTCTTAGTATTTGAACACTAATTGTATGCTAAACTCTGTACCTAAGGGGTAGGCCATTTAGAACTGAGATGAGGAAAAAAAATTCAGTCAGAGAGTTGTGAATCTGTGGAATTCTCTGCCTCAGAAGGCAGTGGAGGCCAATTCTCTGAATGCATTCAAGAGAGAGCTAGATAGAGCTCTTAAGGATAGCGGAGTCAGGGGGTATGGGGAGAAGGCAGGAACGGGGTACTGATTGAGAATGATCAGCCATGATCACATTGAATGGCGGTGCTGGCTCGAAGGGCCGAATGGCCTCCTCCTGCACCTATTGTCTATTGTCTAACTATCTTTTTTTTTTATAATACAAATACTTTATTCCAAAAGAAAAACAAACATACAAAGTAGTAACACGATCAAATCAAAAGCTGCTTATATTGGCAGTTTACAAACAAAACAGTTATCAAATTAAAATCCCGCCAACTTACCTAACTATCTTGGGAGTACTTGTTTGCACCATTACTTTGCAATGAAACCATAATATCTCTGCCCAGGAAATTTAGGCTCGGTACAAAGTAAAATTCCCAGAGCATTGCCTAAAATTTCCTGGTCACTAACCTGATAGAGTTTTCTGAGGAGGTGACAAAAGAGACAAAGGAGATTGATGAAGGTAGGGTGGTGGATGGTGTATGGATGGATTTTAGTAAGGCTTTTGTTAAGGTCCCTCATGGTAAGCTGATCCATAAAATTGAGATGTATGGGATTCTTGAAGACTTGGTCGTATGGGTTCAGATGTGGCATGTGCATAGAAGACAGAGGGTTTTGGTGGAAGGTAGATATTCATGTTGGACGTCTGTGCTGGGACCTCTGCTGTTTGTGATATATAGAAATGACGTAGACGTAAATGTAGATGGGTTGGTGAGCAAGTTTGCTGATGACAACCAAAATAGGAGGAGTTGCAGACCATAAGAAAGGCCATCAGAACATACAGCAGGAGAGAGGTCAGCTGCAGACATGGGTGGTAAAATGGCAGATAGAGTTTAAACAGAGCAAGTGCAAAGTTTTGGTTTTGCTGTTGGGAGGATGAATGTAAAAAGAGTATACAATGCATGGCAAGACCTTTATCAGCATTGATGTGAGAAGGATCTTGGAGTCCAAGTTCATAGCTCACTAAAGATGGCAGCACAAGTAGATAGGATGGTATAGAAGACATATGGTATGCTTACCTTCATTGTAGGGGCATTAAATACAAGAGTCCGGAAATCATGATACAGCTCTGTAGGACTTTACTTAGGCTGTATTTGGAGTTCTGGTCGCTCCATTACGGAAAGATGTGATAGGTTTGGAGAGGATGCGGAGGAGGTTTACCAGAATGCTGTCTGGATAGAGGGTTTTAACTACAGGGTTGGATACACCTGGATTATTTTCTCTGGAATGTCGGAGGTTGAGAATAGATTTGATAGATATGTAAAATTATGAGTAAAAGATAGGGTAGACAGTCATGACCTTATTCCCGGACATGTCCAAAACTAAAGGGCATAACTATAAGATGAGAGGGGAAAGTGTAATGGAGAGATCTGGGGCAAGTTTTTTTACACAGAGGGTAGAGGGTGGGGTTGGTGGGGGAGGGGGGGAGGGGGGGGGGTGGAGGGAGCCTGGAACTCTTTGCCAGGGGTGTTGTGGGAGGCACATATGATAGTGGCATTTAAAAGGCTTTCAGATGGGCAAATGGAGGTGCAGGGAATAGAGGGATATGGATCATATGCGGGCAGATGAGATCAGTTCAGCTAGGCATCATGTTCAGCACAAATGTTGTGGGCCGAAGGGCTCGTTCCTGTGCTGTACTGCTCGATGTTCTATGGTCTACCAACAATGGCCATTTCCCAGTTCCTGACTGCGTCTGACATTAAGCCATCCACCTTTCTGGATCAGCCAGTTTTGTAATATTAAATAGCTGCGCATTGAACTGAGACCTGGGTGAATTGGTTGCAAACTCCCTCATAATGAGGCAGCACAAACTGTACCTACTGGACTGAGATCTTATCATTAAAAAAAAATTAATGGCTCTTGTCAGCGAAGTAAAGCTGTTGGGTAAACATTTCATTGACTTTATTTGAACACAAAATGTGATTGATGTCACCTGTGCAAGCAGAGGTGTCTGTGCAAAACAAAACAATAGAAAACTAACTGAAACAGCAAGTTTCTATTGAAATAGTATCCCCACATTACAGCATATACCAGGGTGGTTGCAAGGAGCAGTGAAAGAGTACTGCAGTGCAGTTTATTCCTGGAACCCAGACTCATCCGCACCCTGTCAGTAGAGTGAGTGGGGAAGACCTCATGTTTATACTCAGGCCTTTCAGCCCACTGAGTTCATGCCGACTATTAACCACGTATTTACCCTAATCCTACACTAATCCCATTGTATTTTCCTCACATTACCCTCAGATTCTAACATTCACCCACACACTCAGAGTAATTTACAGCGGTCTATTAGCCTACCAACCTGCGTATCTTTGGGATATGGGAGGGAAGCGGAGCACCCAGAGGTAACCCAAGTGGTCACAAGGAAAACATGCAAACACCACACAGATAGCACTAGAGTAGAGGAAGGAACTGCAGTTGTTGGTTTACACCGAAGGTCAGGATTGAACCAGGTTTGCTGTAACCGAGAGGCAGCAGCTCTAATAGTGGCACCACAGTGTTTTCCTCCTCTTCCCATTCGTCTGGAAGGCATTAAACTGCTGCTTATAGAAAACTGGAAGTCTTGGGAAGTTAGGTAGACAAAAGGCATTAACTGCCGATTTATAGACAATAGACAATAGACAATAGGTGCAGGAGGAGGCCCTTCGAGCCAGAACCGCCATTCAATGTGATCATGGCTGATCATTCTCAATCAGTACCCCATTCCTGCCTTCTCCCCATACCCCCTGACTCCGCTATCCTTAAGAGCTCTATCCAGCTCTCTCTTGAATGCATTCAGAGAATTGGCCTCCACTGCCTTCTGAGGCAAAGAATTCCACAGATTCACAACTCTCTGACTGAAAGAGTTTTTCCTCATCTCAGTTCTAAATGGCCTACCCCTTATTCTTAAACTGTGGCCCCTTGTTCTGGACTCCCCCAACATTGGGAACATGTTTCCTGCCTCTAACGTGTCCAAACCCTTAATAATCTTATACGTTTCGATAAGATCTCCTCTCACCTTCTAAATTCCAGTGTATACAAGCCTAGTCGCTCCAGTCTTTCAACATATGATAGTCCCGCCATTCCAGGAATTAACCTAGTAAACCTACGCTGCACGCCCTCAATAGCAAGAATATCCTTCCTCAAATTTGGAGTCCAAAACTGCACATAGTACTCCAGTTGCGGTCTCACTAGAACCCTGAACAACTGCAGAAGGACCTCTTTGCTCCTAAACTCAACTCCTCTTGTTATGAAGGCCAACATTCCATTTGCTTTCTTCATTGCCTGCTGTACCTGCATGCTTCCTTTCAGTGACTGATGCACTAGGACACCCAGATCTCGTTGTACGTCCCCTGTTCCTAACTTGACACCATTCAGATAATACTCTGCCTTCCTATTCTTACCACCAAAGTGGATAACCTCACACTTATCCACATTAAACTGCTGCTTATAGAAAACAGGAAGTCTTGGGAAGTTAGGTAGACAAAAGGCATTAACTGCCGATTTAACTACAAGAAACACCCACATATGTATGCAGAGATGTGACCGCACCTTGGATGCGATGTGTTGCAGTGGTTACATTACTAGATCACCAAGAAACCTGAGTTCACATCGGTGGATTTAAATAAGAATAATTTGCTGATGACAATATAATCTGCTAAAGTAGTATCTTGTTTTAGCAGTGATTACCATTATAAAAAAAAACGTTTTTATTTAACTGCCTTTATTCAGTCAGCCCTTATTTCTGAAATGACAGTTCAAGATAGGTATCACAAAATGCTGGAGTAACTCAGCGGGTCAGGCAGCATCTCTGGAGAGAAGGAATGGGTGACGTTTCGGGTCCAGACCCTTCTTCAGACTGGGATAGTTCGAGATAGGTGACAACATTGGTATTGCCAGTGTTGCTCCCATCCTGAAAAAAAAGATGACATATTCTGTGTTTGAAGTCAATAACTCCCTGATGATTTTGGATTTAGGGCTTTAATTTAATCAGAATCCTTCAGCCTCATGTTGCCTGGTGCGTGGAGCAGAAACAACCCTTATCGCAGGCATGATGAGGCTGCAAAGACCCCCTCCAGAGTTTACCACCTGAGCAGTAAGAAGACTAGTCATCATCATTAACTCCCTAATTATGCCAATGCAAAGTCTGCAATCTAACTACCAACGTAATCCATCTATTCGGCTGTTGCCTCAAATTGTGTTTGATATGTTGCATGCTGCCACTGAGATTCTGACCTGGTGTCTTAGAATCAAGGAGTGTAGGAGCAAAGCAGTTGAAGGACCATTTGAATCATTGTACCTCAGCTGGCTCTTTCACTGAGCCATCCAATTCGTGCCACTCATTGGTGCCAGTCTTTGTTCATGGTGTTCATTGAAGGTTGTAATGATCAACAGCTCACACCAGCCAATGCATGTGGGGTGAAGCAATGATCCGTGCAAACAGGATCTGTCTTCAAATACCATAATGTTGCTGCACGTGGATTTCCCTGTCAATTCAGAAAGGCCGAAGCTCTTTATTCATTCAGCACATTTGTACAATGGCATCTTCCATGTTTACACTTTTAATGTAATAAGGGAAAGACCAGGGAGATGATGAATATTGATGAGGATTTCCGCAGAAGCTGGTAAGGCAGGGGTGTAGCCAGAAAACATTAAGGTAGTGTCTCAGGGAGGATATCTCTCTTGACTCACTTCAACTAAAAATGGGGCGGCACAGTGGTGCAGGGACAGCACACTGGCACAACGGTAGAGTTGCTGCCTTAGAGTGCCAGAGGCCTGAGTATGGGTGCTGTCTGTACGGAGTTTGTATGTTCTCACTCTGATCACGTGGGTTTTCTTTGGGTGCTCCAGTTTCCTCCCACACTCTAAACACGTACAGGCTTGTAGGTTAATTGGCTTCTGTTAATTTGAAATTGTCCCTGGTGTGTAGGATAATGCTAGTGTATGGGATTATTGCTGGTCGGCAGGGACTGAGGAATATATTTATGAAGGAAATCAGGAGGGCAAAAAGGGGGCAAGCAATAGCACTGGCTGCTAAGATTAATGAGAATCCAAAGGTATTTTATGTACATTAAGAGAAAGAGAGTAACTGGAGAGAGAAAAGGGCCTAGGATTTTTAGATTTTAGTTTTAGATTTAGAGATACATCGCGGAAACAGGCCCTTCGGCCCACCGGGTCCGCGCCGCCCAGCGATCCCCACACATTAACACTATCCTACACACACTAGGGACAATTTTTACATTTGCCCAGCCAATTAACCTACATACCTGTACGTCTTTGGAGTGTGGGAGGAAACCGAAGATCTCGGAGAAAACCCACGCAGGTCACGGGGAGAACGTACAAACTCTGTACAGACGGCACCCGTAGTCAGGATCGAACCTGAGTCTCCGGCGCTGCATTCGCTGTAAGGCAGCAACTCTACCGCTGCACCACCGGGCCTCAGAAACAAAATCTGTCATCTATGTGAGGAGGCGCAGGAGATGAGCAAGGTCTTCAATGAGTATATCTTCTTTGTTTTCACTGTGGAGAAAGACATGAAGACTGGGGAACTTGGGACAGTTAATGGAGATGTCTTGAGGACAGTCTGTATTATGGTCAAGGAGTTGCTGGACAACCTGTGACATATGAAGGTAGATAAGTCTCCTGGGTCCGATCAGTTTGCAAGAGCCTTGACAGCAATATTTGAATCATCGTTAGACAGGTGAGGTGCCAGGTGCCTGGAGGGTGGCTGATGTTGTGCCTCTATTTCAGAAGAGCTGCAAGGAAAAGCCTGAGAACAATAGACCAGTGAGCCCAACATCTCTGGTCGGTAAGTTGCTGGAGAGGATGCCGAGGGATAAGATGTGTACGCATTTGGACAGACAGAGGGTGGTTAGAGATAATTAACATGGATTGTTGGGAGGAGATTGTGTCTCACAAATTTGATTGAGTTTTTGAAGAAGTAATTAAGAAGGTTGATGAGGGCAAGGCCATAGACATTGTCTACATGGACCAGTAAGGCCTTTGATAACATTCTGCATGGTAGGCTGCTCTGAAAGGTTAGATCGCATGGCATCTTGACTGGATACAGAATTGGTTTCATGGAAGTGAGCAGAGGGTGGTGAAGGAATATTGTTGATTGGATTGGAGGCTGATGACTAATGGTGTGCCTCAAGGATTGGTGCTCATTGCTGTTTGTGGTTTATATTAACGATTTAGATGAGAATGTGCAAGCCATGTTTAGTAAGTTTACAGATGACGCTGAAGAGGTATTGTCGACGGTGAAGAGGGTTATCAAAAATTGCAGCAGGATCTTGATCAGCTGGGCAAGTGGGCTGAAGAATGGCGAACGGAGTTGAATGTAAATAAGCGTGAGGTGGTGCATTTTGGGAAGTCAAACGAGGGTAGGACCTTCACACTGGATGGTACAGTCATGGAAATTGTTGTAGAACAGTAGGATCTAGAGGTACAGGTACATAGTTCCCCGAAAGTGGTGTCACAGTAGATACGGTGGTCAAGAAGACTTTTGATACGTTGGCCTTCAACAGACAAGATATTGAGTTTAGAAGTTGGGATGGTAGGGCCGTGTTCGAAGTATTTGAAGTATTGTGTTCAGTTTTGGTCGCCCTGCTGCAGGACGAATGTCATCAATCTGGATAATGTGCAGAGATGATTTTTGTAAGGATGTTGCTGGGACTCAAGTGCCTGAGTTACAGGGGGAGATTAGGCAAGCTAGGACTTTATTGCTCTAAGTGCAGGAGGCGAAGGGGTGATCTTGATGGAGGTGTATAAAATCATGAGGTAATTGACAGGGTGAATTTTACCCAATTTATGGGGAATCAAGAACCAGAGGACATAGGTTGAAGGTGAGAAGGGTAAAATTTAATAGGAACCTGAGGGGCAATATTTGTACTCAGAGGGTGACTCTATTACTCTAATCAAAGGGCTGTGTGGAGAGAATGAGGAATGGGACTAATTGGATAGTTCAGTGAAAGAGTCAGTAGAGATACAGTATAACTTTTCGAATGGTCACCTACTGTGCTGTTCCTTGAATTCCTTGAATCTGGGCACCAAATCAGAATGTCAGTGGTAGCACGAAGACATCTCAACACCCGCAGCCGGGGCTTGTTGTTTCTGCAGAAATGGAAAATTCACACAGATATCTGAATGCTATCAACAACAACTCATAACATTAAAATCAGCCCTATTACAGAGGCCTGTGGCAAAGATGTTGGCTCCATGAGTAATGAGGCCTATCGGAAAAACAAGCTCACGAGCATTCAGTGGGCTGGTGCTGGAGTTGGATTGTGATAGAGGTGACATTGAGTTCAGAAGGTCAGTGATACGAAGTGTTAATTCTCTTTCTGTCTCCACGGATACTTCCTGATGTGTTGAGAATGTCTAACATGGTTGTTCTTTTTTATTTTAATTTCCATCATTAACTGTGTTTTGATTTTCAAGTTAAGGCAACGTTGCACTCGGTCAGTGTGAAAGGAGCAGCAATCCCCTCAACCCTGCCCACGGTAGGATGGCATCGCTGTGTCACCAGGCTTCCTTCCTTCCACCCTTCCATTTCCCTCTCATCCCGTCCATCCGTAATCTCCTGGGAGAGGCATGAAAGAAAAGGAAGAAAGCCCAGATTCAACAAAGGAAAATATTCCAAAATTCCTTGCCGAGCCCTCCTAAGAAACGTTTAGAGACACCAGAGACTGCTGAACCTAGAATCTGGAGCAACAATAAGCCTGCTGGAGGAAAGCACAAAGTGCAGGGGGTACTCAGCCAGTCAGGCAGCATCTCTCGAGAGAATGGACATGTGACGTTTTGGGTCGGAACTGCTGTTCAGGCCAATGAAATAGGGGGATGAAACCTGGAATGGAGTGGTGGCGCCAGGACAAATCCTGGCAAGTAATAGGTGGATACATGCGAGGAGTGGTTTACATCAACAGATGGATGGAGTAAGTGACAAAAGATCGAGGGGAAAAGAAGACAAAAGGATGTGAGATAAGGAAAGAAGACGAGGAGTGAAATGATAACTGGAGGGAGAGATAAGGGGGGGGAGGGGGACAGGAGGGAGGGGAGAGAAGAGTGATAAAAGGGAAATGGGCGACTCAGGATGGGAGATGAGAGTGCGGAGGGAAAGGAGCAGAGTGGCGGGGAGGATAGTGGCAGATGATGGGAGAAATGTGTGTGTACAGGGGGGTGGTGAAGGGCTTGAGAAAGTGAGGATGGGTGGGGGGTGTATTATTTGAAATTGGAGAATTCACTGTCCACAATGTCTGACATATCAGACACACTTTTGTCTCCTTTTCACCTCGAGCCCTTGTTATTTACTCAGGCCAAAATATCGAATGTCCATCCCCTCCACAGATGCTGCCTGACCCACTGTTCCCACACTCCCCAGTGACTCCCTGCTCCCACTCCCCCATTCATTAACCAGGTTCAGTTCCCTTCACCTTACTGATTAAAGGGAAGATTTGTTATTTTACTGTGTTACATCTTAAAAATAATGAATTAAAAGTTGAAATATTAGTAAGGAATAATTCCAAACTGAAAGCACGACCATCATTGGGGATTAAAACTGAAAATGGGCCAGTTGTGGAGGCCACAGAGAAATCTGACAACTGTCAGATTGAAAAGGTGTTTCGGGATAGGGTTGGGTGAGGTCAGGGATGAATTTGAAAACAAGGATAACTTTTAAAAGGTGGGTATTGGCAGACCATGGACAGCACATGATATTGGGTAAGTTATGAGCCATCTCAGGTACCAGTCTTTAATTAATTTGATCGAGCGGTCAATAGCAGGTGACTGGATATAGCTGCCCTATCTCCCCCTCCCACTCCCAGTCTGACCTTTCTGTCATGGGCCTCCTCCAGTGCCATAGTGAGGCCCACCGGAAATTGGAGGAACAGCACCTCATATTTCGCTTGGGCAGCTTGCAGCCCAGCGGTATGAACATTGACTTCTCCAACTTTAGATAGTTCCTCTGTCCTTCTCTTCCCCCCCCCCTCCCCCCCTTCCCAGTTCTCCATCTAACTCCCAGTTTTCCCTCTAACTTCCTGTCTCCACCTCCACCTTCCTTTGTCCCGCCCCCCTGACATTAGTCTGACGAAGGGTCTCGACCCAAAACGTCACTCATTCCCTCTCTCCTGAGATGCTGCCTGACCTGCTGAGTTACTCCAGCATTTTGTGAATAAATGCCCGATCTATAAGTTCTGCTTCTACCACAATGCCCATGCTGAACATGATTCCAAGTTCCAGGCAACTCCTCTGCCTGTACATGATCCATATCCATCCATTCCCTGCATAGCCACATGTTTATCCAAAAGCCTCTGAAATGCCACCATTGTACCTGCTTCCACCACCACCCCTCACATCTTGTTCAACTCTCTGTGTAAAAAAAAACCTTTCCAAGTGTTTCAGTTTCAATATGACAAGTTGGAACATTTATTCACAAAATGCTGGAGTAACTCAGCAGGTCAGGCAGCATCTCGGGAGAGAAGGAATGGGTGACGTTTCGGGTTGAGACCCTTCTTCAGACTGATCTGAAACATTTGTTGGAACATTTCCCAGATATGTCCCATCCACAAAAGAATTCAGGGAAAATTAACATATTGATTAACACCCCATCAACCTGCTCTCTGTT
Source organism: Rhinoraja longicauda (assembly GCF_053455715.1). Lineage (NCBI taxonomy): Eukaryota > Metazoa > Chordata > Chondrichthyes > Rajiformes > Arhynchobatidae > Rhinoraja > Rhinoraja longicauda. The sequence continues at coordinate 63,460,010 of NC_135958.1, forward strand.
TGTCAGGTAGACACAGAATGCTGGAGTAACTCAATGGGTCAGGCAGCATCATTCATCTGTTCATCAGCACAGTTTCGGTGGGAGTCGTCAACACTGCCATCAAATGCCACTTTGGGTTCTACCAACTACATTTAAGGCTCAGACCCAATTACAGTTTAATCCAAGTGTGGTTGCAAGTGGAATCCCACAGGTGAGATGAAGCTGACAGCCCTCGGCATCAGGAAAACTGTGGACAGACTCAGGCATCAAGGAATATAAAACTACCTGATATTAGGGAGGGTTCTGGTGGGGGAAGAGGTGGCAAATCCACCAGTGGATGGAGTCAACCAGGCGCAAGGAAAGAAAACCAATCATCTCAGCCAGGACATGTTTTGCGAGAGTTTCTCGGGACACTGTCCTGGGCCCAATGCTTCATTGATGACACTCCCTGTGTCAAACTGTAATTTGGTCTGAACCTTAAATGTAGTTGGTAGAACCCAAAGTGGCATTTGATGGCAGGCACGGTGGCGTAGTGGTAGAGTTGCTGCTTTACAGCGAATGCAGCGCCGGAGACTCAGGTTCGATCCTGACTACGGGCGCCGTCTGTACGGAGTTTGTACGTTCTCCCCGTGACCTGCGTGGGTTTTCTCCGAGATCTTCGGTTTCCTCCCACACTCCAAAGACGTACAGGTATGTAGGTTAATTGACTGGGTAAATGTAAAAATTGTCCCTAGTGTGTGTAGGATAGTGTTAATGTGCGGGGATCGCTGGGCGGCGCGGGCTCGGTGGGCCGAAGGGCCTGTTTCCGCGCTGTATCTCTAAATCTAAACAACATCATCAACCCATGCAGCGTATCCATCTTAATTTACTCATTGGTAATAAGGCAGTTAAGGTTGCATCATATTCAATAGACAATAGACAATTGGTGCAGGAGTAGGCCATTCGTCCCTTCGAGCCAGCACCAATGTGATCATGGCTGATCATTCTCAATCAATACCCCGTTCCTGCCTTCTCCCCATACCCCCTGACTCCGCTATCCTTAAGAGCTCTCTCTTGAATGCATTCAGAGAATTGACCTCAACTACCTTCTGAGGCAGAGAATTCCACAGATTCACAACTCTCTGACTGAAAAAGTTTCAGTCCACCAAGCATCTTTGGAGAAGGCCCCAATTTCAGTTATCTAACGCAGCCAAAAATTGCAAATATGAGCATTTAGAGGCCAAGCTCATTAAGTTACACAATGGAATATCTCGGAAAATGACTCTTTAATTTAACATCTGTGAAACACGGTCCACCCTTAAACCCGTGCAACACAGATAGCAGTTCATAAAGCCACTGCAGGTTTTCGGTTTGTCAGTTGGATGCACTAAAGATGGAGGTCAGCCATGGTGGAACAGGTTAGATTGGGAGAATAATCTACTCCTCGTTCTACATGATCCCCTTCAAACTGCACACCATCCTTGAATCACAGCTCTTCATCAATATCCTGGCATTCTCTGAGTTCCATCAGCAACAGATTCCCAACAAGGAGCTTCACCTCCAATTTTTAAATGGATACTAAGAATGCTAATGAGTGCTGATCCACCTGCGACACACACTCTGAACATGAATGTTAAGATGTTACAGTCTCAATAACTTACAATTTTTAAAGATTTTTTTTAAATTTAGAGATTTAGAGATACAGCACGGAAACAGGCCCCTTTGGCCCACCAAGTCCGCGCCGCCCAGCGATCCCCGCACATTAACACTATCCTACACACACTAGGGACAATTTTTTTAAAACATTTACCCAGTCAATTAACCTACATACCTGTACGTCTTTGGAGTGTGGTAGGAAACCGAAGATCTCGGAGAAAACCCACGCAGGTCACGGGGAGAACGTACAAACTCCGTACAGATGGCGCCCGTAGTCAGGATTGAACCTGAGTTTCCGGCGCTGCATTTGCTGTAAGGCAGCAACTCTACCGCTGCGCCACCGTGCCGACAATGAAGCAGGTTTCAAGGTTTCCATTTGAGTGTCTCATGTAGCAATATTCTAGGGCTAAGTTCATGAAGCCATCAAGACAGACAGCACAGAAACAGGCCCTTCAGCCCTTCTGAGTCTGTGCTGACCATCAACTGTCCATTTACATTAATCCCACTTTAATTCCTATTGTTAATTCTCCCCACATTCCCATCAGTTTCCCTGAGATTCTACCATTCACCTCCCTGCTAGAGATAAGTTACAGTGGGCAATTATCTGAACAACCCATGCATCTTTGGAATGTGGGATGAAATCCGAGCACCCAGAGAAAACCGATGTAGTTACAGGGAAAACATGCAAGCGTACGGCAATGTGTAGGAAGGAACTGCAGATGCTGGTTTAAACCAAAGATAGACACAAAATGCTGGAGTAACTCAGTGGGACAGGCAGTATCTCTGGAGAGAAGGAATGGGTGACTTAGAGTCATCACCCATTCTTCGCTCTAGAGATGCTGCCTGTCCCGCTGAGTTACTCCAGCTTTTTGTGTCTATCTATACAGCAATGGATGTCAGGACTGAACTCAGGTCTTTAAAATAGCAAAACCATGGCTTTATTAACGGTGCCACTGTTTAACCTCAGAAGGCAGTGGAGGCCAATTCTGTGGATGCTTTCAAGAGAGAGCTAGATAGAGCTCTTAAAGATAGCGGTGTCAGAGGGTATGGGGAGAAGGCAGGAACGGGGTACTGATTGTGAATGATCAACCAGGATCACATTGAATGGCGGTGCTGGCTCGAAGGGCCGAATGGCCTACTCCTGCACCTATTGTCTATTGTCTATTGTAACCCACTCCAAAGATGTACAGGTTTGTAGGTTAATTGGCTTGGTATAATTGTAAATTGTCCCCAGTGTGTGTAAGATAGTGTAAGTGTGCGGGGATCGCTGGTCGGCATGGACTCGGTGGGCTGAAGGGCCTGTTTCCGTGCTGTATCATCAAACTTAAAAACAAAACATCTTTATATCTTGCTTTCGAATGAAATCAATTGACCATTCTATTGATGAAAAGGCTTAAATCAAGAAAATGTATTTATTGGCATCCACTACAACAATGCTGTGTTCAACATTTAGTGAGGAAGAGTCCAGCTCATACACAGACATGTAGATCCATTCATTTCCATTGTCAGTGTCCTGCTTATTATCTTCGTGTTCAATCTCACTCTGATCACCATAAGGGTTAAAGGCTGTAAAATATTACCACTTTCAGCATGAGTGAATGAGAAAAGCCTTATCAGTGGACTGATCTTATCAGCATGTAATGATTATCACTTGTTGCACAATAAGAATTTCAACCATCTGCATGTGATAGCCAATCAAGATGGAAGCACTGCCAGAACAGCTCCAGGGTAATTTGTGTTCTTGCAGATGTACAGTTACCCACAACCTGGCAGCCAGAGATGGGTGCCAGTTATTCAAAGAAAGCAAGCACTAGATTAGTCAATTGCTTTTATTGTATGCCAACGCAGCAAAAGAGACATAAATGATAAAATAAACTACCGGAAACCATTACCATGGTTGTGAAAGATTACGGCAGGATCTGGATGAATTGGCCAGGTGGGCGGAGGAATAGTTGATGGAATTTAATACAGAGAAGTGTGAGGTGTTGAATTTTGGGACGTCGAACAAGGGAAGGACCTACATACACAGTAAATGGTAGGCCTCTGGGTAGAGTGTTGTAGAGCAGAGAGATCTAGGAATACAGGTGCATGTTTCTTTGAAGGTCGAGTTGCAGGTAGATAAGGTGGTCAAAAAGGCTTTTGGCACTTTGGCCTTCATCGGTCAAAGTATTGAGTATAGAAGTTGGGAGGTCATGTTGCAATTGTATAAGACGTTGGTGAGACTGCATCTAGAATATTGTGTTCGGTTCTGGGCACCACGTTATAGGAATGATATTGTCAAGCTTGAAAGGGTTCAGAAAAGATTTACGAGGATGTTGCCAAGACTAGAGGGTGTGAGCTATAGGGAAAAGTTGAGAGGCTGGGTCTCTATTGCAGGAGGATGAGGGGAGATCTTATAGAGGTGTACAAAATCATGAGAGGAATAGATCGGGTAGATGCACAGAGTCTCTTGCCAAGACTAGAGGAATCGAGGACCAGAGGACATAGGTTCAAGGTGAAGGGGAAAAGATTTAATAGGAATCAGAGGGGTCATTTTTTCACACAAAGGGTGGTGGGTGTATGGAACAAGCTGCCAGAGGAGCTAGTTAAGGCTGGGACTATCCCATTGTTTGAGAAACAATTAGACAGGTACATGGATAGGACAGGTTTGGAGGGATATGGACCAAGCACAGGCAAGTGGGACTAGTGTAGCTGGGACATTGTTGGCCGGTTTGGGCAAGTTGGGCTGAAGGGCCTGTTTCCACACTGTATCACTCTATGACTCTCTGACTATGACCAGAGAAAAGTGGATTTCCTTCAACTCTATTCAATGATGCAGTCAGCAAGAAAGCTCAAATGTATATTTTGCGTACACCAATTATCCATCACAAGAATCTGAATCTGAATTTGAACTGACCATGTTTGAAAGCAGCAGTGATTTGGAAATGTTTTTGACCCTTAGTTCCTCATATTGGGAAATCTGGGTGCTGCAGTTGTAAAGAAGCTTTGTAGCAAGAGGTCAAATCAGTTGTGTGCACATGTGTTTATCTGCACGATATCTGGAGAGATGTTGAAGCCTTGTATGTGTTTCTTCACATTCAATGAAAGCTGGCTGGTGTGTGGTGAGAGTTGCAGGATGAGGCCAGGGTTTGGGGTATTCACCCAGCCCATCTGGCTGAAGATGGTTGCAAATGTTTTTGCCGTCCTCTTCCCTCAGAGCTGGGCTCCATCATCAGAGGATGACAAAACTTCCTCACATGAATGTTAATTATTTGAGATTTGGCAAGGCCAGCCTTTATTCTGCATCCATTGAGTTAGCTTCTTCTACCACTGCACTTCTTCCGGTGTAGGTGTTCCCACAAGACTGTTGGGGAGAGAGTTCCAATGTTGATAAAACAATTATACACCAAGTAGTGGGCAACTTGGTCCAAATCCATTGCCTGAGCCCATCCTTCTTGTGGTTCATTTTAATTAGTAGATTGAGTGGTGTGTTAAGTCATTTTTGTGGACAGACAACCATATTGCTGTGTGTTTATAGTCACATGTAGCAGTTGGGACAACAGATTCAACTCTCCTCAATGAGTTCTGGGAACCAGATAGGCTTTTTGGTCATTTATTTTTTTAATTGAGGATTCATTATGATATATTTCAATTTTGCAGGATTTTTAACGACTGCAGATTTTTAGTCTAGGCCTCTGAACTATCTGACTGCCTGCCATGTCCTCATCCAGAGTATCAAAGTAAAAGGGAACGAAAAACAGAAGAAGGAAAATGTTCATGGCCTCAAACTGTTGCAGAGTGTTCTATTGCCAGCACTTCTGAAGTGTGCTCACTGCTACAATATAGAAAACCTGGGATAAAATTCAAAAATTGCTGGAAATGGCTAAGCGGGTCAAGCAACTTTATCTGAAGAAGGGTCTCGACACAATACATCACCCGTTCCTTCTCTGCAGAGATGCTGCCTGTCCCGCTGAGTTACTCCAGCTTTTTGTGTCTATCCTCGGTTTAAACCAGCATCTGCAGCTCCTTCTTACACAAGCAGCTTTATCTCACATGTTCAGCCTCTGTAGTTTTTTTTGTTTTTTATTTCATGTCGTAAATGTGGGATGTGCGCATGACAAGATCCCACACACAACAGGGAAAGAAATGCCCAGATTTTAGAGATACTGAGATACAGTGCAGGAACAGGCCCTTCAGCCGCACCAACCAACGATCCCTGCACATTAACACTATCCTACACACATTAGGGAGAAATTTACATTCATACCAAGCCAATGAACCTATAAACCTGCACGTCTTTGGAGTGTGGGAGGAAACCAAAGATGTCGGAGAAAACAGACATAGGTCACCGGGAGAACGTACAAACGCCGTACAGACATGCTCCCGTAGTCAGGATTGAACCTGGGACCTGGGTCTCTGGCGCTGTAAGGCAGCAATTCTACCGCTGTGCTACCAGAGAATCTGTTTGCATTGTTTACTGGGGGATAGATATTGACCAAGGAACTAAGGAGTACTCCCCTGTGCTGCTGTGTCACGGCATTGACATTTTTTAAGATGTGCCTTAAAAGGGCAGGAAGTATCTTGGTTTAGTTTAGTTTAGTTTAGATACAGCACAGAAAAAGGCCCTTCAGCCCTCCGAGTCTGCCCTGACCAGCGATCCACATACACTAGCACTACCCTTTACACTCGGGATCATTTACAATTTTTACCAAAGCCAATTAACCTGCAAACCTTTACGACTTTGGAATGTGGGAGGTAACCAGAGCACCAGGGGAAAACCCACGCGGTCACGGGGAGAACGTACAAACTCTGTATAAACAACACCCTGTAGTCAGGACTGAACACACTTCTCTAGCGCTGTAAGGCAGCAACACTACTGCTGCGCTTGGCTTTAAATAAATATGTAGATTATTTCCAACAAAGTAGAAAATGCTCAATACGTTGAGCTCCAGAGGAGTTCCATTGCTTCGGTAACTATCTGACATGTCGGCTTGGGTTACCTACTGAAAAGAAGAGTGCGGCTTGAACCCTGGATTTGGACTAAGGCAGTCTACACCAAGTCCACACCTAACAGCTTAATATTGAAGAATAGGCATTGGATGCAGCGATCAGTCTGGCCGTTGGGAAGTGATGGGGGAGAAGATCTTTTCTCACCTCCCTTTTCATTAACTGTTGAAACAATGTGGGAAGTCATGAGTGAAGATGTCAAGTGTCCTTGAATGTACCGGCCAGCATGTAAGAGTGTGGGAAATGGGCCACTATGCCTCACAAATGCACCTTTTTTAAATCCCATCCTAGCTGGGGGTGACAGCCTGCATAATTAGTGCAGCTCCTACTTCATCACCATTGATCACAACAATACACAAGGACCACACTGAGAAGCTGTCAGCTGTGTGGGAAGCAATCAACCCTGAGTCGACAGGGTCAGGCTTTTCTCCAGGACACTGGGTTCAGGATCTCAGCCTGTTACACAAAGGGAGAGCTGCAGGTTTCTATTTTTTCTTTCCATAGATGCTGCCTGACCTGTTGAATATCTCCAACATTTTCAGTTTAATTTTGGATTTCCAAGCTGCTGTAGTTCTTTGATTTCCATTATCTGAGGTGCCTGTTAGTGACAGGAGTGTTATCAGTCGTGCCCTCACCAACATTTAAATGTCAACTCACACATTGCCGAGGGTTATCTGATCATTACCACCATGCTGTCGTGTGATCTTGCTGTGTGAAACCTGGCTGCCTCATTTAAAGTGACTGCGGTTCTGAAATACTTTGCTGCTTTCAACATGGAGTTTGGGAAAGGTGCAGGTCTTTGTTTTATTTTCTCACCTGCACAGAATTTGTATGCTCTAATCACTTAGCCTCATGGGTCATTTGGGGAACAAACTATTGACAGCAAACAGCACAACAGGCACAATAACAGTGTACTGTCAGGCACCGTTGTTTACCTGCTGCTAGGAGGAATGGGCCTTCGGGCTCAAATACCAGAAGATCCCAGACAGCTTGACCAGTTTGCAAATGATTAACTCGATTAACTCTTCACTGTGATGCCTGAGCCAGGACTGTAGAGCAAATGATGATCACCACCTTAATCAACATGTGGGAATGTCACATTAGAACAGGACCATATTGTTCTACACTAATCCCATTTTATTTTCCTGATACAGTAGTGGCATTCACATTCCATATCCAAAAGATATGCCTTTCCTTTTTGGATAGGCATATGAAAATGCAGGGAATGGAGGGATATAGATTTATTGCAGGCAGTTAAGAGTTAGGCTCGGCGTCATGTTCAGCACAGACATTATGGGCCAAAGGGCCTGGTCCTCCGCTGTATTGTTCTGTTCTACATTCTATTCCCTGCAACTTCCCCAAGATTCTACCTGTCACCCATACACTAGGTTTTACAAGATACAATACTGGCGGCACGGTGGCACAGCGGTAGAGTTGCTGCCTTACAGCGAATGCAGCGCCGGAGACTCAGGTTCGATCCTGACTACGGGCGCCGTCTGTACGGAGTTTGTACGTTCTCCCCGTGACCTGCGTGGGTTTTCTCCGAGATCTTCGGTTTCGTCCCACACTCCAAAGACGTACAGGTTTGTAGGTTAATTGACTGGGTAAATGTATAAATTGTCCCTAGTGTGTGTAGGATAGTGTTAATGTGCGGGGATCGCTGGGCGGCGCAGACTCGGTGGGCCGAAGGGCCTGTTTCCGCGCTGTATCTCTAAATCTAAAAAAAAATCTAAATATACATGAGATTATATTTGTGTTGGAGAACCTTTCTGCTGCTGCCAATGGTCTGCACTCCATGTACTTAGTGGGTGTAGGATAGTGTTAATGTACGGGGATCGCTGGGCGGCGCGGACTTGGAGGGCCGAAAAGGCCTGTTTCCAGCTGTATAGATATGATATGATGATATGATCATGGATCCACAGTTTTGAACCTCTGGCGGTTATAGTCAGACAGCATGAAAACAGGTGCTATGAGGTGAACAGCACCTCATATTTCGCTTGGGCAGCTTACACCCTGGTGGTATGAATGTTGACCTCTAGCTTCGTGATCCTTGCTTTCCCTCTCTCTGCATTCCACCCCTTCCTTGTTCTCTGACCAATCTGACTATCCCCTTGATTAAAATTTATCTCTGTATGCTTCGTTGTCACCTTCTCCTAGCGAACAATGATCTACTCTACATTTTCCTTGAACCGTATCCCCTTTGATGTCTTGTTCTCACACCTTGCACTTCCTGATCTCTGTGTCTCCCTCTCCCCTGACTCTCAGTCTGAAGAAGGGTCTTGACCCGAAATGTCACCCATTCCTTCTATCCAGAGATGGTGCCTGTTCCGCTGAGTTAGTCCAGCATTTTATGTACTTAGATGAGATGTACTTAGATTTCCAAAAAGGCATTTGACAAGGTTCCACATAGAGGCTGGTGCATAAGGTAAGAGCCATAGTATTGGA